>NC_072482.1:92033824-92340074 GCF_027574615.1 Eptesicus fuscus
AAAATAGGAAGACTAAAATGTGCAGTAGCGGCTGTCATTCACTTCCTCTATTATTCTGTTTGGTACGCCTTTTTCCCAGTCTGGGCGGTATTTCAGTTCAGCTTCATTCCAGGGCTCCTCAGTGTTGGAAGCCAGTCCTGCTTTTTAAGCCAGCCCTATCTTAATTTCTCGTATTTATTTTTGATTACACCAGAGACAATTAGCGTTTCAGCCCCTGGGTGGCAGTGTTTCTGAATTGACTTCCGGGCCTCTCTAGCTCTTTTTTCCTTTTTTTTTTTTTCCCCTTCTATGGCACTCACTACCGGTTTGTAGAGATGTGCGCCTCAGAGCTGCCTCTCTGATGGTCACACGCAGCTCTGGCCCCAGGTTCCGAAAAAACACCTTCCCCCTGCAGTCTTTCAGGGTTTCCACCTGGGTTTACCTCTGTATTGGGCTTAGCAATCAGAGTCGGAAAGAGCCCAGGTGTGCGGACCGTGGGTCTGTGCCCCAGACTAAGGAGCCTGCACTCCTTTGAAAATTCTTAGTCTGACCCTCCTCGTCAGATTAAAATGAGTTGCTTTCAAGAGGTCACTTCTGTTAGCAGCTCAGAAGACCCCCCTCCTCATTCACGGATCACGGCAGTTCCAACTGCCGCTGATTTTTCTAGGCACAGACCTCCCGGCTCCTGCCGGTCCTGCGGCTGCCGCACTTCCCTCACCCAGCGCCTCCCTCACCCACCGCGGGGATTAGAAACCGCAGCTTATTTCAGACAAAATCTGACCTTTCCGTGGTGCAGTGAAGAGTTTCTTTGAATCCAAATGTTTGCGCTGATAGGGGACCGGTGGTCTGGTGCTCCCAGCAGCGCAGTGTTTGCAGTTGTCGCGGAAAGGAAAGTCAGGTTTCCACTAAAATCCTCCTTTCCTTGCAAGATGGCGAGGCGCCCGGCGAGCCCGCAGCTCCAGGAGGGGACCCAGCCCCTGTGGGTGCTGCGCGGTCAGAGGAACACTGCCCAGCACTCCCCCGCCTTCTCCTGGAGTTTAGCTGTCCCTTGGCTTGCCCACATACACTCCCTCTGCGAGCCTCTGCTGCTCCGACTCTCCGCCCCAGGAACAGACTCCAAACCCGACTCTATTCCGTCGCCATTTTTTCCAAAAAAAAAAAAAAAAAAACCTCAGTGATTTTCTAAAAGTCTATTTCTACATGTTCTTACAGATCCTTAAATAGAGGAAAAAAAATGACCAGAATTAATTTGGGAGGATACCCTTAAATAGCAACCCAAGACTCAAGAGAAAGAGGACACGTATGGGTTGGAAGGAGGAGGTTGTGATTAGAGGATTTGGGATGGAGATTGATGGAGAGCAATGTGATACCGGGGGAAGGTAGGGGGTTGTAAACTGATGAGAAAGGAGAGACAGTGCCCTTTCAATACTAAATTCTAGGTCAAGGTTTCTTTTGTTTGTTCATTTTTTTTTTCTGTGTGAAATAAAAGAATGGCTGAGCAAATACTTTATAAAACATTATGTTGCCTTCATTAAAAAAAATTTAAAAGCACATATAACCTTTCAAATAGATCCCTGCTGCTGACTTTTGGGCAGGAAGACTATGAGACTATGAGACTGTTCTCTTCTTTTATGATTACATGTTAATTAAATATTCTGATTACATTACAGAGTGATTACATATTCCCTTGCTTCAGTCTTTCCAAAGGCAGCGTTTTAGACGATCTTGAAGTAGTCTTTCATAAATTATCACTTAATAAAAGAAAAGAAGCGTAGCCAATTATAATTAAGTGTTCAAGAGCTAACGTGTTTTTTTTTTTTTCTTTTCAAAAATAAGTTCTGAGAAATTTGTGCAGCCTTGTATTTGGAGAGGCAAAAAAAACCCCAAAACAAAAACCAAAAAAAAACCCACACCACCAACCCATAGCAACTGAAAAACAACATTGTTAAATAAATGAGGTGCAAAATTTGATTTACCTTAATATTGTTACAGTCTGGTGGGGAAAATCCACAATATTCTTCATCCTGTCACTTACAAATTAAAAAAGTATCCATTGTTTATTTAGCCCCCGCGATGCTGTAGTTGTCAGGGCAACTGCAGATGCTGTGACGGATCTATCTGGTCCACACTTAGGAACGTGTGGATTCTGCAGTTATGCATGTGTGCCCACGCAAACATATTCATGTCCACTCCTTGAGGACAGGCATGAGGTGTGTGTGTGTGCGTGAGGAAATAAATTTCAGTTGCAGTGAGTCACCGTTTAGGCCGTGGGTGATACTCTTCTGCTCACCCGTCCTGAGCAAATTACCCCCTTTCCCTTATAGGCAAGGTTAGGATTCTCTATCATGCCGATCACTTAGGAGAAAAATTTAAACTTCTGGTAATGGCTCCACTAAATCATTATTTAGGTGTATGTCATTGTATCCGTTCAGTTTTGGTTCACTTAGGGAAGGTAGAATAGAAGTGCCATTCAGGTTCAGGGTAAGTGTAAGCAAAATTAATTATCTGTCTAGTGGTTTATCTGGATTGTGCTGGATCTGCTAATTAAATTTCTGCAGTACATAGTTAGCCAAGTAAATGATGTGGGGATAACACTGGAAATTGACAAGATGGTACTCGCATATACTACAAGTTCTACTATATATAATATAGCTTGTCTTGTGCTGTTTGTCGGACATTTCACACCTGGCTTTTGTCTATTGTCTGTGTAGCCACAGGGATCAATAATCTGGTTATTCTGTGTCACTAGCCCTAGTGCTTCGGTGGTGGGATTAATGATTTAAGTGTGGGAGGCAGCAGAGTTAGGCACACAGCTCGGGTACTGTGACTCCAGCTGGCTAAACTTGATTAAAGTACTGACTAACCTTCCTGAACCTCAGTCTGCATAGCCGTGTAATGGGGATGATTATAAAACTTAGAGCATGATTGTGAGGCTGCATTAAGATCGAATCAACCAGTTCCAGGGCACAATGCAGCACGAGTGCATAAACCGTGTTAGATATTCTTCCTAAGACTCCCTGTCATGGAGCAGGAGCCTGCCCGCTCCCCCTGTGAGCCTGGAGGCTGGTGCTCGGTTTCTTTCCTGTCGCCTGTGATAATGGTCTTCAAACCTGGCTGCAATTTCGAAGCACTTATGAAGCTTTAAACCAATATATATGTCAGATCTGTTTCAAAATCAATTGCATATAAATGTTGGCATTAGGCCTGGGTGTCATTATTTCTTAAAGTGTCTTGGAGTGATTCTAATAAGCAGCCAGGGTGGAAAACTACTGGCTAATGAAGTCTTCCCTGTAAAGAAAGTTCAGCTCTTGGCTGAGATCCAGGGGTGGGAGTGGAGGGACCTCTCTGTTTCACTTCACCAAGAAGCCCCTAAAGCCACAGCTTCCACTCCTGCTTTCCTGTTCTCACCCGCCATTCTCTTTTCAAGCTATTGCGTTTAGGTCTCCACCTTGGCCAGAGCACACGTTACCATGGCTTTCTAATGCAGGCTCTACTTGCCCGTGTGGTGGCCACGCCCTCCTTCTTTGCTGCCTCCTCTCTGACACTCACGACAGCCTCATCTGGTTCCCATTCAATTTCTCCCAAGTGTTCCTTCCCCGTTTCCTTCATGGGCCCTTCTTCCTTTGTCCTTCCTTAAATGTCGCTGGTCTCAAAGGGCTTATTCTTGATCCCGTTTTTCTTTCCACACCTCATGTTCTCCACCAGCAATCTCAGCATGCCCATGGTTTCACTCTAATGATGATGCATCCACATCTCTATTTCTGGACCAGAGCTTCATCTTGGGCTCTAGACTTTGCATTACCAAGTTCACTGTTATTGTTGCACATCCAGAGTAGTTCCAGGCACATGGAAGGGGCTCGGTTATTTTTAAAACTGAAGTAACCATACCAATGAATGAATGGCCTATAAGGCCAATACCAGATTAAGCAGTTTGGATTTCACCCTGGAGCAATGAGAAATCCTTGGAAATATTTCAAGCGTCAGACTAAAGTGATGAGACGTGCGATTTTGGAAAGATTATCTCTAGCCATAGATTAGGAGATAGATAATAAGGAAGACATCATAAAAAGATGAAATAAGAAGATGGCAAAGCTAATATTTCTCGAGTTCATACTATTTTCCAGGAAAAAGCACTAAGCTATGTACTTTACATATATTGTCTTCTTTAATGTACACACTAGCCTGTGAAATAGGTTTTATTATCTTGTCTTCTTCTCTGATTTAAAAACACACACACATGAAATAGGAGAGATTTAATATTTGCATGGTGATACGAAGCAAGATAGTTTTGAAGCACTAATCCCAGGAAGAAATTGTGAGGCCCTGGACTAAGATGTTGCTGGTGGAGGTGGAAAGGAGAAAACGGATGAAATGTTATGAAGACAGAACTTGGCGTCGTTACATGGTGACTGGGAAGGGTAGGGAGGCAAGGTCTAGGTTGCCATTCTGGGCATTGCCATTGATCTCAGTAGACTTATGGGCCCAAAGCTTCCATCCATTAAATTATCTGCTCCTCGACAGATCTCATCATTTTGCATAAAATTGCATTGACACTTTTGAACTTACTATCCCTGCCTTCATCTTGATAGTATCATTTTTTCTTCCATTTATTCAAGTAATATAAATCATGTTAACACTTCAAGAGCTGTATCTCAAGTTTTATCTTTTGCATGAAACTTAAAAAAATTTTTTTAGGCAAAACAGAATTTCTATTCTTTAGAATATATTGTCTACATCCAAAAATTTAGGCAGGTGACCAGCGGTTATAGAGCATAATGTTTCAGTGCATGGATTTTGGAGCCAGAAACACCATTGATTTACGCTGTTAGCTGATGACTTCAGCAAATTATTTAACTGATTTGGGCTGAGCTTTCTCAGCTATAAAATGAGGTTTTTAATGACAATGAATTTAAAGTACATTGAATGTTAAATAGCATAATGCATGTATAATGCCTAGCATCTTGACCGACACATAGTAGCACTTACTAAATGTTGGCTAATACTATCTTTATTACTAAACACTTATATTTATCTCAGTGTTCTCATAATGTTCTGTTTTACACTTGTATGCTTTGGCTGCCCAGGAACAATGTGATTATCTCAAGGGCAGGGAAAGTGTTCAGCACATCTGGTAATTTACCAAATACTCAATAAATGCTGTATTAAAGGATGATTGTACAACTTCTTTCGCTTTTCTTTCAGCAACTAGTGTTATATTGGACTGTACTAGACACTTAATAAACACTATTTGAGTGTTTAAAAATTATTATTGAAAAGCAATGATAAGTATGATCTCATGCTTGTTTAACCTAATTGAATGGAACTCTAAGTACTCTGTAACCAGAGGAATTCTCTCTGAATTTCAGAGCAGGAGAACATTGTGCCGATGCATTTTCTTAGTATCATTATTGCATGAATATCTTTATCCTGAAAATCCATATGCCCTGTATGCCGGTTCTAGGACTACAAGGGTGGAGTCTCTTGGTTTAAGAGGAGGATGCAGCAGAATTCTTTCCTCCCAATCCTTCCTTTCTTCCCTTCCATTTCCCCTCCCACTCTTTCTCCCTCCATTTCCCCTGCCTTTCTCTTTTTTTCTTCTTTTCTTCTTCCATACCTCATTTCCTCTCTCCCTTCTTTCCTTCCTTTCTCCACTCTAACAATGGATATCACGTGCCTACTGTGTAAAAGGCACTGCTCCAGCGTTGAGGATCCAAAGAGCCACATGGAGATTCAATGTTAGGCTTGTATGTCTTTGTCTCCTCTGACATTATACATCGGATTTCACTGACAAATAGTACACAATTATGGGAAACAAGTGCCCATAAATTCCACAAAACCAAGTGACATTTCAAGCTAGAACAAAGGTCAAAGGTTACTGTCATCACTCTCTATGAATCATGCCATTATCAATATTTTAGACTTTGAAGCAAAATAATGAAAAGTTTCCTTAAAGCAATGACATCAGATAAAAGCCATTCTTTGGTATTTAATATCAATATTTTAGAAATAGGATCCCAAAGTATTTCCAGATGTGCTTATGTGTGCTGATTGATTTTAGGTTGATCATTCTTCTCTTTGTAACTACATGATGCAAGAGGTTCTCTTCACATGAGGTGTGACTGGTGACATTTGTCACTATGACATTAACTGGGAACATGGCACACATAGATATACATAGAAGCGCCAAGGCAAAACTTACCAAATGTAGGACATTTTGTGTACTTGCTTGCTGCGTTAAGTTGTCTACCATATTTACTTCTCATCTAATGTTTTGATTGTGCCATTAAGTAAATGTCCCTGCATATTCATAAATATACTCCATACTGTTATTGCTAGAGAATACCCATCCATGTAGCTGACTTATTAAAAATGAACAGCTATATATGTACTTGTGCTGTCATCCATGTGACAAACTACAAACTTGGTGTCACTACAGAAGCCACTTACTGGAAATAGAGTAATTACGCCACTGCTGTAAATTACAAGATTTCACATAGGAACCGTAGACAGTTAGTAAGGGTTGCATCATTACAGATTTATCAGGTTTGCATTTCTTCTGTGACTTGGTATTTACATATCTGTAAATTCATTTGCATAAGAAATTGAAAGCAATTGATTGAGGCTATTGGAAAAAGAGCTTTAAAATCTCATGAAGTTGTTCTTCGTATGTATGAGTGTTTTTTTTTGTTTTGTTTGTTTTTTAGATTCCACAGTTAAGCAAGATCACACAGTATCTGTCTTTCTCTCTTTGACTTATTTTAGTTAGTAGAATGCCCTCAAGATCCATCCGTTTCATCACAAATGGCAAACTTTCCTTTTTTTATGGCTGAGTAATATATTTCGTTGTAGATATAGCACATTTTTCTTCATCCATTTAATCCAAAGTGATGGACACGTAGGTTGTTTCCAGGTCTTTGGTACTGTAAATAATGCTATAGTGAACATGGAGTGCAGATATCTGTGAGACAGTGATTTCTACCTCTATACACCTTTCCACAGTGGCTGAAACAATGAACATTCTCACCAACAGTGCAACATTTTAATTTTTAATATCGATATATGCATGTTAATTAGATTTGTCCTCTCAGATCCTGATGATGATCATTCAGAATCTGATGATCTTAACCACATTCTTGGGCTTAGCATGAAATGTATGTAACTGAGTAATTGATGGCAGAAGTATAATAGCTCTTCATAGCTTTACCAAAACGATGCAGATAGTCCTTTTCAAATATGAACCAAGCCTTCACAATTACGGCACCCTAGGTGAAAACAACAAAATCAGAAAACAACTTCTTAAAGACAGTTTCAAGGTTAGAGAAATAGTAAAAATAAGTTCCATGAACCATCAATAAATATGAAACAACAAAAATAGAAAAAAGGGTTAATATTCTGTTATACACAAAAACAATTTGGCTTTTACTTAGTTTCATTTTAAAAAATATTAACACCAGAGTCTCTTATCGTGATAATGTCATTCAAGAATGGCAAATAGTTTCAAGCACACACTACCACTTTGTTTTTTATGGTCATACTAGAGGCCCGGTGCACAAAAATCCATGCAAGAGTAGGCCCTCCTTCCCCCGGCTGCCAGCACCGGCTTCCCTCAGGTACCCAGGACCTGAGCTTCACTCCAGCCCTGGCTTTGTCTGGAAGAACGTCCGGAATGACATCTGGAAGGACACCTGGTCTAATTAGCATATTACCCTTTTATTATTATAGATGGGCATGATCTAGTCTGGTGGAAAGAACATTTAGTAGAAGGTAGGCCTGCATTTTGACCTAATCTCTTCCTCTAAACAGCTGTGTGATAATCCACTTACTTAGGTCTGTCCAGTGTGAAATCAGGATGGTAGACTAGATTACCTTTTAAGGTCCCTTCTATCTCTGATGTTCTGTAAACCAGGAACTTTATTAGAATGTCAGTGCAGATTTGCGGTTGCAGAAAAAGCCGCCTAAGCCTTCCTTTCTACGGTGCAATGGTGTGTTTACACCCACTGCTGCTTATTCACACATTTGCAGCACGGCTTGTTTCAAAGGCGCTGAGAAAAACCTGTCCTCCTAGAAATACTCAAAATCAGCCAATTTAAAACAATTCAGTAAGTGCCTGTGTTTTGCCTTTGTGTTTGCATTTAGGATAAAGTAGCTCTTTCATCTGTATAACAATTTGGAATTAATGATGGTTAAATCACCTAATACTCCTTGATATCAATGCAAATTAATCTGAAATTTAACTCCATTTGTTGGAGCCTTGGAGTCTCCAGGCACTTGTTTTAGATCTCCTCTAGGAAATGAGTTGAAAACATCCTGACATCCAATCCTTCTTGACTTTGGGGACTGCATTTCTAAGCAGCAGAATTTTTCATATTGGATCATAAATCTGCTCCACAGGAATTCGGTCTCCTTAGATCCCAGCTTCTGGTTTAGGCTTCCAAAAACAATTACACTAATAAAAATGTCCAAGCAGGGGATAAACAGAAGTGGCAAGTATGTCAGAAGCCAAAACAGGTTGTTTTTATTTTTCACAGACAGAGAGGGAGAGACTGCTCGTTGGCATTCACCATTATAAAACACAAGATTAATTCAGTTCTCAAAAAGAAGGCTAAGTGCATAAAATGTAAGAGCACAACCATTATCCATCTCAATGGGTATGCCTCCAACCTGCAAAGCCCAACAATACATAAAAAATACATGATGTTATTAGCTGGTGGAAGCTGGCAATATATTGTCCATAACTTATTTATATAAGGCTGTCCGGAGAAGCAGTGTTAACTCTGCTGCAGGCAGATAGGAGTTGGGACCTGTGTCGTGGTTTATGGAGTGTCAGAAGGTAACGGACAAACACTCTGAAACACATGAAACGTGGGACGTCTGAATACCTCTGTCACTATCTCCTGGACCAGTTCTCACGGTCCCTCCAAGCTTCTGCCGATCCCACAAATCAAGGGCCATCTCATTGTTTTGTCTAAACCTTGTACTCAGTTGTTTACATCACTGGTGGAAGTATTTAACTAGTAAATGTCACGAAAATTAGGAACCAGCGCTCGCAGCCAATCACGGAGTTATCTGAAAGGACAGCCTGCATCTCTAGCTAAAGAACTGGATCCCGGCCTTCCATGGACCAGGGCACCTGGGATGTCAGGAGTCTGTAGAGAGGAAGGTGTGGGAGCTCCACTGGCGTCAAAAGCAATATAATGGAAATAAGGTTCAGCTGCAGGGGAGGGACTCTTGAACTTGAATGTTCATGGATCCTGGGCCCCAGACAGAGAGCATATGGCCTGGCTGGGGCCACTCATGGGAGGTGCATTGATTAGGTAGTTATGACTATTTCCTGTATCTACATTCTGAAAGTTTTGTTTCCTTCACTACCTCTGAAGTTTGTCTATATGCAAATTACTTTCACCTTTCTTTCTTTTAAAAAATAATATTTTTATTGATTTCAGAGAGGAAGGGAGAGGGAGAGAGAGAGATAGAAACATCAATGATGAGAGAGAATCATTGATCGGCTGCCCTCTGCACGCTCTACACTGGGGATCGAGCCCACAACCTGGGCATGTGCCCTGACCAGGAACGGAACCGTGACCTTCTGGTCCATAGGTTGATGCTCAACCACTGAGCCACGCCAGCTGGGCTCACCTATTTTTACTATTTTTTTTTTATTGCTTTTCAAATAAAGATTGTAATAAAAGAGCGACCTTGATTTTTCTTCAAGTAGTGCAAACAATGAGTGGGAAGGCCAAAACTTTGTAAAAACCAAGTTTACCATTAGGAGATAGCAGGCTGTCATCAAACTTCAGTGACCGTGCTCTCCCATACACGTGGGAGGGATAGCACATGTCTTTGCAGGTCCTCAGCTGATAGGGAAGTTAGACCATCTTTTTTCCTGAGATAGTGCAATTGATTTCTCAAAGGTCACCAATGAACTCCTTCAAGTGAATGGAATTTAAAATTTAGTTTAGCCTTAAAGGGCATTGCAGTTCAGTGGTCTAAATCAGGGATTAACGATTACAATTTTGAGCTCTGTTTTTCGGGCATGTTGGTGACAGGAGCGATTGCATGGATGCCCTGTGTTAGCAAGGGCTGCCAGCTCTCACTCCCACTCAGGTGAATTTTCCCAACGCATGATGTGCGATGTGTTTGCTCCTTTATAAAATATAAATCTATCCTAAGAATTTTAAGATGATTGGATTTCAGAACTTAATATAACTTATTCTAATCTGTTAATTAGAACTCTGCTTTCCTGCTGAGTTCAGTGGTACTACGGGAGGCTCATATGCACCATCTATTTATGAATCCATGGTGTAGACCCATCCAGAGAGACTCTGGTTTGATCGTTTATAAAGGGCTAGAACCCTGGACAAATTTGGACAAATTTCCCTGGTGATTAAAACAAAACAAACAAGAGCAACACATGCACACATATATGCACACTATGGAAATCTTGTAACATCAATACACATTGTAAACTCATTCTTCTTGCTGGCTTCACTGACTCATTAGCTTAATAAGCATTTTATTTAAGAGCAAGTTTCTTTACTTCTCTGTGCCTTAGTTTTTTCATCTGTGCAGTGGGGATAATAACAGTACCTGACTGACAGTGTTGTTGTGAGGATTTAATGTGTTAATATTGGTGAAGGGCTTAGAATATGTCTGGAAGCTACTAAGCATCATGAAGGAGCTTGATATTATTAATGTCATTATGATTTTTAACCACAGCTTTCCTAAGAGATGTTAAAATATGTACCCAGATTTGGGTGTGTTTTTAGGTAGTGGCAATTGCATGAATATTTTTTCAAATTTTTGTAATTTAATTTTAAATGGACTGGAGAATGAATTAGGAGGCGGGTGGGAGGGTCACAAGCTCCTCAGGAGGCAGGAGGGAACTCGTGAGTTCACTCTGCAGCTGCAAGTGTGAGACTTTGGACAAGTCATGGAGAAATTATGGGGCTAGAGTTTCCCATGTTTAAAAGAATTGGTGACCCAGGTTTCAGTGCTTTAACTGTGACTTGGCATTGTGAAAACAAGAGCAGGTACATGTAACAGTTTCCCCCAGAGTGTACGATACACTGATGCTTTATCCAGAGCCAAAGTCACAATGTCTAGAGTGTGCCTTTGCTTATAGTAGCCACTCAATAAAATTCTATTAGAGAGTGTTTAATAAGACTGTTCAAAATACAAAGTGAATACCAGGCATACAATGAATATTTATAGCTTGTTTCCCCCCAACTGGTTATCTGAGTTCCTCTGTAGGAACTGCTCTAGAAATATGACCAAAATGCTTATCTTAGTTTTCAACAGTAAAAAGATTAAATAGGCTTAATTTTATTCTTAGCACATCAACGCATATCTATTTTTATTGCCATGTTAAAATTAAATCACTTCAACAGCTGCAAAATACTCTGTCTAGAAAACTTTGTTAAACCAAAGAAATGAAGGTGCGTGAAACAAATCCAGTTTTTACGTAGTGTGTACAAATCGCACATCCTTTGGAAAGCCTCGGTCCTCGTAGGGCAAGTGTTTAAGTACAGCAGTGCAGTGGACTATCAATTAGAGCGATCCTTTTCACTTTGATGAATGAGAACGAATTTTTATAGAGCAGCAAGATTGGATGCAGTTACATTAAGCCTTGATAACATTAGCATCTATTATGTGATTGGAGAAGAGCCCAGAGAAGTTGGAAGGTGAAAGACCTGTGGTCTTACTTTCTTTGATGAGCTGAAGTCACTGATTCAGAGGTTCTGAGGCATGTGTGGATCCTGGCGCTTGGAGCTCTCGGAAATAGAATTTATTTTTTCATGCTGGAGTATGGATTTTTAAAAGGCCAACTTTCATTTAATTAAGCAGTGAAACCAAACCACACTTCTCAATCAGGAATATTCTAGGCAAAAAAAAAGTTTGGAAAGCCAATGGATTATATAAATAATAGTGAGTTTTAACATAAAACTCACTGAAAGATGCAACAGGTCAACCCATCTATGAACCTCTGGAGGGTAACAAGACAGCAAACTTGACATTGCACCGGATTTGACATACTGTGGTATTTGACATACAGTGAATCATTATTTACATTTTATCCAAAAACATTTACCTGCGAAAAGGTCATGACGTTAAATGTGGAGACATTTACAGCAATTGCCAAATGTTTACCATCTACACGAATGCCACGCTCCTCAGTCAAAAGCGGGCTGATGTGCTAAATGTCAATTACTTCAACTTGTTTGATGGGAGCATAGATTGCCAAGCAACATAAAAAGAGGCTTAATAAATATTATCGTCACTGCTAAGCATTCATCTTGCCAGCGGAGGCTCGAGTTTTACATGGAGAAGATTTATGACAAGCAACCGCTCAGGACATTAGAGCTCAATTACCGCAGGCCTGGGTGGCGGCTCGGCCATTCCCTTCTGGAAGCTGCACCTTCCTTCCCTGGCTTCTGCTGTCACGTTTGAGAAGCGCCAGGTAGACTGGAATTATTTCAGGACGTGGATGTTTTCTTTGTGCTTCCCAGGCCTTTTCAGAATTAGCAGCAAAGGAGGATTACCCAGAGAGATGTTGGTTTTCCTCAATGATTATAAGACACTAGAGGCCCATTGCAGGAAGATTCCTGCAAGAATAGGGCTTCCTGCGGTTGGAGGAATAGGGGTTCTCCGCCGCCCCGCCTGCTTCCGCCTGCTTCCCTCCTGTCTCCGCCACCCTGCTTGCTTCTCCGCAGCTTCGCTCCCTTCTGCAGCACTTGGCTTCCTTCTACGCTGCCTTCAGTCTTCACTCCACGCCTGTGTATGCAAATTAACCTCCATCTTTGTTGGGTTAATTTGCATACTCGCTCTGATTGGCTGGTGGGTGTAACAGAGGGAAGGTCAATTTGCATGTTTCTCTTTTATTAGTGTAGATAATGAGATTCGGCAACCACCCCAAAGTCTGTAAGAGAACAGCACGGATGTTCGGAGGGAGGCAAGAACACCGATGGAACAGAAACTTGTGAGGGAGCCAGCGACAATGAAATGCAAACTAGCTTCCAGGATGGGTTATCAGCACTAAAACCTGGTGAAAGCAAGGTATGCAAAGCAAGGCGCTTCCAATTTCTTCTGCTAGCAAACCATGCCCGTAACAAAGGACACAGTGATGGAACCACAAAAATGCCCTGGACCAAATGCCCAAGGTCGATGCTCTACAAAGCTGGGTCATGGGCCCCAAATGCACATGAATAAGTGCCATTTATGTCTATTTTTTTCTTGATTTCCTTTTCCTTGGAATTTGAGTTTATGAATATCTGTTAAACACTTATTGAGCACCTTGGGTTTGCAGCACAGCACTGGGCCTTGGTGCCATTGATGATTGTAGTCAGGTAGAAAGAGGATGAAATAGTGTAGATTAGGTTACATGAGTACCACCAGGAGGGACGGAAGCAATTCCCTGAGCGTTCAACAGGGGAACTTGGGAGCAGAACCAAAGAAGTCCCCATGCAAGCAGCGTGGGAAGGGCAGCTAGAACACACTCATTTGGACACAAGTGGCAACGGGCATGCCAGGCAGAAAGGACATCAAGAGCCGGCATGGAAATGTTTGTGTCCGTGGGAGTCAGGGGCAATGGCTTGCTTTGCCTCAGTCAGAGGACTTAGGAGGGGACTGTGGAAAGTCAGCCCCGAGAGGGAGGAGTGAGATGCCCCATGAAGGATCCGGATTGCCAGGTTCGAGTCTGGCTTTCATTCTGGAAGCACATGGAATCGCTGGGGTTCTTTGAGCAGCTCAGGGCAAAGATTAACCTCAGGGCCAGGAGAGTGAAAATGCCATTGATGGGAAGAATAGAAAAGGGCAGGGAGACTCAGAAGGTTTGGAGTCAGGGTGAGAAGGGCAGGGTAACATGCAGTTGTATTTAAATGCCACGTTGGCAAAGGTGACCCAGAACGCAGTGGCATTTTCTTCCTGAGAGACCCTTATCCTCCCATCAATCAGGGAAGGTTCAGGGATTCTCCTTGACAGGCAGCTGAGCTAAGCGGTTTCTCCATCCATAGCACGAAGGGATTTCTAGGACTGAGGGTAACGAATTAGTCAAGAGTTTTCTTCCCTTGCATATATGAGTAATCACAGGAGAATGCTTATGGTAAGCTTCTTACTTCCCGGATGCAAGTGCAATTCAGCTGAGCTGATTTGCAGCTTATGCCAGAGTGTTCAGTCATCTCCCAAAACAAATAACATAAGCAATTATGTCAACATTGAAATGTAGGTTTGTTCGAGAACCTGAGACTTATGACTATTATCTCCAGCCCGGGGCCCCGGGCTAGACAAAGAAAGTTTACTTTTAAAAGGGTCAAAAGCACTTTCCAGATCTCACACAAGGTCTCACTCCTTTTAAGCTACTAGGTCATCTGATGTTTGCATCATGTAATTATTCATGTTAAATGATGATGGTCGCTGATCAAATAAAATGTTATTAGGAAAGGCTAAGTCATTCTGTCATATTCCCTTGGCGGTCCAAATTCACATCTTGGATTTTACCAATCACCTAGTGGGGACGTAAGGGAAATATTATAGGTAAATGATGGGGGGAACGTCAATAAGAAGTCTCCCGGCAGAACAAGCTGGACAGTGACTGGGAAAAAGGCATGGGGAGAGTAGAAATTCAGGGAACAGCACTTTGATGCTTTCTTTGTGTTTTTTCGTCAAGATGATGATCAGGTAAACAAATTGCTTACTCCTTAGTTAAGCCTAATGTGTGCCCTTACTACCTGATCTTCCCTAGAGTCTTGGCGATTTCAATGAGCTTGGAAGTTTTTTCTCGATATTTGATTGGCTACGTGTGTGAAAGGTAGATTTCTGCTTGGCTTTCAGAGCATGGAACAATAGTGGAAACCATAAACCGCCCTCCCCCCCTCCCCGCAGAAGAAAACACACACACACACACACACACACACACACGCACACACACACGCACACGCACACACTCATGCACACACGCACACACATCACATCTCCACTGTCCAAATAAAGGGTTGACTCACAGGTACTGAATCTACGGGATTTAGATACCAATTGGGTGGCAGGACAAAGGTGATCTTTAAAATCCCTCCCAATTTTGAGATCTTTTGCTGGAAGAGTACTGGGGATGATAAAGAGATCATATTAAGGACTTAAGCCTGAAAAAGGTGGCTAAAATAACTCAATATGTTTCATACGTCTTAGCTAAGTGATGAATTGGAGAGATGCGGTAACTCGTGACTTCCATCTGAAGGGTAAGAAGAAGGGTAGGATCATATATAATGCCAAGAGGAAGTACAATAAGAAATTATAGCATGAAATTTACTAAAGGAAACTGTAGGATCAGAATTAGAAACATTTTTTCAAATTAGACTTCAGAAGTCTAATGTTCTTTGGCACCGTCTCCCAAGGGCAGCCATGAAGCCCCTTTGAAAAGCTCCAAATGGCCTTGTCTGGAACAAGTTAAGCATCATACCCTTTACAACATAAAACTCCTTTTTTGGAGAACAGGGAGGAAAGGAGTGTACAATTTCTTTTCAACACAAAGCGTTCTGATGTGAGGGTTTCTCCCCCACAGACCATTTCTTCTACAACAGGATGTGGGCAGACTTAGGTGTACTTGTGCCCCACACGCATGGGCTGTGAAACCTCATCCAGGAACATCGGACATAGCTCTCCAAGCCTGCTCCCTGGGGTCAGGGGAAGAGTACCTGTTGGGATAGCCTTCTGCCATCTTTCCTCTTGGAGAATGTTTTGGGGAAGCCAGGCAGCTCTGCATGTCTTGTCCCTCACCTTCCCCCCTCAGCTAGTCACTCAGACGTTGATGACCATCAGCCTAGCAGAGCAGTTGAGGGGAGGCAGCCTTTCTCTCTCTGGTTGGTGTTTGGCACTTCCTGAACCCTGCAGCCCACTTCCCTTACCCCCTTCTTCTAGGACTGGATCTGCTCATCACTCCTCCCACAAGTCTACCATTCACCTCACCTCCTTTTTCTCTGCCAGAAATGCCTTATTTTCACTGTCATTTAAAATAAGGAGACAGCAATTTAGAATATGCGAGCAATATCAGGAACCAATAATCCCCAGTCTTAGTCATAGCCCTGGATCTTTTTGGTTGTGTAACATAGTTGTATAATGTTAGGCAAATCCCTGAAACTCTCTAAGGCTCAGACTCTTCATTTTTAAATGGGGGTGTCCTAATTTCCTCACAGGCTACCATGGCGATCAAAAGCAATGATAGATATTTTGGTGGTAAAGTTCTATGTTAATGTGACTTACTATTATTAATAGTAAAATTTACAAATCATCTTTGGTCCATGTTATGTACAATGATTTCTCCCAGTGAGACTATGTCTCCTAACAAGATCTAAGTTCTGGAAGGGAAGGACGTTTATTGCACGCTACTTGAAACCTATAAAACTCTTCCGAGGCCATGAGCATGCTTTGTGGGGTAGAGCCATCAGGGAGAAGCTGGGCGCCTGCATATGTTTCTTGGTAGACTAGCGCGGGGAAAACTCCAGACTATGCGTAGCTGCTGCTGGCCCTGGGAAGTAAGTGGGAAGCATAGGTTCAGGGGAGATGAAACAAAAGGGGAAAAAAATTAGGAGCTGCTTTTAGACTTAAGTGTTTCTGGGTTTTCTCCAAGAGAAGATATTATGGGCTGAATTATGTCCCCTCCAAATTCCTATGTTGGAATCCTGACCCTTAGTACCTCAGAATGTGACTGGATTTGGAATCTTTAAAAAGATGGTTAAATTCAGTTGAGGTTTAGGCTAAGCTCTAATTTGAGACTGGTGATCTTGCAAGAAGAGATTTGGACACAGACACAAGGGGATAACCATGTGAAGACATGGGGAGCAGAGGACCATTTACAAGCCAAGGAGAGAGGTCTCAGAAGGAACCAATCTTGATTTTGGACTTTTAGTCTCCAGAACTGTGGAAAAATAAATTTCTGTTGCTTAAGCCCCTAGTCCTAGCAGATTAACCCAAAAGGAGCTCCTCATGACCCCCCACCCCCACCCCCCTCAGGAGTCGGTCACCCCCAGAGGTCTAGAGTTGACAGAGTCCGTCTTCCTCCTGGCCAGCTGGATGCCTGGTGGAAATGTGCTTCTGACACTCCAGGTGGTAATAATGAAGACAGTTTCTTTCTGAAACATCACCCCCTGCCCATGGAGTTTAGTTCGACAGGTCTGTAAGGGCAGCTCTGTGTTCTAGGTACATTGAGATAAGAGCAGGATTTGGCTTACTACAGCTTGGTGCCCAAATCTGGTCTGAGCCTGTTTTATCCTTTTAAAAAATATATATATTTTATTGATTTTTTTACAGAGAGGAAGGGAGAGGGATAGAGAGCTAGAAACATCAATGAGAGAGAAACATCGATCAGCTGCCTCCTGCACACTCCCTACTGGGTATGTGCCTGCAACCAAGATACATGCCCTTGACCAGAATCGAACCTGGGACCCTTGAGTCCGCAGGTTGACGCTCTATCCACTGAGCCAAACCGGTTAGGGCTGGGCCTGTTTTTATAGAAGGCAGGCACAGTCCTTGGTTTAAGTATTGTCTCTGACTGCTTCTGTGCTACATTGGCACACTCAGGTAGTTATAACCTAGAACAGATAGCCCACAAAGTCTAAAATATTTGCTATCTGATTCTTCGCAGAAAAAAAAAAATGCAGACTGATGTTCACTGAAGTGGTTTCTTGTGCCTAAGCCCCTGAGCCTTATGGATATACAGGTTTCCAAAAGGAAAGGGACATTTAATAAACGTTGACTCAGTAAGAAACATTTCCCCTACATTTCTCTGCTATCCTTTGATTGGAGTCCGTATGCTATAAGTGAGATACTATGTACTGTCATTATTGGAATGGGAGTTCGACCTGCAGGCACGCAATGCTCTCTACCAAGTTCTGCCACGGCACCAGCACATTTTCCTAGTCTAGTTTTGTTGTTGTTGATGTCAAATGCCTGCAAGTAGGCAAGGTCTCCTGCTTCGGAAATATTTACATTTGGAAGTGGATCACTGGTAACTTGTTGTCATGAGCCACTGTACCTTAAAATTAAATCAACAGGTGGAGAGAAGCCATGGGAAGAGTGAAGACCTTGTTAATAATGATCCTGGAGTGCATTTCCTCCTCTGGAGTGTTGACTCAGCGTTACCAAATAAATAAGCGCCATCTTCCCAAACCACCCACTGTACCCACAGAGACCCCTCCTCTCTTTGCAGGTCTCTGGTTCTATTCTTGAGGTTTGTTAATAAAGATAATCTTGCTGTGAGGGAGCGAATGACCAGTTATACTATCATCTCTCTAAAGCACAGATTACCATACTTCAAATTCATTGTTTAGATTGTCAAAGAGTTTTATTCTCAAAGAAGTTAGCTTCCTTTGTTCAAAGTAACAGGAAAGATCCTCTGCGAAGGATTAGGTCATTTGCTGGGCAAGATGCAAATACTCACCTATGTGCCTCACTAACCTCCGATGACCTCATGTTCTATGCCTAAGAGAGTAATTCAGAGGAAGTTTCCAATCTTCACACTCAGCGTGGTGGCCTTGACATTGTGGTCACAGTGTAAGAGTTAACTAAATTCAGGAGAGAAATATTTATTTAAACTCTCTGGCAGTGATACTGTTTTCTTTTGTTATTGAATAATTGAAAAGGTATCAAATAGCAAAGTTTCAATTATTCATCAAGTTATTTCATTTACTAGACAAATGTCTGTAGGCAAATAAATGACATTTGAATTAAAAACTGGCAACATCTCCATAGGTTTTGCTTATCTGGTTATCACTGCTTCAATCCTCAGATATGAAAGCTTCGTGCAAATCGTCCATCAGCAATTATATTCTTGCCATAGCAAATTACCACACATTAAGCACTTAACCCATTCATTATCTCACTAGAGGCCCGATGAACAAAATTCGTGCCAGAGTAGGCCTTCCTTCCCCCAGCTGCTAGGACTGGCTTCCCTCTCACACCCGGGACCTGGGCTTCCCTCTGGCACCCAGGACCCAGGCTTCCCTCACAGCCCTGGCTTCGTCCGGAAGGTCATCGGAAGGATGTCCAGTCTAATTAGCATATTATGCTTTATTGTTATAGATAGTTCCATAGGTCAGACAGAAGTCCAGGTACATCTCAGCTTAGCTGGGTCCTCTGCTTAGAGCATCATAAGGCAGAAATCCATATGATGGCAGGGTTACCCTTCTTTCCCCAGGCTCTGGGGATGAATCCATTCCCAAGCTCATTTAGGCTGTTGGTTGAATTCGGTTTCATGTGGTTGTAGGACTGAGATCTCCATTTCCTGGTGGACTGACAGCAAGGTTTTTACTCCCCGAGTCTGCCCACATTGCTCCTCGTGCATCCATGTGGTGCCCCCGCCAAGCAGCCATGAGCTGCCTTCCCCTGATGCTTCAGTTCTCCCTCACTTCCTCTCTGCTGCATCTTTCCTGCCTGCAGCTGGAGAAAAGGGTCTGGAGATGATGGCATGGATATCTAATGGGGCCATTTCTCTGCCCACCACGTATTCAATAACAAGATAGAATTTCATAATGCAAAACCTTGAGGTTTGGAGGTTTTGTACTAAAAAAATAAAATAAACAAAATGAAACTCCTCATTAGGTGGGATGCTGTGCTTTGAATTTGTCCCTACAGGTTACCTTTCTAATCTCCTTCTATTCTAGAATTGCAGACATGCAATGTATAGTCAGATCATGCCAGGGCAGTCAAAATAAAGATGTACTCTATTTTACACACACAATTATTGTAGCTTTGTGTATATGTATGTGTATATGTATATGTACATGTTTATATATGTTACATATAGGTGTGTGTGTGTGTGTGTGTGTGTGTGTTCCTTTGCAGGTAAGTGTTCCTTTGCAATAAGTGGGTATGCTTATCTGATATATATGTGTGTGTGTGTGTGTGTGTGTGTAATAGGTCCATAGAATATACTAGTACTTATCCTGAATCTGGCTTCCTGGCCCCCTCTTCTATTTTTAAGCCTCATAAGCTGTGTAGAGGGTACATGTGGACCATGAAAAAATACCACTGTGTTCTGAAATTCTGCCTCTATCTTCTGTCTTTGTGTCTTACATCGGCAGTCCCCGGGAACCAATTTAGTTCTTTCAACAAGACTGACCCTCCTTACTCATTCTCTATCTTGTGTCATTTAATCCTCCACTGACATCTTCACATCTTTCCTGCTATTACCTGCGAAGATATTCACCTGAAAATGTCACCTCAATGTAAATGTTACAGCTGCCAACAACTATAAAAAGCCCAAGATTTTATTCTATTTGCAGGCTAATGAGGAGTTTGTCACAATTGCATGGATGCTTGTAGAAGATATGAGACTCTTGGGTCAGAGACAAAGGATGTTATTACTCATGGCACAGCAGGGAGCGTGAACTTCATGTTCACAACATTTCCCTGGCACCTGAGGACCCCTGGGTGTGGTGTGGAGCAGCCCAGGTGGACACCACATGGCTGGGAAGCCCTGAACTTTTAAAGATTGCCCAGGAACCGATCTTTTAAAAGAACCACCTTTTTTTGAAGTGCTTTCTAGCAAACCTGCCCAGTGTTTGTCTGCAACCCTTCTCCCCAGAGGGAGATTGTTTTCCAAGGCTGTTGGCTATAAAAATGTCCTTCACAAAGCAGTGCTGAAAAAGCCGCCACTGCCTCTGGTCATAAGATGTGCAGAAATGCCAGGAACCAATGGAAATGGTTTTCTAACAACAATTTCTTATTTAAAAAGTGTTCCTTTGCAGATAAGTGCGTATGCTTATCTGATATAAACAAGACTCGCTTTGCCTAGGTTGAGAAAATGAGTTAGAAACATTTATAATTAGTTAAATTATATACATACACTTTATAATTATATACTTATTAAAAACAAGTTGCATAAATATATACAGGTATACAAATAAACACTTTCTAAGAGATATTAATAAAACAAGCAACAGAATAATTATTTATTCCTGACATATATTAAGCAGAAAAATGAAACAACATACTTATTAAATAATTAAGCAAGATGAGGTTTAAAGAACCATGGTCACATATTTTTAAAAAAAGGTTTCCCTGGGAAAATAGGCACCACTTTACCACAGCTTTCCCGAAGTTTGTTTTTCGTATACAAATTTCAATAGCTGATCCTTGAATTCATGGTCAAATAACTTGGGCCTTCATTTTCCAGGTATTACAGTGCAGATTAGAATATTGGAGGGTCTAGGAAGTCCTTATCTGAGGAAGTTGGTTTTATTTTGTTCTACCCAGTATTATTCTAATTGATTTGTTAATGAACTCACGGTGTGTGTGTCCCGCGCTTACGCCTTCTGCGGCAGAGCTCACCCAAGGTGTGGCCAAGGTAAGGTGACGAAGATTTACCACGTTATTCTCTTCTCATTCAGCAAAGCTATGGAAAGACTTGAAATGTATCTTCGAATTTGATTTATTCTGCACATTGCACACTCAAAGTCTACATTTGGGCTTGGTTTATCTGAAAATGTGGTTAACCTATTCTCAGTGTCCTTCTCTGATCTACTTATACGGTCAGTCCCTGAAGTTTAGTTTTCATATTGATGAGGAAAAGTGCTTAATGTTACAGGATTGGTTACAATAAATTTGAAAGCCAAGTAGGGAAAATCTATTCCCATCAATGAGTTTGTTTTCCAGATGTTGACAACATAGTCTAGAAGAGGAACTGCAAAAGGGTCAGCATGATGTTACCCCAATGCTGTTTTTATTATCATTGTGTGTAAAAATGAATGCATTACGGATTATAAAATTAGATGCTCTAAATGAAACTATAATTCAAATGAAGTACTGAAAGTAATAAATATTGACATTTGTATAGATACATCAAACTACTTAATAAACAATGAGCACACCCACTCTGCACTTCTAGAATATATCTTAAAACTATCAGATACTCTACAAAGTACTCTAATTTTATTATTAATTTATTTATACCATTTGAAGATCTTTCCACATAGTTAACTTAAGTTTTAAATCGCTTGATTTTCCCCCTGCTCAATAAAAGATAAAACACATAATGACATAAAATGATGGAAAAAAATAAATAACAGTTTTAAGTAAATAATGATGGGTATTTTTGGATTATATTTCCTTCCAATCTTTTTAAAAAAATAAGTTTTATTGTTGTATAATTATACAATAACAGTAATCATTTTTAATGTACAGTTTTGACAAAGGTATACAGCTAAGTAAACATCACCACAAACTATATATATAAAAGGTTAAGTGACCGCTGACCAACCTACTGACTGGCTGGTAGGTATGATGCACACTGACCACCAGGGGGCAGACACTTAATGCAGGAGCTGCCAAGCTGCAGTGACTTGGCAGGGGCGGTTCTTGGGTGATGGACCCAGAACCAGAGAGGAGGGAGCCCAATTCCAGGGTGCATCACCTGAGAACCGCCCTCTTGCAATCTGGGACCTCTCGGGAGATGTTGGAGACCTGGTTGGGCAGAGGAACACCCCCCTGCCAGAGGGACCCTGCTTACTCTGCAGATGACCTTTGAGCTGCGGGCACCACCCCAGGTGTGGCCTGCTGGGGAGGGACTGCAGGAGGTTGGCTCCAAGGCATGTCTGGCCCGTCTCACCCAGTCCCACCCTGTCGGCCACCTTCTAATTAATTTCCTTTCAATGTGCACAAATCCATGCACTGGGGCACAAGTAAAAATAGAAGGCATTTTTACCAGCCCTAGATATTCCCCCGTGGCCTGCATTCAGTCACCCCTTGCCCTGATCCCTGGCAACAACTGGTCTTTCCATCTCTATGGCTTTGTCTTTGTCATATAGGGTGTAGTTCTCTGTGTCTGATTTTTTTCATCTGCATGATTCATGTGAGAATCGCCTATGCTTCGAGTCTACCCATGGTGCACTCTTCTTATGGCTGCGTGGTACTCCCTGTATGACTGTGTCATTTGTTTGTTCATTCACCACTTGAGGCACATTTGCTTTATTTCCAGTCTGGAGCTATTTTGAATAAAGCTGCTACAAATCTTCAGATATGTTTTTGCATGACATATATTTTTATTTTTCTTAAGCAATACATAGGACTGGGATTTTTGGGTAGTAGGGTCATTGCGCTGTTAGCGTTATAAGAAACTGCCAAACTCTTTTGCAAAGTAGCTATAGCAATTTTAATTTTATTTGTTCATTGAAGCAAAGTATAAAATTTTAGTTAACACATAGTCTCAGCAGCACTTGGTAGAGTTTGTCTTTTTAATTTTAACCGAGTTAGGGGGCAGGTAGTAGTACTTGTATGTCCTTAATGCCTAATGATACCGAGCACCTATTTATGTACTTATGTGCCATTTGTATATTTTCTTTTAAGAAGTGTCCGTATGATTTGCCCAGTCTTTATTGGGTTGTTTGACAGCATATTACCAAATTATGAGTTCTTTGCGTATTTTAGGCACAAGTCCTTTTATCAGATAATGTGTTTTGAAAACATTTCCTCTAAGTCTGTGGATTACTTTTTTATTTTCTTAGCAGTGTCTTTTGAGGACCAGTTCTTGGTCAGGATGCATTGTCTTTGTGCTTATGGTTGGGTTGGATTTGCTAATATTTTAAAAGGATATTTGTGTCTATGAAAAATCTTTTTTTAAATATATATTTTATTGATTTTTTACAGAGAGGAAGAGAGAGGGATAGAGAGTTAGAAACATTGATGAGAGAGAAACATCGATCAGCTGCCTCCTGCACACCCCCTACTGGGGATGTGCCCGCAACCAAGGTACATGCCCTTGACCGGAATCGAACCCGGGACCTTTGAGGCCGCAGGCCGACGCTCTATCCACTGAGCCAAACCGGTTCCGGCATCTATGAAAAATCTTTAACTGTAGTTTTTTTGTGTATTTTTTTTTTTTTTGGCCTTATTTTATAATCAAGATAAAGCTGACCTCAGGGAAATATGCCTTTCTCTTCTACTTTCTGGAAGAACTGGTGTTATTTCTTCCTTACATGTTCAATTAAATATACAAATAAGGCAACTTAAACCTGAAATTTTCTTTCTGGGGTAGTTTATAAACTATGAATTCAATTTATTCAATAGATATAGGTCTTTAATATTATCACTTTCTTCTTTAGTAAACATTTTTTATTATCTTTCAGGAATTTTTTTTCATTTTACCTAATCTGTCAAAGTTATTAGCATAAATATGTTTATAATGTTTTATTCTCATTTAAAAATATTTGTAAAATTAGTAGTGATACCATCTTTTTCATTTCTAATAAATTTATATCCTCTTTTTTTCTTCAGATAGTAGCTTTTGGTTACACTGACTTTTCTCTATTGTTTATCCAGTTTCTATTTTATTATCCTTCTTCTTCTCCTTCTCCTTCTCCTTCTCCTCCTCCTCCTCCTCCTCCTCCTCCTCCTCCTTCTCCTTCTTCTTCTTCTTCTTCTTCTTCTTCTTCTTCTTCTTCTTCTCTCATTTATTTTTGCTATTTTGGGGTTTAATTTCTTGAATGACTATTTTATAATTATTATTTTAAAATTATTTTGAATGTAAGTATTTAAAGCTATAAATTTCCCCCTAAGCATTGCTTTTCCTGCATCCCACAAATATTGAAATGTTGTATTTTCATTATTGTTTAGTTGAAAATACTTTCTCATTTTTTGACCCATGGGTTATTCAGAAGTGTGTTAATTTCCAAGTAGTTAACAACTTTATAGATATCTTTCTTTATTGACTTTTAGTTTAATCTTGCTGTGATTAAAGAATATACTTTATATTATCTCAGTCTATTTTAACCTATTGAAACTTGATTTATGGCCCAGAACATAATCTATCCATATGCAGTTCCATGTACAGTTGAAATGCTCCATGTAGTTGAAAAATCATCTCTATTCTGTTTTTGGGTTAAGTGTTCTGTAAATATCAGTTTGGTTGAGTTGATTTATCAGGCCTACAATATTTTAATGATTTTTTTTCTTGTTTTCTTCTTCAATTACTGAGAAAATATCGACATATCTAACAACACTTTGGAATTTACCTACATAACTCTTCAGTTCCATCAATATTTGCTTCATATATTTTGAAGGTCTGTTATTAGATATGCACACTTTTTGAATTATGATGGATTCACCTCTTTATCTTGATGCAATGTCCCCCTTAATATTTCTTGTTATGAAGTCTAGTTTGGTGCTAAAACAGCCACTCCAACTTTCTTCTGATTATTTTTTATAGTATACCTTTTCCCATTTCTTTTACATTTAATATACCTACATATTGATATTTAAAATTGGTTTCCTGGAGACAGCATGGAGCTGGGTTTTGCTTTATTTTTTTTTTTTACTTTTCATAAGACATTAGACACTTTATATAAATGTAATTATTGATATATTTTGAGTTAAATGTTCCATCTTGCTAGTTGTTACTTGTTGCCACATCCGTTTTTTCCTCTTGCTTTACCTGCCTTTCATAGTTTTCATTCTAGTGCTTTCTGGGTCTCTCCTCAGCACTTGGCGTTTTTCCATGTGCATATGTAGATCAGCATTCAGGCAACGACACTTGGGGACACTCTGCAGATCTCTGGAGCTGTCTGCATAGCTCCCTCTTCTCCACTATCCAGTCCTGCAAATTTCAGACACACTGTCTTTTCCCAACTCCAGATTAGTTTCTTATACTCACTGAGAACTTCCGCCTTTCTTTGTTTTCAGCCTCAATGATTTTGGTACTAGCAACTGCCTCCAGGCAGTAAACTAGAATAATTGTAGGACTTACCTCACTTTCCCCCCATTTCTCAGGAAGCACTCACCTATATCACCTGTTGTCCACTGTCTGAAAACATTTGTTTCATATACTTTGTCTGGTTTTCTAGTTGTGAATAGCAGGTGGAAGTTCCCATAGCAGTCAGTGGTTCATAGATGAAACCTTGATGACAATTTCTTTATTCTGCAGATATAGAAGTTGTCCATGTAAATCTTCATGGCATTTTGTATATGAGTAAATGATGATCCCCTTAGAAATTAGCTCCACTGTGGAAGAATGGCCCCCTCTCATTCCTTCCTAAACTTCATTCTCCAAACCTTAATTATTTTTCATGAAAGGATTTTCAGACTATAGAGTTGAATTTTTATTTTTCTTACCTGGAGCTTTTTAAGGGAATAAAAATGGTTTTCTGAAACCCTATTAATTTAGCCTTCATTAGGTTGACTTTAGTATATAAAGGAATTTTAATTTTATGTTCCCATCAATTTTAGAGGAGACTTTAAAACCTTTTTATTTCATTTGCAAAATGTGATTTTTAAAATGCTTTCGGTCCTTTATTGGGACTGGAAAACATGTAAAATGGAATGGAAGTGTGAAGTGGGAGAAAAAGGGAAGGGCTAATTCAAATAGGAAGAGCATCAGGAAAGTCCCTGCTAGACGAATCAGAATAGACACAGCGGCTCTGTCGTCACCTGTGGAAGAAGATGGGAACCATGAATAAAACTACCCCGTGCCACAGGAGGCAAAGCCAACTCCACCACGGCCATCGAGAGGGGCAGAGAGCTGGCCTGTCTTCTCATGTTTGTGCAGCTTGACCCTCGGCAGACGTCCTGTGCCACCTTCTAGATATTTCCCCTCTGGCAGGAGCAGAAGGAAGGCTCAAGAGAACTGAGTTGCCTTCTCTTCTCACTTAGTGGGGGAACGGCACTGATGGGAGGAAATTGGTTTCCTGTGTGACTACGCAAGCCCAACATGCTGGAGACGCATTTTCTCTGCACAACCAGCTGGTATGATCAGATTCCTGCCTCGAGTCGCATAAATAACCTTTTCAAAGGTGCTTCCACAACGACTTGCACTTTATAAATCAAAATGTGCCGCTTTGCTTGAGGTAACAAGCTGCTTAAACAGGCCCATTTTAGAAAACCTTTTCTGAGAGTGTCTCTTTTCACTCAATCATTTCAAGTAGGAAACCTAGTGATTTTGGCATCAAGGGTATTTATTCAATTTCTTTTTATACTGTACTGTAAGAAACGAGAGTAATCATGCTCATTTTCTGTTTATTGTGGGTGATAAACTGCTCCCATTTCAACATCTCACAGAGATGCACTTAGGTTGCGTTCAGGCGAGGCTGCGTAGAGCTGCACCGGCTTCACGGCTAAAACCTTCTATTTGGCTTCTCTTCCGTCACTGGAGAACCAAAATCCCCTGAACTTCTGCCAAGGGGTTGGTTATGCTTCCTAGGACATCAGGTGAGAAAAACTGGGAGAATACTGGTCCTTAGAAATGGAAAGCTAACGCAGTCAAATGCCTGGTCACTATTCAGTTTAACTAGCAAACACATGTTGGGTGACTTGTATGTGACATGCACTATTGCTGGAGGTCGAGGACACAAAGAAATAATGGAAAGCTCCTCCTCTTGTGGAGCTTATCGTCTGGTCCCATGATATGCGGGTGCTATCCAAAAAGAGGGTCATTGCCTGGGTAGAGGCAGAGGGAACTGTAAGAGCACCGAGGAGGGGCGTCATGCCGCCCAGCAGGAAGATGCCCCAGATAACTACAAATATCCAAAAACTAACTCTCACCTTCCTGATAGCACTGCGCCCGAGTGAAATCTGTAAAACGGAGGAGTAGGATGCCTGGCCCGTTTCTGCAGTCCGCCAGTGCAGGAACTGTGCTGGTTAAAGAAGTCCTCAGTGATGGATTGGCTGGTGCACTGGGGCTGCTTAGTAGAGTCTCTGAAGGACATTGGACCAGCTCTTTTTTTAAAAAATATATTTTATTGATTTTTTACAGAGAGGAAGAGAGAGGGATAGAGAGTTAGAAACATCAATGAGAGAGAAACATCGATCAGCTGCCTCTTGCACACCCCCTACTGGGGATGTGCCCGCAACCAAGGTACGTGCCCTTGACCGGTATCGAACCTGGGACCCTTGAGTCCGCAGGCCGATGCTCTATCCACTGAGCCAAACCGGTTTTGGCTGGACCAGCTCTTTGTAAGCCAAGTTTTTAAAAAGAATGATAATCGTTATTTGTTTTTGTTTTACAATCTTCTAGCAACTGCTATTCATTTGATTGAGATACAAATATGCTTCAACACTTTTCCATGTTGGTAGAACCAACATAACCAATGGTTCTACTTCTGAATCATGCTATAACTGATTTTACCAAGTTATTTGTGAGAACAGACAACTTTCTTGTAATAAAAATGCCTATAAGGTTTTGCACAGTAATAAAATGCTATCACGTTTGCAGATGGCCCTTCCCCAGGCCTGGGGTCTAGAGCAATTTGTCATTTTTCTAAAACGGCAGTTGGAATCCCATGCACCAGAAGACTGCTCTGCTGGGCAGGCAACCCAGCCAGGGAGGGGCTAAAACCTGGCCGACACCCTAACTCTGAATATTGCTTTGCTTCCCTCTCCTGGTTATAATAGTCCAAGTAACTCCCTTTGAAGAGGTTGAAGAAGTAATCTGAGTTTATTTTTCAGATATAACTCACATCATGAGGTAGGATAATTTATAAGCTATAGTGTTGGGTATTAGTTTGTAGATGCAGCAGACTCTTGGGGTTTAGCTCTCCCTGAATGTCAAGAGTTTCTATAGTACTTAGGACAATTGCGTTTCTCAGCATCAAGTCACTGATTGCATTTTTAATGGTGTCCTCTTCAAGTTCGTTTCCCCTACATTTTAAGTTCCCTGAGGAGTGTCTGCATCAACCCTGTACAAGTGGGAGATGGTGCTTGGAGCATGAGGCAGGCAGCAAGTTTGCAGGCAACGTGCAGAATTTCAAATGCTCATGAGTAGAGCATCGGCAGGAAGTTGGTCAAGTGAGGCTTCAAAACAGATTAGTAAATCCCAGAGAAACTTCGACTGGAAAACTTGTGTGATCTGGATAATCTTGTGCAATATTCTAGAAATTCATAAGTTGGTAAACATTTTCCTAGGTTTTTCCTCTGGTCTGGCATATTATTAAAATGCTGCCAATGGTGCAACTAGAACTTAAGCACAGTTTCTAACGGGGCAGTTCTATTGCTTATTTCCTACTCTTTTAATACTTTTGTGTTCATGTGGTCTCAGTAGAGCATCTATTAGGTCTCAGTCTATGGGTTGGGGCTTCTTTGTTTTATTCTTATTTGTGAAATAATAATTACAACAACAATATGAATTGATGACAGGAAGGAGAGGTTGTCCTTAGGATGCTTTGGTGTTATGAGTGCATAACAATGTCTAAATCTCCAAAATGGAGCGTCAGTTTGGAATTTAGTTCCTTGATGTAAGGCGTTCTTCCTCTTTAAAATGTCTACAAGGTCAATTGATAGCAGCCTGGTCCTACATGTGAATTTTGACATTCTCATAGGTGCTCAGCTACCCTGCAGTATGGTGTTATGGAAATCCAGTGTGCCAACCAGCAGTCACTTGCCTTTCCCCAAAGTCAATGCCTTTGGTAGGAGCTGCTTTGCTATTAGAGATGGCTTAAAGTTATGGGACCAGACTCCACGCACCGGTGTCTAATCTATCTTGCAGTTGAGTTTATAGCAACAAGAGGGTACTGCCTAGCTATATATGCTAAATTCCTTGCATAGGTGGCATTACAGTTCTACTCTAAATAAAGCAATCAATCAATATTTCTTCTCTGCTTACACTCCAATCTTCACAACTGCTTGTTACGCTAGCTAGATGGATTTACTTAGAGCAGTGAGAGACATTCAGCAAGTCCATCCAATTTCTTGATTTATTTGCTATTGATGCATAAAATAAGCTTGTCTGTGAAATAGCCAGGTTGAAATTGCTGTTCTCATGCATTTTCATTGTTATTATTTGGCTAGACTGACTCTTGAGGGTCAAATTAAAACTCATTCATCCAGAGCTACATGAGGGACGATAAATAGCTTCTTCAGTGGAAATCAGTGCTGGTACTGTATTTGAATAAAACTGTTACAGAATCGTAGACAATATTTGGGTTTGCGCAGTATTCTCAAAACTAAGGAGAAAGGGACATTCATATGAATTGTTTGTCTTAGAAACTTGCTTAGAATTTAACATTTAGATTTTATTGTCACTAAAAACGAAAAGGAATAAGCCATAAAACCAAGAACTCGATGACAGTACATGTGGAATTTCCTAGCACTAGCAAAAATAATGGTGCTATTTGTATTTTATATTGCCTTACGGTTGACAAAAGATTTTCACAAGCATTAATTCTTATGATGCCACATCTCAAGATATTTTTAAAATAAACTGTTATCAGCTTGTTTAAAGATTTAGATAATTTTAAAAAGTTCTCAGAGTCATTATTCAGAAACACTTGAAGTCCTGCCTGCTTTTCCAAACTTTAATAATGCAAAATCTTTTAAAAAATCATACATGTGTAATACTTTATAAAAATTATTTTTGCAAAATACCAAATGTAAAAAAAACCCAAAAACAACATTTTCAAAGGAAACAATACTTAGTCACTGTATTACTTCTTCCAAAATACACACTTAATTTTTTTTGACTCCTACACTTAAAACACATGTTTCCTATTGTGTAGTGATTAGAAATAATTCTAGACCAAGACCTTCATGTGTCAATGAGGAAGTGAAGACATACAAAGTTATGCCCTAGCCAGTTTAGCTCAGTGAAAAGAGCATCAGTCTGCAGACTGAAGGGTCCCAGGTTCGATTCCGGTCAAGGGCATGTATCTCAGGTGCAGGCTCGACCCCAGGCCCTGGTTGGGGCGTGTGGGAAGGCTGCCAGTCGATGTGTCTCTCTCACATTGATGTTTGTCTCTCTGTGTCTCTTTCTTTCCCTTCCTTCCATTCTCTAAAAACCAATGGAAAAATATCCTGAGATGAGGATTAACAACAACAACAAAGACATACAAAGTTAAATGTGTTTGCCAAGGTCACACATTTCATGTCAATGGACACTAGAAGCTTCATCTTATTACTCATAGTCCACTGTTTGTTTTCATAACACCAAAGCTCCTTAATATAGTGTCATAGTCTCTAGACAGGATTATATATGCACACCAGTCTTATAAAATATTCCCCTGCCAAATATTCCATGTAAATCACCGCCTCCTTTCTCCATAGTGACTCTTGTTTTCCTCTCTTCCTCTGTTCTTCTCTTTGTGATCTTTTGCATCACTGAGCATTTTGTTATGCTGGTTACACTATTCAGTTACAAATTCCCTGAAGACAGAGAAAATATTTACAGGAGTCAGCTGAATTAGGCTTTGTGGATGTAAAAAATGCTGGTAAAGACTTTCCTAATAACTCTGTAGGATATGGTGTTTTTCTTATAAGATGGTCTCCTGACATCTCTCAGACTTAAGTTCCTTAGCTTTGCCTATGCCCCTCATGTATGTCATCTAGTACAAGTGGAAGCAAAAAACAAACAAACAACAACAACAACAACAACAAAAAAACGGGGGGAGGGGAATAATAGATTTCAAATAACAGAAATTTGGATCTTCAAAATACTTGCATATGTTTAGGACATTTTGTTCTTGATTTAAACAATATAATCCACACGTCTCCTGGATTTATTTTGGTACAGAAATTTAAATAGGAGCTAAGAAGGGGGCTGTCACTCAAAAATCAATTGCAGCATTAGACAATGAGCTTTGGCTTCTCTGGTTGGGAGCCGAAGGGAAGGCTGTGTTCTTGGCTTCAAGGTAACAGTGGATTCTGAGGCCTCTGGTGAGCGGTGGTGTAAGGCCTGGTCTGCTTTTATTACTGTTTGTTAGACATGTACAGGCAATAAGTATCTTACCCAGGATGAAACAATGACTTGGCAATTAGGTAATTTGATTCTATGAAAAACCCCTTTCCATCTCCTGACCCATGCACCTCAGTTATCCACAGGAGTCAAATGAGCTTCACTTAATAGTGAGGTAAACAGAATTCTAGTATGGCGGCCATTACAGTAATTTCTTCACTGTTGTGCCATTTTTTAGGCCACTGTATGGAAGAGACCAGGTGACAAAGATAGCCAACATAAGACTAACTCCTCTTTTGGGGTTTTTCTTGTCATTCATTCTGTTTAATCTAGTCTTCCCGTATCTCCAAATACCACTCTTTGTCTGGTCTGCATCACTCTTAAAGGTGTATTTTCTTGTACTATTGTATTTTTTTCTAGTGAAAAAAAAAATCCTTTCTTTTTATTTAAGAATTTCGGACATATTATTTTTTATTTAGAAAAAAAAAATCTCTTTTTATTTAAGAGCCTTGATCAGGAACTTGAAATATTCTACATTATCTGTTTCCTTTGGCAATAAAATTAAGTCTAGAGTGAAAGAATTGAGTAACCTACAGCATATCCATTTGTCAATGTAACATCCTGAGGAGCACACTTTAAACTTTTAAACATATACATTTTTAAAAGATTTCCCTATAAATAGCTAATGGGGGAAAGCTTAATGTATGCAAGCTCCGAGTCATCCGTCTCACCCACTGCTGCTGTCACGAGAGAGGGAACAGGATTTGTCATTGGGGTTCCGATGGTGAGGCGTTCCCTTTCCGCATTTCAAACTGGGTGTGTTGCAAACATGGGCGAGGTTCTTTAAGAAACATATCTAAGGGACATGGTTCTTTTATTATAATTAGAAATAATGCTTAAGCCATTACAATAATAAATCTTGTCCATGGACATGATTGAAAAGGTACAATTTTTGGTTAAAAGATTTAACCCTCTCTTTCTACAAGTGGGCACGAGGGGCATAGACCAAGAAGAGGTCATGCTGCTGTCACCTAGTGGTCAGCTGAGGAACTTCGTTCTTTGAGATGCAAATGAAATTGGGTTGAACAAGGGCACTGGGCTTTGTTTAAACAGCCAATGCCTTCATGGAGATTTCTGTGACTCTCCCCTGGGTGGAGGGGGGAGGGGGAGGGGGAACTTAAATTTTCATGGTCAACTTGGCTCTCTTTTTGCCTCTGCTGAACTATTTTTCTTCATTCTTTACCTCGTGGCTATTCATGCATCTCAATCCTGGTGTTGATACCAAGAGGGAACATGGCTCTCTCTCCTTGATTGTCCTTCCACTCGGAGCAACATTAATGCAGACATTAAGTCACACTAAGTGGGACTTTTACTAATGATCTGTGGTCTGCATCGCTGAGAGGGCCCCTCCTTGTACTGCTATAGTAAACAACATGAGGTCATGTATTAGGTAGTCCTGACCTTGTATTTGCCAAAGATTTTCTTCTTCAGTTTATTTTTATATAAGCTTTACATGGTTAACATTTAAAATCAGTACACGGTTAACATTTAAAAACAGCATGTTTTGAGTATATCACTTATAGTTCTCTCTGGGTATATACACACATGCTCTACCACAGACACTCTTTTACACACCACACTTCGTGGGGAACCTTACTTCCACCTACCCTTTACCTTCCTCACTTTTAAATATCATGGTCTTCAGTATTCAATGGTGTTAGAATTTCAACTTCAATCATAGCACATATTTCAGAAAACTCACGAGGGGGATAGTGTATTGTATTTCCTTGCTCGCTTTTTCTCCTTTCTGTTTGAAGACCTTCCTTCAGCCATACTGTAAGGGAGTGTTGCTTAAAGGGCTTGAAGGAACATCATAAAACCTGTCACCTCACCTGAGCTTTTAGGTGAGGGAATGGAGACACCGGACTGTAGGGGAGGTGCTTGTGGTGGCGGGATCCTCTCCCCAGGTGCCAGTGCCCCCACCAGGGGGTACTCTGTGTGAAAGGGAGGAGTCTCAGGATTGTCAAAGAAAGAGAGTGTTTCCCTTGGAGGCCTATCCTTCCTGGGGCTTTGATGCGTCCCCAGCAGGGGTTCCGTGGACAGAACTCCCATCAGATCCCATGGTCATTAGGACTACCTGGGCCACTTTCTGTCATTGGTTTTGGGGATGGGAAATGCCAGGGTTAGACTGCCTTCTTCTGTTGGGCAGGAGGTTGTAAGATGTCCTAACATTATGTTGTTGTTTCAGTCCTGGCTCCCTCATCAGTGTGTCTTCCTCTTACCATGTCTGAGAGTTCTTCTTTGACTTGATCCTGCATTAATTCCAGAGTTTATCACTGTACTTAGTAGGGATAAGCAGGGAAAGATGAGTTAGGCCTGCTATGTTGTGTGGACAGAGTCTCGTTAGATTTTTTTAAAAAAAATTGTTAAATTGTTAGATTCTTAGATATCCTTTAGCCACCACAAAATGAGGGATTTCTCACTGGCTATTACCCCATGTAATGCCTGGACTCTTGTCTTCCCCATTCCATCTCTAGTCCGCCCTAATTCTCACCTTGGGTTTTCTAGAGAATCACAGGTTCTCTTTTAATTGAGCAGAGAACTCTGCTCTTTCCAGTCCCTCACCTATAGCTCTTTGTCTAAGTCCCTTTGTCTGTCTGAAACCCATCAATGGGCTTTCGTGGAACAAAAGAGCTTCCTGCTCCCTTGGCCAGCTCAAAAGATAGGCAGAGGCTCAGGGCAAGAGATCTTTCCTTTCACAGTAGCCTTTGTCCTTTGAAGACATTCACCGTTTTAAATAGTGTCTTCTATCACTCCTACGTGTTGTGTTAACACTTATGTAGATGGAGCATTTCTGCTCCACCTTTTGACCAAGGCCTGTGATCTCCTTCAAGGTTGGGATTACATTTCTAGCACCAAGCAGAGTGCCAAGCACAGAAAGGGTCGATAATAAATGTGTGTTAAGTGTAGGAATAAAAGGCAGGCTGTTAAGAGTCTTTCTTCCACCGTGTGAATAGGTTCAGCACGACAATAATAGGTCTGGAGGGATTCTGAAAGGTCAATTAGTTCATCCTTCTGCTTCTGTCCAAGAACACATACCAGATAACTAGGGAGCTAGTCTGAATTTAAGTACTTTAAAAGAAAAGAAAATTACAGTTTCTTTTAGTAGCCATTCCAGTGTTTAACAACTCCCATTGTCAGCAAGACTTTCTTTATATGTAGCCTAAATCTCCAGCATTGCTTTCTTAAACCTTAGCAGGTAGAAATGTGCAACCAGGATTTGAATGGTCTTTATTTCTTTAATTGCTTTTCAGCAAGTATTTACAAGGTAAATATTTTCTTTCCATGCATCAGTTGCCAGGTTATTGTTTATCAGAAAGTATATGCACTTATGTGTCCTTGTCACATGGCTTTGAACTACCAATGCCTTGATCTTGGCTCCTTACTGTGGTATGTTGATTGCATTAATGGTTTCAATTTGTGCCACCAATGGGATGATGATACCAAAGTAGATATGAGCAAAGGCTTGGCAAAACACTTGCATAGCCTCTTTTCTTGTCCTTCACCCGGAGAACATGCCTAGGCTAACCTGATGGAGAGGAGCTTAGTCTTTCGAGGCGAGACCATTCACAATGAGCCAGCCTCCAGCCAATACCCCAGCTGATCACAGACACATGAAGGAGCTCAGCCAAGATCAAGTGAGCCTGGCCCAGATGATCAGAAATTAGAGCTCAATGGACCCATATACTCATGATAAATAATGACTGAATATTGTTTTAAAATGTTAATTTTTAAGGTTGCTTGTTTGATACTCTCCTTAGAAAGAACTTCCTGGTTGTGGTGGAACTTGACCTCACAATGGGTTCCTCTTGCTGTTTGTGAAACGTGCTCGCTTCTCCAACCCTCAGGGTCTTACCTTGCAGCCTGTGCATTGTCCTTACTGATTTTCTCCGAGTGATCAACCAGCACAAGTCACCTTGAATTACTGGCTTCTGACCCTCAGCTCTTTGTTTGCCTCAGTATGTGTTTTTGTATACTAGTGTCTCCCTGTGTCTTGTTGTCTCTGATCCTGTCTCCTTGCTTTATCTTTGAAGTCTTGCTAGAGCATTGCCCATTCCAACTACACTGATATATTATCATGAGATTGTATTCTGATTTATAACCAAAAATATTTCAGGGTAATAATGCCTCCTGGGAGTTAACTAATCATTTTGAACCTAATGCTAATGAGCCCAAATTTATAGACTTAGTCCGCATACAGGCCACTAGCTTTACACAAAAGAAATAACAAGTATTCCATTTACATTATAATCTTAAACAGGTCACAAATTACATAAATGCACACTCCATCACAAAGGATTCTAGGCAAAAGAGTGTGGGTAGCCCAAAGCCAATGATAGCCAATGTTGACACTCACATTTAAACATGCATTTTGGTGACTAGGAGGCAGGGACAAATCTTTATCTGAGGATAATATAAGCACATGAAAATTACTTGTGAAGAAAAAATGAAAATTGGTCTGTGTAGAATTGTTAATCAAAGAGAGTCCATTTGGCACAACTATGTCTCATAAAATAATCCACAGAATAATTTTTTGAGTTTTGTATAGCACTATTTTTGAATATACTAAATATTTTTAAAATGATAACACATGTTTTTGCTGAATTCTCCTAGCTTTTACTATTAAGGAGGCTGATTACCAACTAGATCAAAGGTTGAGTGAATTCATGTCTCTGTTAAGAATTCTACTAAATATGGAGATATTCCTGAAGTAAAACAGATTTGGCATTTTTATCTATCTCCAGTTGTCTACATAATGCCAGGAAGATTAAAGGATCTTTATGTGTCTTTCTTCCCCTTAAGAATGAAGAACTGAGAAAAGCTAGTGGGTAACAACTATGAGTGATAATTAGAATATTGCATATTCACTGAGGCCAGGAATGGGCTCCTGGGCTGGGGCAGAACACACCCAAGGCCTCTTTCCTGCCAGGTTTGTTTCCATGTTCACATTCTGACTCTACCTGAGCAGAGATATGCACGGTAAAATACATATGATAAATGTGTTTAGAAAAAAACATATTTATCATATGTATTTGACTCCAAGAAATAAAATGCATACCTTTAAGGAATCAAAGAAAGGTGCAGTGCTTTTTTAAAAAATAAAAATGAGTTTTAATATCATTTTAAATTCAATTACACCAACTTTAAAGGTATCTATGTTTTTGCTCAACAGTCTTTGTATGCCCCTCATGTTAATTTCCCAGTTGTTTCAGAACAACCCCACAATCCTGTAGCTCCTTGCAGAAATGATATTTTCACTACCTACTGTGACTAGTAGACTGAAGCCCTCTGCCATGGATCCCCTCCATGTCTGTAGACATAAATGTGTTCTCCATCCTGCTCTTAAGACCCTTAATTTTGTTTTTCCTTCTTGATCTTCTTTAATACAAAGTTAAACTTCTCCATTTCCCTGCCAATACTCCTTTAAGTTTAACCTTTTATAATCTCATTTTCATTGACTCTAATTAAGCTACATGGTCAAGGTAAAAGAATGACCTGATACTTGTGAAACCCAATGAGCTTTCTTGAATACTTAATGCCATCAGATACCTGTACCCCTTTCTTGAGCCATTCTTTTATCTTCAGCTTCTGTGTCAATACAATAGACTCTGATCACTTTATGGATCTCTCATAGCTCTTTTCTATCCATGGGTTCCTAAGTGTGAAAGTTCCCTAAAGTTAAGTCCTTGGCTCTCTAGCTCTCGTCAATCACTAGTCCCTAACTACATTCCTCAGTCCCTCATCTCTCTCACCCATTTCACTCCAAAACCCATATGGCTCAGCCTAGTCTAATGTCCTACCCTACCCAGCCCACAGAACATGTGCTTTATTATTCAGGCAAGTCTTACTGACCTTGGCAACTATTGAATAAAAGACAAGGCATTTTTTCTCCTTAGTATTCAATTTGATGTATCGTAGCCAAAGCCACTACTGGTGATTGGACTGGACTGCATAGTCTCTGAGTCTTATAGCAGAAGAGAGACACAGAAGTTTGAAGAATGAGGATGATCAACTTTCAAGAAACTGATACAAAGAATACAGCGTAGACAAGTATTTTTTTATTTGCAGTGTTTCAGAAATGTCAAATTAATCATTGTTAATACTATTAAGAAATAGCTCAGAAGAGGAAAAATTTTATCTTTATCTTAAAAAAAGACAAATGACAGTCATAAAATTAACTTCTATAAAAGAAAAAAAAAGTGAACACTACTGCCATCTTGTGGATTCTGGATGCCAGGACACGGTCTGGTTCTGAGAATGTGCGCTCCCTGACTGGCTGTGAGGTTGAGGCTGTGCTCACAATAGCCCTTTAATGGTTTCTTTTGAGTGTGGCAGCGTGAATTATAGTCACAGGGCCTCAAGAATACCCACATGAAAAAATAGTCAATTTAGAATAAAATAAAAAATCCTTTTGCCTTGAATGAATGGCATAGTTTGGGTACCTATCTGATTAAGTAGCAATGAGCTTTTGAACAAAATAATAGTTGGCTCTGATTTTGCTTCATGTTCACAATAAACCATTTAAAAATGTACCCAGGGCCTCCTTTACCTTTTTAAAGTATCATAAAAAGGAAAAATGATATAATAATGTATTTAGAAGTTTTCAGGATTCTTGAATCAAAATAAAAGTATCTTTTAATGTACATTTTTATTTCACATTCCCAAAAATGTTTCTGACTCTCATTAATGGTTATATTTGCTTAAACACCCCCCCCCACACACACACACCCCTGCAGTAATTTGTTTTCTTTTCTCTCATTCCATATTCCTCCCATTAAAAACATGTTAAGACCTCTAGGGCAGAAATTCTGCCCTTGGTAACATGGTGCTGGTCAAATATTAATAATAATTTACACCTATTAATTGATTTGTCTTCTGGATCTCCTTCTATGGAAGCTTTTACAGATACTCCCCTGGTATAACTGAGGATATGAAAATTGCTTTTATTCCAGACAATGCTTATCTGCTAAAGTAAAAAGATAATACAATCATTTTGCACATATAATGGGAATGAGGAGGAATAATACTGCATATATAATTATGATAGGGAATGGGGAAGACTATGATTATATATGTTTTATTCTTTCCCATTTGGCTCTGGAATGGAGCTGCTGATTGATATAGGAGGCATCTTTTTAAATAAAGGACCAATAACCAGCTTTGAAAAAGTTTAATTTGCCAATATCAACTTAAGCATTCTGTTAGGGTATAATGTAAGGGGAAAAGAAGAGAAGTAAGAAGTTGTGATTGATGGAAAACCTTGAATTCAGAATTTCAGAAATTTCATCTCAGAATCAATAACAATGCACATTGGGACACAAACAAGGCAGAGAAGGGTATAAGGAGAGAAGGGACATCCGGAACTCTAGCATCACAAGATTCTAAGTATTCAAAAAAAGACATTATTGGTACCAGAAACTGGAATAGGGAGACACACATACTATTCTACGGAAAGAAATAGCAGGATTTTGAACATATTGTAATGAACAAAAAAGGCAATATGTGCTGTAAAGATAAATGTTGCTCCTGAGACAGTAAGTCTGGTAGACATGGATTTGGGAGAGTAGCTAAAGCTGTAATAAGAGACCTAGTCATTTAAGTACATGCGTGGAATCAAGAGAAAAAGAGTTTCCTGGATCATTGACCTGTTAAGAGAATAGAAGGATTTACTTTCCATGGGATCGGTAAGACTAGAGCATATAGGTTCAGGAGAAGTGTCTGACAATGGCATGATGATGACAACTGCTTTAGTGGGTATACACACAACGTTTAACTAAAATGCAGAATAACAAGAATATCTAAGGTCAAAGGAGAAGGATAACTACAGGGAAAACATGAACCAGAGAAAGTCGAGTGGTTATATTTATTTCAGAACCAAACAGACTTTAAGGCAAAAGCTTGATTAGGAGTAATGATGACTCTTACATGTGGTAAGAGAATTAATTCTCATGCAAAAATATCGTGTTTCTGAAATTGCACATAGTTAGCTACATAGCCACACATTTTATGATGTAAAATTGTCAGAATTTCCAGGGGAAATTTCCAAGTCCACAATCATACTGGAATACATGTATCTCGGATGTTTTAACATGTAAGGGACAAACTTAATAAAACCATAGAAGCTGAAACAAAAACAACGAGTGAGCTTCATCTAATGGACACATATAGAACCTTGCAGCCCCAGGTACAGCTGTACCTTCAGACATACAGGGAGCAAATATGGAAACATCACTGACTGGGCCACAAAACAGAATCACCAAAGAACATAGCATCAGTATCAGGGCCACATTTTCTGACCAATACAGTTGGAAATCAAAATCAAAACGACAAGATCATAAAACATGCCCTTCTAAGTAACCCATAAAACAAGCAAACAAACACAAAATGAAAATGTTACATTATCAAAATTTGTGAAATGCAAGTTAATCAGCTCTTAGAAGGAAAGACCTTACCTCCACATATGTCTATTAGAAAGACTTAGAAAGTAAATAACCAAGCAGGCAAGTCAAGAAAGTAGGGGGACAGCAGAGTACATGTGAAGAAAACAAAAGGAGGCCCAGCTGCATGGCTCAGTGGTTGAGCATGGACTTATCAACCAGGAGGTCACGGTTCGATTCCTGGTCAGGGTTGCAGGCTCATGATCCCCAGTGTGTGGCATGCAGGAGGCAGCCAACCAATGATTCTCTCTCATCATTGAGGTTTCTATTTCTCTCTTCGTCTCTGAAATCAATAAAAATATATTTAAAGAATAAAACAGAAGGAAAAAAATAATGAAGTCCAAAAATAAATAAAATAGGAAAAAGGTAAATGGATAACATTGATGGAAGCAAAAGCTGTTCCTGCGAAAAGACTTAACAACACAGGGAAAACCCCTGGCAAGCATCATCAAGAGAAAATAAAGAAAAGTAAAAAACAAAACAAAACAAAACACACAAGCAAACAAACAAAATACCAGGAGTGACAGAGGACCTGGAACTATAGCACCAGTAGGAGGTAGACGCTGTGCATCTTGCTCAGGGCTGTGTCTTCCATGAGTAGCCAAGTCCCTGGTAAAGTGGGCTCTGAAATAACAATTGTTTAAAAACTACATGGACCAGGCAATCATCTCTGATAGTTGTGACATTAATCACTAATAAATGAGACAAATTAACGTATTAGTTTTTTTTTTTTTTTTTTTTTAATGACAAGATAGCTGAGGGAGAGAGGCATTTTCTAAGGAATGAAGAGGTGGTTTGGGTGAGCCTTGGCAAAGGAGTATGGGGCAGTAACATGAAAAATATAAACTCTGGATGTGTTATGCATGAGAATTCACATGGTTGAGGGGGTAATCCATCCCCCAAATGGGATGTTACAGAGCTTTCAGAGGCATAATTATGCTTTTCAGGTAGTAGGACCACAGTTTTGTTTTGTTTTTGAAATGTGCTGGATTGAGAACAAAAAGGGATGTTCTAAGTGGTGTTGCTGCACATGAACATGGAGAGCCAGTCCTCTGCAGGAGCAGGTGCCTGGAGCACTGTGTCCTGCAAAGGGTTTAAGAAGGGAAAACTGTGTCACCAAATTACATGTACCTACAAACACAATATTATTGAAAGACTAGAGGCCCAGTGCACAAAATTTGTGCACTGGTGGGGGGGGGGAGGGGTCCCTCAGCCCAGATTTCGAGAGGGTGCAGGCCAGGTCAAGGGACCCCACAGTGCACAATCCGGGCCAGGGAGGGACACGGGAGGTTGGCCAGCCAGGAAGGGAGCACGGGAGGGCTCCGGGGCACGCCCAGCCCATCTCGTTCAGTCCTGATAGGCCAGACCCCAGCAGCAAGCTAACCTACCGGTCGGGGTGTCTGCCCCCTGGTGGTCAGTGCATGTCATAGCGAGCGGTTGAGTGGCCTTAGTGTATCATTAGCATATTACGCTTTGATTGGTTGAACGGCCAACTGGATGACCGGACACTTAGCATATTAGGCTTTTATTATAGAGGATATTCCCTAAAGACACAGAGTGGGCAAAAGTAGGTTTACAGTTGTGAGTACTCGAAACACAGAGTTTATTCTTATATTATTATTTATTAATTACTGTACTATTTTCCAAATGAACAACTGTAAACCTACCTTTGGCCCACCCTTCTTTCTCTAATTGTTTGAAATGGTGCTAAGTTCTGGCAAAAAGAACATGAAAGGGAAACAGTGAATAACATACACCGTACACATATTTATCACATCTCCATAGGCATAGTCATTTTGAACTCTGACATATTAACACTCAATGCCTTCTTTTAATGTTTATTGCTAGGAACAAATGTGATATTGAGTGAGTATTGATTTGGATATGATTGTGCTGTCCGTGGTGAATTTTATATCAGAAAATCAAACCCTCTTTGATTGTTCTCTGAGGAGGTTGATCCTTACCTGAGTTTGATCAAGACAAATCTGGTTACGTGCCTGTTGCCAATGGTCCTTTAAGTAAACCTTAACATGAAATGCAGTCTCGTTTATTTCTTAGGCTCTTAGGCTCAAGAGATTATAGAATAGATAAAATTATGCACATCCCAAATTCCTAAAAATAAAGAAAAATAGATTTCAGACTTTAAAAACATTTATTCTCTTGGTGTTCTGATAGTTGTCAGGTGACTGACTCCTGGTATTACAGGCATAAGAGTGGAGAGAAGCAAATTAAAAGCTTTTGTTGCAGGAAACTCTCTCACAAGATGGATTTGGAGGTGGAATTCTGTGGCGGGAGAACCACAGTGAAGGCCAACAATTAAGATTGCACAGACTTCCTTTCAGTTAAATAAAATTTGCATCTTGCTCAAATTAATTGGGATTTTATAACAGATGGAGCCAGATCTCAGGTCAGCAGAAACAAAGTTTTCAGTTGATTGATGAGACTTGATGAAAATTTCCTACCTCCTTTATATAATACAAGCACTTCACAGAGATAATTCAGGTACGTCCATGTAGCTTGGGCCTTAACAAGGGGCACAGGCATCAAAGCAAAACTCTAGCAGTGTTTCCTGAACTAGCACATCTGACACTTTTCTTCTCTCAGTTGTGTTGGCTAAGAGACAACACAGTGGAGGTGGGTTTCTCTCCATGCCTCCGTGAGCATAGCTGATGCATCGTCCCATTTAAGGACATTTATTTCAGCTTTTTGAACTAAGAAGATCAAACTGACATCTGTGAATACTAGTAGACTTTCTTGATTTGTATTAAGAAAACATTACGCCCAACCTACCATCACATCTATAATAATAAAAGCATTATATGCCAATCGACCAAACGGCCAAACAGCAGAACAACTGTCTGGACAACCACACTATGACACACATTCGTGCCAGGCCAGCCAAGGCGGGTGCAATGCAGTTGGTTGGGGGGCCCCCCCGCCATTGCCCATGATCGCCCAGCAGAGGGAAGCCCAGACTACTTGGCCAGCAGTGCTGCAGTGGGTGGGTGGGGCCTCCTTCTGTGGGGGCGATCAATCACGAAGCCCTGGCCAGGTGGGTGGGGCCTACCTCTTTGGGGAGATCAATGGCGGAGCCCTGCAATCAATTGCACCTCAGAGGGAGGCCCAGGCCCCCAGCTGGTGCTGCTGCAGTGGATGGGCACGGCCTCCCTCTGTAGGGCAATTGGTTGCGGGGTTCCTGGACTGTGAGAGGGCACAGGCTGGGCTGAGGGACCCCCTCCTGAGTGCACACAGTTCGTGCACCGGGCCTCTGGTTTATTATAAAAGTCTTGGCTTTGTCATCTGCATGAGTTAAATTTCTATAAAGTTTCGCTAGAAATGTCTTTGGCAATCTAGATTTTTTTTTTTATATAAAGGATACTAGTTTTTTTGATAAGGCTTGAAAACAGCAACTTTACATGCTTCTGAAAGATTGAAAAGATTGAAGGGAGAGGCAATTGCAGGCACCTACGGAGATATTTTTCTGAACATTTCTCTGACATACCTACTCAGTTTGTTGTCCTTTGGTGACCTGTATTGTGAGCTGCTGCTCACAGCAGTGGTTGAATATACATTTGTCATTGAAGGGACTAAAAATGCCCCAAGTGTTACTGGCCTGGGTGTAATAAAACAGACAGCTGAACTCGAACTGATTGAAATGCAGTCTGGCCTACAGCTACAGGCAAAGTTAAAGACACAGGCATGGCAGTGCTTATAAATTGACTTAGCTTTTAACACTGGCTCCATGCAGTGTCCACCATCCTTGGATGTATGTGTCTTGCTGAACTTGAGGTTATACTGAGAATGATATTCACCAGAAAGAGCTTAACAACCGAAAAGATCATGGACATAAACTATTCCTTTAGATACACCCTGTGAATGTGTTTATATGTGTGTATACACATGTGTGCACACAAAGACATGATGGCTATTGAAAAAGGATGTCCAAGGACAAGAAAGGAGCAATAATGATACGTAGTTGTTTTTATTGACTCATTTAACATAGAATCTTTATCAAGTTCCAGTGTGTGCATGGGGCAAATGTAATGTAGTGTATGGGTTAGATTTCTATATTTGCATCTGAGACTGGAAATTAGACTCTGGCAAGAACACATGGGACACCTTCAGTGTCTCATCTTGAAAATGCTTTGGGAACAATCTCTCCAACGCCATCTTTTTTTAAAAAAAATATATTTTATTGCTTTTTTTACAGAGAGGAAGGGAGAGGGATAGAGAGCTAGAAACATCAATGAGAGAGAAACATCGATCAGCTGCCTCCTGCTCCTCTCCCACTGGGGATGTGCCCACAACCAAGATACATGCCCTTGACTGGAATCGAACCTGGGACCTTTCAGTCCAGAGGCCAACACTCTATCCACTGAGCCAAACCAGTTAGGGCTCCAACGCCATCTTTACTGACTCCCTGTGGCAGGGTATCACCCTAAGAAACATGCAAAGGAGTTGTTGTTATTGTAACAGGAGATTTCCAAGGTTTGACCAAGTGCCTGGGGCCCATTTCTCAGTGTCATTTATAGATGTGGCCATGAACGGACGTGATTAGATGCCAGTCTGATTTCGGAAAGGCCCCTCTCATCATAGATCTGCCTCCAACACCATAGAGACAACCCTCTGTCATTCCAAGCCCCTTGCATTTATACTCATGTAGAAGATGCCCAACCGATTAAATAAGAAATGCATATGGGTATGCAGGCCCAGGCAGGCTGCCACTCCTACCTGTCCTGGGTTGAAAAGGAGAAGGGGGTCCATTGAAAGTGATTAGAACAGGAAAGATAAGTTAACAAATAACCTACCGGCGTGCTCAGTGGGGGAATTTAAGACACTTTCCATGGCACCTTATTGGCTAGCTGGCATGTTATCCTTGTCCTTTCAGGAGAATCCCGTAAGGACCGAGACCATGACTAATGTCCCAGGGGAGACACAAGACCAACAGCTTACGTGGAGGGAAAGGGAAGATCTCAACCTCATAAGATAACGTGGAGGTGCTTATGGTCAGACTTTTCACAGAGTGATATGTCAAGTCTACAATAACATTTTCTAGTGAATTTCATAAACCTCAACGATAACTGATGCAGAGAGTCAGAAACCAAAAAGAAGTCGTACATAATTCTATGCCAAAGTATGGTTTCTGAAGATGTGTTCAAATACAAGTATGCGTTGTTCCACTGGCTCTTTTCTCCTTATCTCTTTCTTAAATCAGAAGAAGGGAGGGAGTGGGGATTTCTACAACTTTAAGCATTGTTTACTCTATGGTTACCTTTCTAATTAGACATTAGCACCGTTTACATGCAAATAAAGCAGCTACACAGGTTTAGGTGTGAATCTGCTGGTACTTGTTTCTGTAAGTGATCACAGCTAATTTTGGTAAATAATTTATATTGCACTCGGAGGCATAAAGTGAATTTACAAATGAGGAAAAAAATTATGACAATTGTTTCACACACTGACATTTCTTCACATTTTGAATCTGAAGGTTGTTATCTCTCTGGTTGGCCTTAATTATTCCTGTGTTGTGGTAATTCTTTTCAAAGTGATTATCAGAAAGTCATCTTGACTTTTTTCATCAGCTTGGTGACACCAAAAGCATTTTTTGCTAATATGCTTTTAGAGGCTACATTATAAAAGTTGCTTGTGAAAATATCCTGTTATTGCACATGCAGCTTGGTAATTGAATTTAATGTTAGCAAGTATAATTTAGCCATTTGTTTTGATTTGGAGCACATAACTCACCAAGTTACAAGTCTTCTCAATTACCCCATGTGAAATGTAACTCTTTTAGTATCTGTAGGGTATTTCCTTGGATTCTTAACATAGAGATCCAAACACAGACTTTACTTTTGATAACTAATTGATTAACTAATGATCCAGCAATTATTTAGAGAATGCCTATACATACTGAGTCCAAGTAAGTTCTTGGAAATATATGTATGGGTATGAGCCCTACTTAAAGGGATCTCAAGGTCTAGAGGGAAAATAAAAATGTAAACAAATACTTAATATATAATTACATGCCTGCTATAATAGAAATGGTCATGAGAAGCACTGGCAATAGATTAGGAAAGTAACGGAACACACAGCTCAGCAGACAGGCTAAGTGCAAGGACAATGGAGCCAGTCTACTGGGCTTTGAATCTTAGCTCTACCATTTGCTAGCTACATGGCAGATCCCAACCTATAAATAAGACATAGTTAATAGCACATGACTTGTAGAGTTGTTGTTGTGAGGAAAAGTGAAATAATATTTGAAAAACACTTAGAATACAAACCACAAAGCATTGGTCATAGTACGTGCCTTTAAAATGTCTGTTTAATTTTGCTAGAGAGTTGGGGGTAAGGTCGGGGTATGTTAATTGAATCTTGAAGGATGGGTGGGGATTTGTCATTGTAGATAAGGGGCTTGATCAGATGGGCAGCTTTTGAGGGTGCCTCTCTGTCTAGGGTGCTAAAACATCACTTGGCAATTAAAAGATGGTGAAATGGTATTTATTAGAACTCCTCCCAGGGAGAACACTGATTGTAGTTGTAAAGAATGCTATGAAAAGCTAATTGGAGTCGAGGAGAGGGGCTCCCAAGGGCTATTCTCATGGAACAACAGATGGCCACTAAGTGGCTTCCTAGGAGGTGGGTCTGCTTAACTGTGAGGTAGTTATTTGAATGAACTTTCAGTCTTTCCTCTAGATTAATATTAAGTAGACACAGTGCCAATTGCTAGCTTGCCTTAAAACAAAATTACATGGTTATTCCAGACAGGGCAGAGCCTGGGTATGGGCAAGGATGCAGGAGCAAGTGTGATGGAGCAATTCAGTGTGGGGTGTAGAAAGCTTCTGAAAGAGTAGCAGGAGGTGATGATGAGAAGATAGATGGGAACACAGCAGGGAGAGGGAGAGAAAGAAAGAAACATCAATGATGAGAGAAAAATCATTGATCAGCAGCCTCTAGCATGCTCCCCTACTTGGGATCAAACCCGCAACCCAGGCATTTATTAGAACTCCTCCCAGGGAGAACACTGATTGTAGTTGTAAAGAATGCTATGAAAAGCTAATTGGAGTAGAGGAGAGGGGCTCTATTTGACCGGAATTGTACCCAGGACACTTCAATCCACAGGCCAACACACTATCCACTGAGCCAAACTGGGTAGGGCCAAGGCTAACCCTCTTTAAATGTCATGCTTGGGGTCCTAAAATCAAGAGACTCCTTGGGAGAAGACAAAGTACATGGGGAGAAGGAAGAGAATTGAGTTCCCTTTTGATTTTATGGAGTCGGGCTTAGCTATGGTCAAACTGTTTTGATTGGTGAAATCGTTTTTTTTGTTGACATCTTTTTATTTCCTCCTTTACCATCAGCCATTCTCCTGGTGTCTAGTCTCAAAAATCCTTTGTATCCATCTGGGTCCAGTCAGCAGACAGAAACTATACAGTAATTTAAAGTCTGGAAATTTTACGTGATTTATTATTAAGCTCTGATAGGGAAGTAATTATAAATGTATACAGAGAACTGTAAAATATACCCTAGGACTGAAGGAGAGTACCTAAAAAAGGACCAACTTGGAAGGGGATGTCCTCCTCCCCCCACAGGCCGGTAATGCCAGTGGTCTTGATCCAGCATCTAGAAAGAAGGATTCAACAATCTGGAGAAGGGGCTGTGTGTAAGTTAATAAAGAGTCCAGAGACGAAACATAATTTTGAAAGGCATATGGCGGGGGTTGGGGGTGGGGGGGGGGGGCAGATGAGCTTGGCTGAAGAAACCAAGTTCTCCTTGTCTCAGGAACCCTTGCTTTTTATTAACACAAATTGTCCTAAGGCAAGGTGGATATATGCACATCAAAGGGTAGGGTTAGGTACAGAATCCATTGTCAGATTGGGGAATTACCTTCGGCTGTTCAGGTGTTTGGCCAACAGGAGGCAATAACATGTAGATTAAGATGCCCTGAGCTGTCTGGCAGCAAGCAATCATCCTTTTCAGGTTTGGGGGAAATGCCTTTAGCCATTCCCAACAGGCGATAACATATGTGACTCAGCCCTTGTTGAGTCCCCAAGTTCCATCAACCTTTTGATGAAACTCTTGCAATTATGACATGCTGGAATTGGCTTCTGGCAGGCTGGGTTTCAGTCCTTGTTGGAAAAGGTATGATTGTAGTCACTGGATGGTGGGGAAGTTTCTGGATTGCCCAGGCCAGAGCTGGTGAAATTGCTGGGAAACCAGAAAGCAGCCTCTGCAGGTGTAGGGAAGTCAAGGCTACCATACATCTCTAGGGTGTAGGTGAACTGGGGCTGATGGGTGGATAGACAGAGAGGTTTAGAGTGCTGTTGGGGAAATGGGACCAGACTACATGATGTTAGCATTGGGAGGACTGCAGGAAGGAAGCCACTGGAACCAGGCCAGAGCTATGAGGTCAGCAAGGGACTGTGGGCTCTAAGGCAGAGCAGAACCCACAACACTGTGGAAGCAACAGCAACAGCAACAACAAACATGGCCCACAGACCAGATATCCCTTCAGTGCCTCCCACTGACTAAGCTTAACATCATGCTCATGTAAAGGAGAAATGCTTAGAGTCTAGGCCATCCTCACAGCGTAGGTCAGGTGAAGGGCGGATTTAGAGCTAAGAGGCAGAACATCGATAACTAACCCAGTTCTCATCAGGATAGAGCAATTGTGCTCCCACATCACCAGTTTTCCTCCTTATCCTTACACGCAGTAGTCTTATTCCTCAGTCAAAATAATTTCATGTGAATGCCAGCAAAGAAAAAGCAAATCAATTTAAATACTAATTGTAAACCATTATCCCCGAGTATCTCTGTTTTTGTTCATTTTGTTTTGTTTTGTTTGTTTGTTTTTGCTGCTACATTGCCAGTTATTAGCACAGAACCTGGCATGTGGTAGGTTTGATCAATAATCATTGAATGAATTTATCCCAGAAATATTTACACTTATAAAAAAAAGAGGTATTAACTAGTACTGACAACCTGTTAAGTGGTAGAATTTCAGATAGTGAAAATAAATGCAATGAGGAAGGACATAGAACAAGACACTCAGCATCGGTAAGAAACGTGACTTAGGAGGAGAAAATAGTTTGTTTTGTTGGTGGGTGGAGGCTGGGTGCTGATACTTGGATCAATTCGCTATCTTACTTCTCTGCTTTCCTGGCTTCTTTCCTTCTTCTCTTTTGAAATTACAGATTCACTGGACCCTCCAAATAATTTCATTAAGTGTTTCTGAATAGAGAGAGAAGATGGATGGGTCCCCTGGGCTTGGAGCTATAAGCAGAAGCAGTGGGGACTATTTTCTTGATTAAAATTAATTTTAATTGGGGAATTGTCTTCATTAGCAGAAATGAATAAGTGCCTTATTGAGAATGTGTTAAAATCTGTTCCATATCTATATTTTTGCTTTTTTTCTTTGTCAGCTAATATGATTTAAATTTTGTAATTGCCAGGGGAATCAGGAAGCCTTGAATTTATTATCTATTCATGTGTCTTGACTATTTATTAATTTATTTATGATACCTCCCTTTTTTCCCCAAAAAAAGTGATTTAAGGCAAACATAATTAAACCACATCAAAGATTAATAAAAAGGAAGAAGGAATAGAAACACATAAAAAGAAGGGGGAAAATCTCTACCCCAAATGAGAATAATATGGTTATTGTGGAGAATGAAATTGTTGGGTGCCATATGCTGGGTGCCTAAAATATTTGTTTAGTTAGAAAAATAATTGCTTTGAGATCTCAATATCAAGAATAGGCTCTCACTCTGCCATATGCTAGCTGGGTGGTCTTAGCAATCACATTCTAGAGTCTCAATTTTCTTGTCTATAAAACTGAGGTAGTATTGACATATTACTGGGAGGAGTAACGTGTCTTGCATGTGTGCCTGTGTTGTAAAGACACTATGCATACCTGAGATGCTGCTGTGAGGGAAACAATATCTATATGTTTGTCATATTAAATATGTGGGTAGTAAATTGGCATTTAGTTATGAAGAGCTTAACTCATGTTTTCCCTCAACAATAGTGATGATCCAATTGCTCTGAGATACACAGCAGGGTGCCTATACTTAGGGTTCAGATGTTCTCAAAAAGAAAATTCCTGGTGAAATACTTGGCTGAGAATTCACAGCCCAGCACCACAGGATACAAAAGAGCCGAAGTGGCCTAGATGTTTTTAGGGGACAATATTATCAATAAGTTCCCTCTGCCATAAAGAATCACCCACAGAATGGTTAATCTTAAATATTACTGCCTCCTGCCCTAACCGGTTTGGCTCAGTGGATAGAGCGTCGGTCTGCGGACTGAAGGGTCCCAGGTTCGATTCCAGTCAAGGGCATGTACCTTGGTTGTGGGCACATCCCCAATAGGGGGTGTGCAGGAGGCAGCTGATCAATGTTTCTCTGTCATCGATGTTTCTAACTCTCTAACCCTCTCCCTTCCTCTTTGTAAAAAATCAATAAAATATATTTTTAAAAATATTACTGCCTCCTGATAAATTAGCTACAAAACACACCTTGAAATACATCGTAGCTGTATACCCACAATGAAGGTGCCTTATTATTCAGAAGGGCCTTTAAGGATATCAATCCCAATGAGAACTTTTGATTTTGGATTGACTGTGAGATTAATTTACAGCTTCATAAAATAACCTTGAGGGCAAAACTCTGGAGGTTCACCTTCAGATTAGGGTGTTCCCTAGGGCCCTGTATGGTGTCTGGAACAAAAAGTAGGTATTGAATGAATGCATTGACTAATTGGGGCTTCATATTCTAGGATCCCCAGGAAAGCCATCTGAGGAAGCCAATGACACCTGCTCTGAGATACCCATTATCTAACTTGTTGCTTTACTTGCCCAGAACCGAGATGGCATAATTAAATACTAGTCTCTTGGGATTCTGTCTGGGTTCTCCTCTCTTCTTGCTCACCATGTGTGTGATTGCATCCACTCCTTTGTTGTCAATCATAATCTCTGTGCTCAAGAGTCTGGGCCTCTCTCTGGAATTCTCATCCATAGAGCCAACTGCCCACCACAGAGCCAGCTGAGACAGTTCCCCTTGCACGTGTCACAGGCATCACAAATTCAACATTTCTGAAACTCATTTTATTGCCAATATTTCTCTCCAACAAAAATGACCTCAGGAACCTGGGGCTTATTTTTGATAGTTCCCTCACTATTTCCCCATTTTCAGCCAATCATCAAGTTCTTTTAAATTCAATCTCTCCCTTGAACATCTATCAATTCAATCCCTTCTCCCCATTCTCTCTGCTGTTATCATAGCTCAAGTCACCAACACTCTTTTCCATGATTTTACTTGGAAAGTGAAGTTTTCATGAAGCTACCAATCCAGTCTTCCTCATTTCTGTCCACCATTCAGCCTGGAGGACTATTCTAAAACCCAGATCTGATTGCATCATGGCCCCTATCCATCCTTCGTCTCTTTTTAGCAGTTACTTACTTTGAAACTTCTTTGATTTCCTGTGAATTAGATATGAAAAGTGTGAATTATACAAGGAAAGTAGTTTCATTTTTAACATGAAAATGTAGATCGTACATAGGAAGGGTACAGTGCTAAAACCCTTTATATGTTAGACCTGTTGAGTGAACAAATGGAACTTATCACAGAGTTGTTGAACATCTGAGACCACAGGGTAATCATGATGTTTTTCTAGTGTTGCATTCTGATTCCGTCCCCACCCTCCTAGGTCCATCTGCTTTCACCACTTCCACGTAGAACCATCAAATCATTTGCCACCATCACCACAGCAGAATCCCTTGACCACTGGGAAATTGTTTCTAGATTATTCTATCTTCTTCCTTGCTTGCTTTTGGAGTCCCATTTTTTGCAGTTATTTCGCACTGTGTGATTAATCTCTATTTCAGGCCTGTTGCCTTGATTACATCCCTCTGTTTTTCCTAACTCTGTTGAGAGTCCCACTGTCTTCTGAATCAAATTCAATCTTCTAATAATAGCCTTGAAAGTTTCCCATCACACAGCCTCCATTTCCTGCCAGCTCTCATAGAGTTGGAAATCAGCTGTGTCTGTCTCCCTCTCCAAGGCTCTCCTCTTCTCACCAAGCCCTGGACAGACAAAAAGCAGCCTTCGGTCAGCAGTGAAGGAATTCATCTGACTCAATCAATTGTGGACTTACCTATTCAAGGAAACTTCTTTTTACTAAATGTTTTTCCTTTGCCACCTACAGTGACATTTCCCAGCACCCTTCTTAACTCATTTCAAAGTCATGATGTGTACTTGAACACACTATTCATGTTAATAATATATTTTCCTGCCTTCTAAAATTTTTGTGCATGGCAGGAACAATTTCTCTGTCTATTTCTACATAATTTGTAATCCAGAATGCTTAAAAATAGTACTGTTCACTCTACAGGTTGTCAATAAATATTTGCTGATTTAGTGATTAATCTGTGTGTTTGTAACTGTATGGAGTCATCAGAGATTTCAAATAAAATATTGAAAAACTGATCTGAAAGGAGAGTGGACCAAAGACCCAAGTGAACTTCTGCAGATTAACACCAAATTTGAACATCATGGTATTTTTTGACATGCAGAGGAGTTAGATAACGTTTTATCACTATAAATGTATCTAAGTTATTTCTGAGTTCAGTAGTATTTTTCAATCTTAAATGTGATATTCAACTTCTGAAATATCTTGGTTCTAAATTCATCTCACAGGCAAACCAATGTCATTAAAAGTATTTAGAGACCAGGTTATATGTATTTTTAATAATGCTTTTAATTTTAAAATAAATGAAAAAACTTACTTCTCTTATAAAACAATTTGAAAGAAAACTCTCATTACATTGGTTTTCTGAGGCTTTAAAATTAAGTTATTAGTTGTTTTAATAACTCATAACTTTCACACAGGGAGACCTGGGTTATATTTTTAGGACCTGAAACTGGTTACTCTAAATCTAAACCTTGGGTTCTCATCTGAACAATTGGAAGGTATGAGGTTGAAATGAAATAGAGTAAGAATATTTAGCTCAGTATCTAAACACAGTGATGTTGTTATCTTTATAATTATAATTACTTTGTAAGACCCAATGAAATTAGGAACTATACATTGCTAATAGAATGTGAACAATACTCTGCTTCCAATTGAAAAAAGGAGAAGTATTTCTTAGGGGTATAGAATGATCGAATATTTAAATATTTCTAAGACTTCCCAGAATTCCTAGTTTTAGGAATAAAATGAGTTAAGACAAGTTCCATGTACTCATGCAGATTTTATTAGCTAGCAGTATACAGAATATTATGAAGTTGCCAATGTAAAATGACTTTTATAACATTCATTATTTACTTTTCAGGGACATTAAAAACATACATAATAAGTATCTTGCAGTTTTATTATCTAATGGATATTTGAACATATTGACAAATTATGACCTGATAGATAACATGGGAGAATTGCCTGAAAAATTGTTTTATGAGTCATCAAATTTTAAGTCTAGAATATATTAGGCAAGTTCATTTTCACCAGTTCTTACACATTTCTTTCATCAGGTTACTGACAGGTAACTTTCTTTCAGTTCTGTTGCCTTTGGCTGCAAATACCAGGAAACCTAGATGAAAACACACACACACACACACACACACACACACACACAAACACACACAAACAAAAATCAGAAAAATTATTTTCTCACATAAGAAATCCTGTGGTAGGGGAGTCCCAGGATTGCTGACTTTTTCCAGTTAGGTCTGTCAAAGTCCAAACTGTGTTTAGACAAGAAGGGGTGGGTCCTGGGCTAAGCATTTCTTTAAGACCATTAACCAGTTTTTCAGGAGCCGTGGTTCTGACACACACCACACCTAAATTAGTTAGAAACAAAGAAGTATAATTGCAATGACTGATTTAGAGTGACCATCAATTCTTGCTTAAGTCCTGGAAGTGGCTCATGAAAATTCAGGGCTAGCAGGTAAGGGAACAAAATAGAGCTCTATTGGGGATAGGAGGGAACACCTTCAAGTCTCCGTGGAATCAGGCAAATACTTTGTAGTGAACTTGGCGCATCTTCATTTCTTAAGGTCTCAGCCTCCCTCCCCTCATATCATTGACTCCTTTTTCCTCCTTCTTTCTCTGCTTCTTCCTTACCATTCCCTTCCAGAAGGAAAAATAATCATTTTTTTTAATCATATAAAGCAGTTTACCCATAATGACTTGTTGCCTTGGTATTTTGCGGCAGTTCTCAATTTATTTAGAAACTTAATAAAGTTTCCTAAGCAAAAACAGAATGTTTCCTAAAAATGTGTGAGCTAGTACAGTAATTCACTTTTCTTATTCTTTACACAGTGGGTTGACATAAAAACAGAATGAAAAATTGCATTAAAAATTTCATTAGAAATCTTTATAACTGTATTAGTCAGGGATCTTCATAGAAACAGAACCACACACACACACACACACACACACACACACACACACACACACACACACACATGGAATTGGCTCACGTGATTTAATCTAAGGAATAGACTCACATCGTGGAGGTTGGCAGGTTTTAAGATCGACTGGGTGGGTTGGGAACCAAGGAGAGCTGATGATGTAGTTTCAGTTCAAAGGCCAGCAGGCTTGAGACACAGGAAAAGCTCTTGTTTTCAGTTCAAGTCAGAAGGCAAGAGGAGTCTGATGTCCCCCTTTGAAGGTTGTCAGGAAGAATTCTCTTACTTGGGGAGGGTCAGCCTTCTTGTTCTATCAAGCCCTTTAACAGCTTTCACTGATTGGACAAGGCCCACCCACATTAGGGAGGGCAATCTGCTTTACTCAGTCTTCTGATTTAAAGGTTAATCTCACCCAAAACACCCTCCCAGAAACACCCAGAATAACGTGTGATCAAATATCTGGGTCCTCCACGGTGACACATGGCATTACCCTCACAATAACCTATTGGTTGTAAGGACTCAGAGAACTGGAAGAAAACACGAAGGAAGGTCCTAAAAAAGGAAGGGAGAATTACCTGAAAAATCGTGGTCCACTCTTCCTTCAGTTGTCTTCTCTCAGGGATGCCTTCCCTGACCTTCTGGATCAGGTCAACCTCCTGATTATTCTAGCAGGGTCACATCCACGTCCTTTATTGTACACACCACAGTTACAAGCTCTCCTTCATTTTTAAACTCCTTCCAGACTTTAATCAAATAATCACAGAAAGGTCCATGACTGATTTGTTTAACATTCTAACTTCAATGCCTGTGATGCCTGGTACATGGCAAGCACTGTGCAGATATCTGCTGAGTAAATTGATGAATAAAGCAACTTGTCTAAAGTAGCTGAGCTTGATAAGGCAAAGTGTCCATCTGGGAAAATAGTGGAGCACCAAAGCTGATTGAGAGGGAGAAAAAAAATCATCCACAGGCATAGAAGATTAAACAGAAATATTGGCAAGGCAGAAGTTCAATGCTTTCATAACAGAGTTGAGGTTTGGTAGAATATTTAGGTGGAGATGGGGTTGTAATAAAGAATTGCAGTAATAGAAGCCAGAGATATAGATTTGAAGAAGCTTCTGGCCATGTAGGAGAGATTGGAAAAAGGTATGTATAGAAGATAGGAAAAATAATCTATATTACAAGAGCAAGGAGATGAAGATGTATCAGCAAAAGATGGTGAGAAAGTATAAACAGAGACCTAGGAGGAGAACTAGGAATTTTAAAAACAGGAAAGGAAAGGGAAAGAAGGTCTGAATTAAGAGGAGTAGAGCTATAGCGTAAAATGCTACTAAGACGTCAAGGTGAAGGTCTCCTGAGAAAAGGAGTGGTATGAAAGGCCTCATTGCAAAGAGTAAGGAAGAGTTAGGTGAGGAGCAAACAAAATCAACAAATGCGGCCATCTCATTTGAAAATGGTGGTAATAAAAAAAGTGAAAGATTGTGTGGAAGTCAAGGGGATCTCCTTGCAGAGGGAAGATATTTTCAGAATAGAAAAGGTAAACATGGCCCAGCCTGTGTGGCTCAGTGGTTGAGCCTAAACCTATGAACCAGGAGGTCATGGTTTGATTCCAGGTCAAGGCACATGCCCAGGTTGCAGGCATGATCCCTAGTGATGGGCATGCAGGAAGCAGCCAATTAATGATTCCCTCTCATCATTGATGTTTCAATCTCTCTCTCCCTCTCCCTTCCTCTCTGAAATCAATAAAATAATTTTTTTTTATAAAAAGGAAAAGGTAAACATGAATTTGTACAAAAAGGAAGGAGGCAATATGGAGAGAGAAACTAATGAGAGCTCTTAAAAATAACAGTAATGTTATGTGTTAACAATTTTGCTTCATCAGTCCTTGCCTGTGTTTTATGGAAAATGCTTGAGCATACCTGGACAATTTTCATGTTTATCCCAGCTGCCTTAGTTGTAACAAATGAACTGCTATCAGTTCAGCTTGTAAAATGGTTTCCCCTCTTGCCCAGAATTCATGACCTTGAAATAATTTCAATTGATACTTTATTTTTAAAAATATATACTTTATTGATTTTTTACAGAGAGGAAGGGAGAGGGATAGAGAGTTAGAAACATCGATGAGAGAGAAACATCAATCAGCTGCCTCTTGCACACCCCCCACTGGGGATGTGCCTGTAACCAACGTACAGGCCCTTGACCAGAATCAAACCTGGGACCCTTGAGTCTGCAGGCCGATGCTCTATCCACTGAGCCAAACCGGTTAGGGCTGATATTTTCTTTAATCTCAGGTTGTTATGTATATTAAGACTGCTCTGTGTTAATTCTCTGTCTTCTTCTATAAGTTCTAGCAGCTAAAAATCTACCATAGAAAGAATGACATAATGAGTCACTGTGCTCAGAAAGGGAGCTATCCCACAGCCAGCACCATTTCCCATATTTCCCCTCATTCCATTCGGGTCACGTTTGCTCTAACATTGGTGATGTCCCTCCATCACCTTGCTTTTTCCAATCCTCCTACTCAATTTAGAGTGATCGGCATGGTATTCCTTCAGATCTTTGATCAAGGGAAACACTAATTAGTACAGGCATACCTCGAGGAACTGCGGGTACAGTTCCGGATCGGTTCCGGATCACCATGATAAATCAAGTACTGCAATAAAACAAGTCATAATCTTTTTGCTGGTGGATGGTCTTGACTTCAATTTGTAAAACAAAGGCAACATCTCTGAAGCACCATAAAGCAAAATGCAATAAAATGAGGCCACCTGTAGTTCCCTAATGTATTAAAACGTAGCTTACTCTTAAGGAACTTGTGGAACAAGTGGAGCATTTAGGGAAATTTTGTGCCTAAGATCTAAATTCAGAAAGTTCTAATTGTGTGATACTGTCTGGTGCTCTGACCACCTTTCCAGAAACAAGTAGTGATTGTGTTTTCCCATTACTTTGCCAAGTTTCTCATTGTAAATAAAATTCTCTTTGCCTTTCTTTATGGACCATTGATTCAAGCCTTCCTCAAAATTTAACTTAAAGTCATCCTTGGGATATTCAGTGAATAGCCTTTGAAGTCATTTGGTAATTCCCTGTTTTGTGGGAGTAGATTTTATTCGAATAAAAATGGTTTGCTGTTCTTTTATTGTGCTTCTGAAAAAAGTTATTAGACTGCAAATGTGATGGATCCATGCAATAGCCTGCCCAAGGCCTGAATTTTCTTCACTTGCTCTTTTCAAAAGTGAATTACAGGAATAAGTGGCCTGTCTGCCTTCTCTTTGGTTCCGGGGTAGGTAAAGCAGTCATTTGAGCTCTTTTGATTTTTATTATATGTTCAGATGAAGACAAACTAAAGCTATTCTAGAGATTATTGTTTGAAATAGAAACATTTACACAAGGAACTATCACAAAACTATGAATAGATCGCAAGGAAGGCAGTCTCCTGGAGAAGAAAGTGGCTCTAAATGTATTTTGGGGAGCAAGAGAGAGTAAGTGAACAAACCCATGCCTATTCTACTCACAGTGTGTATTGGCGGTGCCAGTGCCCTGGATACACCAGTTGTCCAGTGCAATTTAACATTGTGGCCTCCTTGACTTAGATCAATTATATTTGTCACATTTTATCTGTTTTAATATTTATTTTTATTCTTATGGCATGAAGTGATTTTATTAGAACTGTATACATTTGTTATTAATTTTATATAGAAATACCTAGTTGTTTGACTTTAAAAAATATATATTTTTATTGATTTCAGCGAGTAAGGGAGAGGGAGAGAAAGATAGAAATATCAATGATGAGAGAAAATCGTTGGTTGGCTGCTTACTGGGGATCAAGCCGCAATAGGGGCATGTTCCCTGACTGGGAATCGAGCCCTAACCCCCTGCTTCATAGGTCAAAGCTCAACCATTGAGCCACACCAGTTGGGCATTGTTTGACTTCTTCTGTAATAGATATAAAAGGTGGTACTAATTACTGTTATAAAGATATTTCCTAAACTACTTCTCAGTCTTATTTCTAATCCTTTGAGATTGGAGTGACTAGTTAATGTCAGTCCACATCACAGGATTATAGGATTTTATATGAAATTCATGCACTGGAGGGGGGGGGAGGTGTCCCTCAGCCCAGCCTGCACCCTCTCTAATCTGGGACCCCTTTGGGGATGTCCGACTGCCTTCTCACAATCCAGGACTGCTGGCTCCTAACCACTCGCCTGCCTGCCTGCCTGATTGCCTCTAACCACTTCTGCATGCCAGCCTGATCACCCCCTAACCACTCCCCTGCCAGCCTGATTGACGCCTAACTGCTCCCCTGCTGGCCCGATTGCCCCCAACTCCCCTCCCCTGCCATCCTGGTTGCCCCTAACTGCCCTCCCCTGCTGGCCCTCCCCTGCTGGCCCACCCTGCCCTCCCCTGCCAGCCATCTAGTGGTGGCCATCTTGTGACCACATGGGGGTGGCCATCTTGTGTGATGGTCAATTTGCATATTACATCTTTATTATATAGGATGATATGGAATGACCAGTACATTTTTGAACTCCAAGGGAAGAATTAAACTCATAGGATCCTATTTTTCTGTCCTTGATCAAATATAACTTTTCTCCCTTCTACCCCTCCTTCATCTCACCACAGCTGTGTGGATAGAGGACCCAGCAAAAGACTCAAGGCCCTAGGGATTGGTGAAACCATAGGGTAGAAAGAATGTGGACTTCCAAATGACCATGTGGAAGGCTGTCTGCCAGTCAGTCAATGGAATCTACATGCACTAGATTTATACACTGAGATTTGAAGACTTGCTTATTACACCATCTGACATTACCTGTCCTAACTAATTGTATTAGTTTGCTAGGGCTTCTGTAACAAAGTATCATAAACTGGCTGAATTGCAGCTTTCTGGCAAAGCTGCACAAATGACTATAATGTTTGGCCTTCCCTTTGCTCCTTTCCAGTTATTCATGACTAGGTTAGTTACACAGTAGCAACACTCCTCTTTTTTAGGAGCACATGTAACTCAACACACACCACTTCACACCTATCCCTTGTCCAAAACTTAGTAAAATGGCACACCTGGCTGCAAGGGAGGCTCCCAGCTAAAAACCAGGGATTCCATTATAGAAGCTGAAGAAAATCAAACTTTGGGGCAAATATAGCAGGGTCCGCTACATGTATTAAAATTCTAACTGTGGAGTAAAAACTTACTGTTCCTGCTAAGGAAAATCCAGCTATCAAGCACTGTAGAAAAGTGCATTTTATGTAAATTATCTTATCCTTGACTCTGAATCATTGCCATGCTTACCGCTGGACTTTAGGATTCCTCTCAGGCTGTTCATGGTGGGGTTTAGGGTGAATCTATAGGGTCAATCCCGCCCCCCCCCCCCCCCAACCTTTTCTTGTTCTCTTCATTGCTGCCTTACTCTTAGACCTGTGTAGAGATTCTAGATTTGGAGGATGCAATCCCCTTTCATATTTTGTCTTCTCCGTATCTGTGCCACCCCCTTAGGCTTGCATTACAGCACCCACTCCCACTGCCTGAGACATTGGTTGCTTTGATTCATTGCTGCTGTTCCTGTAGTGCAACATTTACTCAGATTACAAAGTCAGATTAAAACATCTCTAAGCCATACTTGGGAGGTCCCTGGTGATTATTAGGAGTTTGCACTAGAGGTAGGGAAGCAAGCAGCTTACTGCCTCAGGTCCACATTCTACTATGTCATGCTCACTGTCCCCATATTTTTGTTACTTTATTCTCAATCTTTAAGCTTTTTCTGACCTCTTCATTAACGAGATTTATATACCACACTAGGTGTGAGTAATATGCACTAAAGGACTTCATTAGCATGTCAATATAAAGCAATTTGTTTGTCTGACCAGTGAATACTGAATCTTATCTGATATGGAAATGAGAAAATCTTTTTTCTGCCTTTTCCAGACAAAACAAATTAAAATAAATTTCAAGTGGCTTGATCCTTGGCCTCTGTTTCCTCAGGAGACCCATTGTCTTCATTAATACAAGTTACAACATTTCATATAGATGTGTTTTGTCTAAAATATAATCCTGTATATCTGTGAGACAAAAAGAAAACTGTGAAAGTATTTTTTTAAAAAACCAAAGGGACCTGGAATTCACCATTGTGATTTTTATTTGATTACAGGTTTTTCGGTACATTTATTTGTCTGGTGGCAAGTATAAAATAGGTCGTTTATTGGAGCTGAAGTATTGCCCACACAATGTGAGGTGGGAGGAGAATGTTTTTATTTTAATAAAGTTAACATCTGTATACCATATAGACATGCTGTTTCCGTCAGATTTTTTTTTCCTGCAGGAAAATGATGCCAAATCTGTTAGCTTTCCTACACTCACATTGAGGATGCCAATTGCAGAATGAGTCATGGGTTGCAGTGCTCCCATTAGAAAGAGAAACCGAATGGACCTTCTAAGCAAAGTCTGTGCCCAAACAGTAAACCACTGATGTGAGTGTTTCAGCCATTTGACTTCATTTTGTTTGCATAGCTGAGCATAGTTAGGACTCCTGCTGTTTACAATGATTCGTTTTGGTTATTTTTTTTCAGATGCTTTAGTATAAATACTAGTATATATATTAATCTTGGTTAGACCGGATTATTTTTGTCCAGGACAAGGTAGGTTACAAGTGTTTTCCAACTTAATGGAAGAGTAATTTACATACAATAAAATGTACATATTTAAATTGGCTCACCTTTTTGTTTTCTTCAGTGTCCTTCATTCAAAGTTCAGAAGTTTTTAATTTTGATGAAGTCCAATTTTTCAACATTTTTTTTTTAGGGATTGTAAATTTTGTGACCTAAGAAATTTTTACAAACCTCAAGGTCGCAAAGATCTTCTCCCATGTTTCTTGTAGAAGTCTCATACTGTTAGGTCTTACATTTAAGTCTGTAATCTATTCTGAATAAATTTTTATGCATGATGAGAAGCAAAGTTCAATGTTCATTTTTAAAATATGAACTTTCTAGTTGTTCCAGCACCATTTAATAAAAAAACTTTCTTTTCTCAATTGAATCTCCTTGACACCCTTACCAAAAATTAATTGACAATATGCATATGGATGTACTTATGGACGCTTTATTGCATTTTATTGTCTATATGCTTATCTGTTTACGAATTCCAAGCTGTCCTGATTATTGTAGCTTTATGAAAAACTTCTTTATCTTATTGGGTAAGTTCTACAACTTTGTTCTTCTTTTAAATAATTTCCTAGGCCATTCTAGCTCCTTTTATTTCCATATAGGTTTTAAAATTAACTTGACAGTTTCTACAAATATATAACATTGATTGGAGTTATGTTAAATTCATAGATTAGTTTAGTTATAACTAACATCTTAGTGACATTGGGTTTTCTAATCCATGAAATGATATTTCTCTCCCCTTAGGTCTATAAGGATTTTATAGAATTCACTGTAATTTTTTTTTCAAATAGAAAGTTTTACTTCTTTCTTTTTTATTGTTATGCAATCATACAGATCTTTTTAATACCTAGTCTACCACATATACATTGTCATACATATTATAAATGTTTACATTGCAAACCTGACAAGACAATGTTATAGTTTTTATTTGTAAGTCATAAATATTTTATGGAACTTGAGAATAAATATTTACCCAGATCATTACCATTTCTAGTGTTTTTCATTTATTCCTGAAGATTCAAAATTTTCCCTGGAAATATTTCTGTTTAGCTTGAAGAAATAAATTAAACATTTCTTGTACTGAAGGTTTGCTGGTGAAATACTGTGTTGGTGTTTCTTTGTCATAAAATTTCTTCATTTCACCTTTATTTCTAAAGATATTTTTCACTTGGCATAGAATTCTGCCTTGACAGCTTTTTAAAAAAAATTCAGTACTTTAAAGCTATTGTTCTACTGTCTCTGTTCTCCATGGTTTCTAATGAGAAATCAGCAATTATTTGCATTGTGATTCATATATATATATATAACATTCTTCTTTTTCTTCTTTCTCCTTCTTCTCCTCTTCGTCCTCTTTTCTTCCTTCTTTTTCTCTTTACCTTTGGTGTTCTGCAGTTTGAACTATTATATGGATAGGCATAGTTTTCTTTTTTGGGGGGTGGGGAGTAGTTCTTACTTTCTTGAGTATGTCAATTTAGGGCACTCACATAACTTAAGTTTGTGGCCATTTTAAAGTTGAACACTTTTTGTCCTACCCCATTTTCTCTCTCTTTTCCTCTGAAATAGAACTGTCATGTTGAGCTCCCCTCTCCTGCTGTTCATGCTAGGCAGAACAGGCTATTGTAGCAAATTTCTTTTGCTGCATAATTTGACCTAGAGTGGGTTTGGTCGGAGGTTATTCTTTCATTCCATATTGGTCAGATTTTTACATTTTTCAAGTAGAAGTTTCAGAAATAAAGGAAAATGTGGCAAGTTGTGAGAGAATTTAGAATAACCAATGGCAACTGAAAATCTAGCAAAAGAAGGTGCTGCTTGTAAGTTAGAAGTAGTGAGCACATGAAGCCTGGACAGGGGATCATTTCTGAGGGAAGGGAAGTGATACTGACCCGCCTACAGGATGGGCTCTGGGTATGTTCCCAGGCTTCTCTGAAAATGGCAACTGAAGGGTCTACTGGAAGGATTTCCCCACGCTAAGTGCAATCACCCCTGGACTAGATCATGACAGGAGGTTATAAACAAAATTTCCTTGCTAAGGTTTTAAAGAGAAAATAGTTCTGTGGGTCTAGGGTAGTTTATATGTGGTCCCTCCGGAGAATGTCAGTGCTGACTCCGTCGATCTCTCAAGGTCCTTGCAATCCTATCATTCCAAGATTCTGTAATTAATAAATAAATGAGAGGATCATTTAATGAATGTTTCCATTAAATCTGCCTGAGGTATGCTTATGTCCCTGGCATTTTTGAAAAAGCCATACATGTGGTTTCCTTGAAAAAAGCCTTTTGGGAAGTAGTTAGAGGTAGTCCTGCTGAGTTATCAAACAATTGCCAGCCTTTTGGCATCATTGAAAGACTGTTTTGTTTATCATAGGACAATACTTGATAGAAAATTAGTAACCATGCATACTAGCATGGCAAAAGATCAACTGCTTTGCTTTTGGCAAGAGCTAATGATTTTTTTTTTTTTGCAAGAGTAGCATAATGCATGATTTTGCCTTTCATTTTTCACAAAATAAAAAATTTGCATATATTTCTGCAAGAGTGAGCCATAGTATTGAAGAAAAACTAAGAATCATCTAAAACAATTGCTTAGCATAAATAAAAAAGATTGGATGTAACACAGCACAACAAAAAATAATACTAGACCTGCCTCATTGCACAGAATTTCTGCAGAGCATAAAACTTGCATCTGAAAACAAAACAGCGGAAATAATAAATGGATACTATAAATTAAAACCGGTGCAATTACAAGGGGGCATCCCCAAACTAATTTCTCTATATACAGTGTGTTCTAATTGTACTGGAAGATCTCTTTTTTGTTGTTGTTTTGCAAAAAAATTTCACTCTCCAGATAAAGGAAAGCATTTTTGATGTGCATTATTATAATAGTCTGTTGAACTAAGACTCTAAGGCTTTTGCAAAATAGAGAATCTGACACAATCTAATACAATAAAGCTGAATATCTCTTATTATACAAAGCTCTCTTTCTCTACATTCAAATGCTTTCCAGTGATGCACTTAAACCCAGGCTCATTATAACATATGTATTATTCCTACTATTGTGGTGAGAAAGTATGGTTGTATTTCATAGAAGGGAAGGATGGCATAGCCATTGTTAAAAAACGGTCAGAGAGATGTGAAACAACTCTTTTTATTATCAAGAGAAAAAAGTATCAGTTCATTTCATCTACTAGTAAATAGATTTGGGTTTGACCCATGTTTAATTATTTGAATTTTCATGATGATTGATACTACACGTATTGTTCCAATGATGAAAACGTATCTTTTCTGAGCTTTACCCATAAATTATTTACCCGCAGAGGAGTTTGTCGCTGGTTTTCTGGTCCACCTCATTGGCAGGAGTATTAAAATCTCTCTCTTGGTAAATCCATTATATCCATTAGGGCTCAATCATGAAGATAGAACCAAATGACATGAGAATAGGAAACTGTTGGCAATGTCTATGGAAGACTGTTGTTTTGTATGTGGTGGGAGACCTGAATTTGCTAGCAGGGACAGTCGTCAGGAAGAAAAGCTAGACAGGAAACAGGAGTGAGCAAGGACCAGTCAGAACCTTCCAGGTCACTTTGGAATCAGTGAGGACAAACCAGAACTTGTTCCTGTTTCTCACCATTTTCGACCTCAACCACAAAGGTGGCCGACGGAAGAAGCTGGTTCTTTTTACCAAAGAGCAACACGTGTATCTGGCCCCAGGCTAGAGAAGCAAAAGGAGGAGATGCTGCAGGAGTTCAAGGAGCTGTGGACACAACTGTTGAATCCTGCCAATGAGGTGGGCCAGAAACCCAGTGACAATGTGCATGAAATCCAACTGCGCCAGTGCCCTCTGTCAACCTCCAGACCATACTGGCTACTGCTTAGCTGCTGTTTTTTTCATTCTCACCTGAAGACATACTTATTAGAGAGAGGGAGATGAGGAAAGAGAGAGGAAGAGGGAGAGGGAGAGAGAGAGAGAGAAACGTCTCGATGTGCCCTGACTGGGGATTGAACCCATAACCTAGGTATATGCCCTGACTGGGGATCAAACCTGCAAATTTGGTGTACAGGATGACACTCCAACCAAGACACACTGGCCCCAGGCACTACTGCTTATCTTCTGGCTTCCACGTCTCACACCTTGTGAAAGTAAAAAAAAAAAAGTGTCTCTAGAAGTCGGCAAATGTCCCCCAGGGGGAAAAGAAATACAAAACTGCCCTGATTGAGAGCCCATGTGATGAACAACTGTTACGTAATAGAAATTGGTGGTATGAGGGAAGCTGTCACTTGAATAGATATAATTGTTATCTCCATTTTACAGGTGGAGAAACTGAGGCATTCACTGAACAAGAAAATGCTCAGTAAAACACCTTTTAAAAGTGGTCAAAATAGATTAAAACTCATGTATCCTTGATTTCACAAATAATTTTTCAACTGGACAAACGGGGGAAACAACAATGGGCTAAGCAGTTGGAAATCATATAAACTTTGGGAGAAAAAATTAGTTACCAAGAACAAAAACATTGGTCACCGATTTTAGGAAAGTAATTTTAAACACTTATTAGAAATGTGAGTATTTTGTGGCTAAATATTGTATATCAGAAAATAAAGCTCCGGTTTTCTAAAAATAAAATGATAACAACACAATTGCAAAGGATCCTGATGATAAAGGAAAGGGGGATTGACCACACAACTTCGTGTGACTGCTTACGAGCTATTAGATGGACTCGTGTTGGAAAAGGACACACACAGGATGTGAAGGAGTTGAACCTGAATAATGATGAATGGTGCAAATTTACAAAAATGATTTCTGGAGGGTGAGGTCCAGATCGAGCTGAGGCTTGCAAAAAAATGCCAGGCAACACAAAGACCCTTTAAAGCTATGTTTGGAGCAAGAAAGAAACTAAGCGGCCCTCTGCTTGCAGCAGATGGTACGATGCTAACAGATGAGAGAGGAAAAGCATCGCTCCTCAGCTTTAATTCTGCTGTTCCATCAAGGAAAATCGTGTTCCAAAGGGAACGATAGTTTAGAGCAAATATTTTGAAAGAAATCAAAGCCCAAGAAATTAAAGAAGTCATAAAGCACCTGTTTTAAATGTATGGAAATTGCTTCCTCTGTTTGTTCCTTCATCCAGGATTTTCTGAGTGTCTCCTGCTTGCTGTCCTGGGCTGAGCAGAGGAGAAAAGGTCATTCTCAGCTCCTGCATTCAAGGACTTCATTTTTCAGTGGAAATTCAGTGGGGCGCCTTGTACACCCTCTGTTGCCTGTACCACGAGAGGGCCATGAATGCCATCCAATGGGGACTAACCTTGTGTGAAGAAGGGGGGTTGATAGGTTTCCGACTTCTCAGGGTCCTAAAACGAGGAGGGTTTAACAAGGTAGAAAAGTGAAGGGTAGGGATGGAGAAGCAAGGTGCTGGTTAGAGGGAAATGAATCCTCAAGGGCCAAAAATTACGTTAGGGGCACCTGAGGGAATCTGCTTATTTGGCCACATGCCCTCATCTGAGTCTGAGAAACCATGGTGAATGGCAGTGGTTCCAGAAGACTGGAGACAATAAAAACTTGATTTTCAAAATTAGGCTTATACAGAACAATTGTTCCTGCTTTATCAATTCTTAACCCTTTCACTCACCCATATAAATCCAATTTAGTACTCTTTGTACTAGACACAAAGTATAAAGGAGAGGCCTATTTAATATGTGGTGTTGTCTCCTCCTTCTCCCACATTTGGTTCTAGGTAGGGTGTTTCTAGGTTCAACTTCTCCCCCCTCGGGATGGAATTGTCTCATGGCACTTGCTGATTCTGGTGGGGTATGCTTAGAAGACTGTGAGCTGGGCAATTGAGTCCACCCCCTCTGGCTGTGACAAGTGTGCCCAACACCAGAGGGCACCAGTTACAGGGTGCTAGGGCCCCACAGGTGGTATGGTTAGGTCCAGAGATAACATTTAGAACAGTGTTTATGAGTGTATTACCATTTCGGGGCAGGAGGTTTTCAGTGAAGTAACCAGAGCTCCTAGTTCATCCATCGGTGCATTATTTTAGCATTGAAATACAGAGCCCAAAATTGTAGAGAGATAGCTTGTAGGGTGGATGAAAGAGTCAACATGAAATGATTGCCAGTTTGCCATGAAAGACCAAAACAAAGAATGTGAAATTCGCCACAGATTAACTATAAGGCTCTGAATTTTGCTTAAAAAAATCAATTTTATGAGTACAGGTTGGAGGAGACAAAACAATTTATATAAAAGGAGGCTTATAAAGTTTAACTGATCATGAGCTCAATATAAACCAGTAATGTGATGTGGCTGCTGAGAAAACAAAGGTGATCTTTCTTGTCTCTTGAAAGTTTCCTTCCTCGGTGCTTTAAAAATTACAAAACTTATAAATGCTTGCTTTAAAAGTGGAACCAAAATAAAAATTTAAAGGGATATGAAAAGGAAATGCTAATCCTCCCCTCCTTTCTAGTTCTTGGCCCTCTCACAACAAGGAATTATCTACTCAAAATATCAACAGTGATGAGGTTAAGACCCCTCCCATGCAAGTCATATTACATTCTGTGTGTTCTCTGCCTACCATGTGCCCTGGCAATGACCACCAAGTAATATTTTCAGGCCAGAGTTTCCCCTCTTTAAAATGTGGTGAGTAATAGCCCCCACCTCGAGAGTTGTATGAGTATGAGATTAAATAGCATTTAAAGCTTTTAAAATCCAGCGGGGCACTGAAGCATGACCCTTCATTCAAAATGTCACAGCAAGAGGAGGCGCTGAAGGGATGTTCTGCCCGGTCAAGTGGGGTGGAATTTTTTCAGAACTTTAGCCAAGCGAGTTCAGCTGAAGTTCAGCTAGTTGTTGGACTAGCTGCTCACAAAGACTCCTTGGGCGTGGAGTGAGAAGTTGCTCTTTTGGACTAGCTGCTGCTGGCCGGGCAATTGGGGTTTTACCAAGAGGAAGAGTGGGGCTAAGGTCACCTGAGGGTCGGGATGGAAATTATGAATCCTTCAGGACCTCTTGCAATGTGCTCAATCAATGCTGCTTGTTGATGTGTTTCTGGTCTCCCCGATCCTGGGCTGACTGTAAATAAAGCTTTTTCCCACCAGGAGCCTATGGAAGAAGAGTTCTTGATTCTCACAATATGTCTTTGAGGTTCAACCTCACCCCTTCAGGGAGGGGGTGGATTCTGCCTTGGCAACCCAGCCCCCTGTGGTGGAAATCAGTCAAGGCCAGCCAAGTAAGAAAAGAAAAGCTATTTCTTCTGAGCTCGCTATAGCAAGAGTCAGCCACCATCACTTGGATTTGGCAGAGACCTGAAGGCAGGCAGAGGGGTGGGGGTTGGGGGAGGGCTCCCAGTGGAGGAGAGGGAAGGCCCAGGCGTGCCCTGATGGGGGCTGTGGGCACAGGGAAGCTTTAGGGGGTGACATGGAAGACAGGCATCCATGTAGTCAGTTAGGAACACATATTTGGCTTTGTCTGGTTAGTCCTAAGTTGGAAGGGAGAACAAAAATTAGGGAGGCTGTTCGTTATATTAAGTCCTGGCCTTTTTGAGTCAATATAATAGATATTTTTGTCTAGCTTCCTGCATTTTTACAAAAGATAGCAATATGGCAAGTCTGATTTATAAGCCACCTGGCTTCCTGGGTGTTTTGTTGTAGATAAGGGCTTGGTTTCCTGAGCAGGCTGCTATAAGTTGTGGGTCAGACTTGTATTTTTATATCTGGTCCTGCCATTGTCCATTTATATCTTCAGATTTGCTCTCTCACTTCGCTTTTCCTCTGGTTATCTCTTCCTTGCTAGGCTTCTGGTTATTCTATTTGATCTAGGGACAAAAAAACAAAAACAAACAACACACACACACACACACACAACAAAATGCTAACTCTAATTGATCATAAATCTATTCAAGTTTATTTTTTAACTTAAAGTTTATGATGTATAAGGCTAAAGATGTTGATGCTCAGATTCTTGAAACTTGACCCGTAACATTAAAAAGTTAAGAATTACCCATTTTTGCTCTTCTTATTCCCTTTCCCAGAAGCAAGGACAAACAATCAGGAAAGGGCAATATGTGAAAGTATATTTAAAAACTAAGCAGCCCATAAAACATACCACGTGAGACTTCTGTTTGCATCACGTGATATCAAATTACAAACAAACCTAGAATTTGGATGGATCGTCTGGGACAAGCTTTGAGAGGCAGGATTTGGGTCAGAGACTAGCCTGGGGCCTGGCGATAGATAAATAGGGTTCGGAGAAAATTGGCTGGCTGCCTTTTTGTCCTTTTGAAAAATGCTAGCCATTATTTGCTGAATCAAGTTTACAGAAGTTAGTTGAGCACCTTTTACTTTCTATGCATACTTGTCAGTGTGTACAGGTCAGTGTTCCAATGGCTTGTGGTATGTCTTATAGATCTTGGGGTGCTACATTAATGAAGGCTAGTGTCTGTATCCTGCCACTGAAAAACAGTTCAAATGAATTTACTTGGCTGTTGGCACATGCGCCGCCTGTGATTTCGCATCAGGATGATTAGTCTAAAGTTAATTTCTACTTGAAATTCTCCTAGGGCACTGGCATCTCCTTTTCGGCATCAGGTTCACTTTGTGTAATGAAAGCGCCTGAGTATGGTTACAGCATATTTCCTCCATCTTCCTCTTTTAAGATGACTACTAAATCAAAGAAAGATAACTAGATAAAAATATAGCTCCAATAAGTTGAAACTTTAGTCATATTTACTCCTTTTGACTTTGAATTGAGCAATAGTTGCTAAAATATTTATAAACTAACATTTAGACGATGCAAATTAAAACATTTCAAGGTAAGGATATTAATATTGTGGAACTACATGATACAAATCACAGGGAGTAGCTTTCAAAATACCCATATCATGCCAGCGCTAATGAGATACGTTCGCAATAAATACATTTAGCATCTGACATTTAAAGCAGTTGATTAAAGGAAAGCGAAGATGGAAAGTTAGCAGGGGTAGAGCTGAGGTTTTTATTCGGTACTTTCTCGCTTTCCTCTTTATGATTGCATTAGTGAGCTCCCAATCAAGGGGCCTCTATGAGGCCTTGGTTGTAGCCTGCTGGGATGCTCACAGTTAAAAGATTGCTGAGTTCTGTTTCCTTGGTCCTAATGTGTCCTCCTTGCAAAGCTCAGGGTATAGGAGAGGTATTTTTATGGGTTTGTCTGAGTGCAGTTGCTTTCCGAAGACTTATAATTTGACTAAAGGAGGTATCTGTGAAAAAGACATAGTCAGGTCTGACCTGCTGCACGGAATACTAAAATACCTTCAGTAGATGGACATCATGCTTTTATTTCTGACTGTACATTGAATTATTTACACCTTCAAGGCAGCATCAGTCAATTAGCAAATCAAAAATTTATATGATTCCAATTTAGCATGGAGCCCTTCTCTCTCCCTTTTTTTTTTCTTTTTAGATTTTCACCCTGACAGTGACAAATTACTCCTCTGCTGGCTGAGATTGGAAATTAAAAGCATTTAGAGTTGCTCATGCATTTATGCTAATGAGAACTTCTGATATGATTTGCATGCAAAAGAGGACAATCTGAAAGCTCATCAGTTTTTCATGCTTCCGCATTTTGATGTAGCAGATTTTTTTCTTTTTTTTTTCCTTCTGTTTTCATGGGGAGCAAAAAAAAATTTTTCTTTCTCCAGGAAACAATACCACATGTGAACAAAAAGAGTTCTTTTAAGTCAGAAAGTTCCTCTTCGTTTTTCACCCTCCAGATTCTTGTCAAATCTGTGTGCTTGCTCTCTCAGAACTGCAGCCCACATTCATTAGCATTTTAGATGTTTATCAAAGGTAGGATCCAGTATCTGCCACACAAGATTATAGCTCAGCTTCATTTTCAATTCAGCAAGGGGGAGGGGGGGGGGGAGAAAAGACCCGGAGACATACAAGAAGAGGGACTTGCTCCCTGACAATCTTTCTCAGATGCCACCCGAATTAATCCCATTTAGAGCAAATTTGATTAATCGCCAAAGGTGGCAGTTTTAACTTTCATAGATGGCACTGACAAATTTGAGGCAGCGTCTTAGTATAAAAGTTCTCCACTGATATTTGTGTAAAAGAGAAAAAATGTTAAAAATGAACACAGAATACTTGAGGGGGAAGAAACAAATGAGGAAGGAAAGTGCTATGCAGGAAATGTGAAAGGGATTTAATTATTTCCATAAATATGCATTTATTAAACCATTAAGATGGGAAAGGGGGAATTGAAAGTGTGGGGAATGTTTCATTTTTATCATTTTTATTTTTCTTAGAAATTAGTCTCTCTAGTGGGATTCTTCCAATTTGCTGAAAATTAAATGTTATCAAAATGTAGTTGATTCTGTGGAAATTTTATTTTGTCAAAGTGAATATGCTTTGCTATTGTTTCAACTGTTACCATTTAGGATCTTTGTTTACAGTTAATGCAGTTCAGAACTATTTTTCATCATCTGTGTGAAGGGCAATGTACTTCTCTCCGTAAATACACTGTCCCCTCCAACTGAGACGTCAGGAGGTTTCTCTTGCTTTTATGCATATGATCTTATTTACCTATGACGCTCTAAGGATGATTGCCTAGCATAGCCTTTTGGTACTGGCATTTATTTTAACGATGAAAACAATGGCAACCGATTAGCCTGCTTGTACTTGGTGCCCTTAGCTTCTAGAGAAGTGTGTGCAACTTTAGCTGAGGATATCGCCTGATTTTGGAATCCATTGGAATCTCTTTAGGCGTTATCTGTTAGCTCTGTATTGCTCCCTGCACCTAACCCCTGACTCCCACCCGCGATACCTCTCAGGAGCTTTGGTCTTGCATTCTACATTGTAATTTCTAGTGTCCCTAGCTTTCTCCGAGTAAGGTGGATACCTAAGCCAGGCATTTTATTTTGGGAACCTCTGATATTGACTGGCTGGCTCTTTAACCTCTGGTGAGGAACTGCTAACTCTGGCTCCCCAAACTTTGCCTGATTACAGCTGGTTGACCTGTGGGATCAGTTCATAGTTCAGCTGGCTACTGACCTACCATAACAGAGGACTGGACCCAATGGGGTCGTTTTGTATATTGGGTTAGGGGAGTCCTATGGACTGAATTGTGTCCCTCCAAAGTCACACATTTCAAGCCCCCATGTGACTGTATCTGTAGGAAGGTACTAAAAGGATGTGATTAAGGTTGAATAAGGTCATAAGGGTAGGGCCCTGCTCCAATAGGATTAGAGTGCTTATAAGAAGAGACAAGAGCTCTCTCTCTCTCTCTCTCTCTCTCTCTCTCTCTCTCTCTCCTCTCTTCCTCCCCCACCCAACCCACCCCAACCATGTAAGGACACAGAAGCCAGGGGTCACCTGCAAACCAGCAGGAGGCGGCTCCTCACCAGGAACCTCATCAGCTGGCTCCTTGCTCTTAAACCTCCCAGCCTCCAAACCTATGAGGAATAAGTTTCTGTTGCTGAAGCCCCATTCTATGATATTTTGTTATGGCAGCCCAAGCCAATGAATGCAAGGAGCAAAGAAATCGATTATTTCTAGACTTACAACTTAACTTTTTGTTGTGGTCTGTCTTATGCTTCCTGAACATGACATGACTGTCTTTTTAATCAACTCCTGATGCTGGCCTCCACAGCCACTTAATTTAACCATCATCTCTGCATGGGATTATGCACAGGGATACTCTATGACAGAACAGTCTGTTGTGGACAGAGACGTGTGCACTGTAAGAAAGTAATCATGTAGCAGAATGGTACAGTAGGTTATGTCTAGAATCCACAGGGCACCTATAGACCCTTCCCACCTCGTCAGCACGGAGAAAGAGAAATCCTTTCGACACTGATGGGGACCTGCCTGCTGTCTTGGGGGAGAGTTACAGAATCTCTCGTTCAGAGGTTGCCTGTTTTCACTCAATTGTCAAAAGGCAAGAACGAGCCAAGAATGGAGCTACACAGCCTAAAGCTTACGTTTTGAGAAGCTGTATATAAAGTGACTGAGGAGACTCTACAATTAGAATCTCAGACCTACTCTGAAAGTTACATGGAAATTTCCTGAAGGAATGACTTTTTTTTTTTAAGGCTATATAACCAATGAAAAGGATTAACATTTTTTTTTCCCCTTTACTCAGAGACGTATTACTTTTCTTTCAAACACTCTAAGGAAAACAAAATGACACGTGGGTGCGACCATGTTGATCCTGGGTGGTTTTGTCTCTGACAGCTGCGGGAGTTTTAAGGGCAAGGCCCTGTGAAGCGGTGCCAGCTGCTGGAATGGCAGTGGCAACAGCCGGGAGGGGAGGAAGGGGTCAACCTGCCGGATCCTATGGGCAGGGACGGCAGGCAGGCAGCGGGGTGGCTGAGACATGATCCTGTCTTCCCTCTTGTCGCACTTGGCTTTGCCTTTGCTGGCAGAAGCTGTCTCTTTACTCTATTTCTCTACTGGGATTCTTCCTTCTCCGAGTTCTATTTATTCTTTTATTTTCATTGTGTTTTTATTTTTCATTACAAATGACCTCCAATTCTTTCAAGGGATGCCAATGCATTCAACAACCGCTGACGTCGATGGCAAGCATGCTAGGTGCGCGTGCGGAGGCCTGTCACGGTCCTCGGAGACAGGTAGCGTTCCACAGCTGAGGGAGGCAGCCTGCGGAGGGAGGCGCAGCTTGCCAAGGCCCCCCATTTCTGAGAGCGGCAGAGCCAGGGCTAACATCTGGGCTCATCCGTCACCGAGGCTGACAGCACAGGGATGTTAGTGGCAGAGGGCTGCTGCCTGGGACTTCCTCAGAGATCAGCTCCTAGGCCTTCATGGAAATGCTCAACTCCAAAAAGCAAGGAGCGCCTGCATTTCTTTGGAAACAGGTCACCTTGCTGGCTTCCAGGCACTGCACGGAGCAGTGTTCATTCCTAATACAGTTGCTGTTGTTTGGCTGCTCCTTTGAGATGGTTATTATAAAGGAAAGGTTCAGCCCTAACCGGTTTGGCTCAGTGGATAGAACGTCAGCCTGTAGACTGAAGGGTCCCAGGTTCGATTCTGGTCAAGGGCATGTACCTTGGTTGCGGGCACATCCCCAGTAGGGGGTGTGCAGGAGGCAGCTGATCGATGTTTCTCTCTCATCGATGTTTCTAACTCTCTATCCCTCTCCCTTCCTCTCTGTAAAAAATCAAATATATATATATATATATATATATATATATATATATATGTGTGTGTGTGTGTGTGTGTGTGTGTGTGTGTGTGTATGTATATATATATGTACATATATATATATATATATATATATATGTAAAGAAAAGGTTCAAATTAATGATACAAGTCAGGTTCCCTGGCCCTTGTTTTGTCAGCACAGATTTCCAACCCGAGTTAAGGCACTCTTCTAGCTCCCACACTGATGGGACTTCTTGGCACAGTCACTTGCATCAAGCCCAAGCGTGCCCGTCCTAATGGGTCCTCCTACAGTGAGCAGCCTCGGCTCAGGTTCACCCCAAACCTCTCGCAGTGTCCCGCTGGTCATTCATTTTCTGAAGGCTTTTGAAAGTGCTCGGGCTGGGGAAGGCAGGCAGACAATGCTCCCCCTCTCTTTAGAACACGTGCTTTTGTGGCACGATTCTTACTTTGACAAATTACAATGATGGTCTTGCCAGATGGAATCCGGGCTCCCCAAGGACGGGGAGGACTGCTGAGGACTCTGCAGAGGCAGCAAAACTGGTTCCCCTTGGACCCGGAGGGAGAGTCGGAAGTCAAATAGAGGTTGTACCAACAACCACTTACACGTAGGAAGCCCCCTCTACAAAGGAGTCCCCAGGCGGAACATGTCGCCCTTTAAAATGTCAGTGGTTGAGGACAACAGAGAGCAGCAGCGCAGGTAACCTTTCGTGCGGCCCGGAAGGCCGACAGCGGAAGAGGCTCCAGGCTTTTTATAGACAGTGCATTCTTCTCCCCACATTGTCTTGAACCCACCATTGTTCCCCAAGTGAAACTTCCCTCGTGGTTGCCAGTGGAGTTCCGTGATGCTGTGTGATCTGATTCTAACTCAGCTGGCACTTCTGCACAAAATGGAAAGGCTACAGGCTGCTTTGCAGGGACTAAGAATGGTGGCTCATCACCGTTCTTCCAGAAGAAGGCACAGCCTATGTATTCCACCTTCACACGGTGGTCATCTTCCTAAAACGTGAGCATGCTTTTCGATTTTGCATCTTTGCTAAACACATTGTTCCTTTTTATTCCACGCTGATGATAGCGACAGTGAACAATGCCCCTGCGGGTGTCAGGGGACTTCCCTGCACTGTGTATGTAAAAAACTTCTTCTGTCTTTCCTAGACGCAGTCGCACAGGACGTGGGAGATCAGCGTGAGATTTCAGACTCACAATCTACTTGATGGTTTCCTTAAGGAAAAGCTGCCATTTTCTAAACAACGCAATCCATAAAGTTTGGCAGTTTATTGAATAAAATTTATATTTTTATATGACATTTTTATTCACTTGACTCGTCTTCTAAGTCACTGTAGGATACACCATGTTTTCCATGTGCACTTTCTAATCTCCCGAAGGCTGAGATAAGGAAGTCGTTGCCAAGTCGAGCAGCAGGCGCAGGCTGGGCTAAGGCAGTTATTCATTGCTTCGTGCTATCAGTTCTCTCACAAACATTCCTCTCCCTCCCCCCTTTTTCATGGTGTTGATAGAATGAGGGAAGAACTCACAGATACTTCGTCCTCAGCTTTCACATTTCATCCTAGAGGATTTTTTTTAACATTTCTCAGGATGTTTCATTTTTTGAATCGTCAGAATTATAAAAGTGGTTTTATCTTATCTCTAAACATAACTCAGAACTAATTGACAATAGTTTCTAAATTACTCCAAATCCACCATGAATCTGGTTCTTGAAAACATGAGCATTCTTTGAATGGATTATAGATCTTCACATTTCATCGTAATATGCCTAAAATTGAGCAATGGGAGAGGTATGCTAAATCCCCCACCGCACGTCCTCATGTGCCACATGTGCTCTTTGTGGCGAAGGAGCTAAAATCATAGAAATTCCCGTTTTCTCTCTCCCTCAGCCAGGTGGGGGCTCCGCTTCAGGTTGCCGGGCCGCCTGCCGGCTGGGGGAGCACCGAGCTGTGAGTCTGCTTGGGCAACTTCACCTTGCAGCTCAGGTGGGAAGAGACCTGGCTACCTGGTGCATGGGCTTGGAGAAATGGCAGGAGCCACATAGAGAAACTCTATGTGTACAATCACATTCCGAGCCTCGGCTTCTGTCCTGTCACTAACTTCTTATTTGCCAAAGTGAGCCAAATGGCAAGGCCCAAGTAGTGGAGTGGGAAAGTGTACACTGCCTCCATGAGACCATGGTGAAGGCCTGGAGGGATTCCCTAGGACCAGGAGTGGCAGTCGTGACCACTTGGTCCATTTCTGCGTAAACGAGCTGTCGTGGATTATGTTGTGTACAACTGGGAATGCCAGAAGCCTCAATGCGGCACACAGTGTTATTACCATCATTTTACAAAGGGAGATGCTGGCAGGGAGGGAACTGGAAACTTGCTGAAGATCACAGATCTCCCAAATGGCAGGCCGGGAGTCACACCAGGCGGGCTGGCTCCAGAGTCCCGACTAACCTCCTGTATGGGTATGGCAGCTCCACGGCTCGATTTCTGTCTTGGGGGTTACACAAAAGCAAAGGATGAATAGTAACAGTAAGTAATAATAATACCTCTATAATATCGATCTTTGCCAAAACTAGGTAGTAGAATATTATATTATACTGCATTATGCCATAACAGATTACATTAAAATGCACAAAAGTTACCGAAAGTAGACAAAGGTACTACAGAAATCCTAGGAGTGAAGTGCTTCTGAAGTGAAGTTGGAGAAGTAAAATGTGAGATGATCCAATGGTAGAAGACCTCAAAAAAAAAAATCAAGGATATGTATTTCCTGTAAGTAAGGGAAGGCGCCACTCTGAAATAATATGCCAATATCACTTGCATATGATAAAAGCTGCCTAAGCTGGGAAGAGTCACAAGGAGATGGAGCAGGAGGAAAGTTCAGATGTAATGAGGTGGCAGGTCTAAGAAAATACGGGCATAAAGCTGGGCCGAGACTTAGAAACAGGCGTTGTCATGGCAGGATGCTCAGACACCATAGTGAAGCAGGTGGGACGGACAGCACGCCCACCCTGAGAAACTCACACTGGAAAATATTGCTGTGGGCCAGATTAAAATACTGACATTTACCCCAGAGAAAAACCTAAAAAGAGATGAAAAACAAAACCCCACAAACCCCACAAAGCAGAAGCACAGTAACTCAAAGGAGAGGTGGTGAGAAAATAGGGAGAGTTAAACAGTGATTTGGCAAAACTTAGGACAAAAACAATGGAATAAAGAGAACCAGCAGAGATGCAGACAGGCACTAGTAAGGAACCCAAAGGAAAGCAAACACTGTAACTACCAGCTGAGACTAAAAGGCTAGACCCGGAGTAATGGTCAACATAAAATGAAAAATTATAAAAAGATTGAGGAGAATATATACTAATAATAGAATCTATAAGCATAGAGGACTATGCAAATTGTCCAGGACGCTGTCACAGTAACGACTGAACAGCAGGCTGCGTGGGGCGACCAGGCTGGCAGGGGAGTTAGTGAGAGACGACCAAATGACTGAACAGCAGGCTGCATGGAGTGACCAGGCTGGCAGGGGGGGCACTTGGGGTTGACCTGACTGGTGGGGGGGGGCAGTTGGTGGTGACCAGGCCAGTGGGGGGGGGCAGTTAGGGGCAACCAGGCCAGCGGGGAGGGGGCAGTTGGGTTCAACCAGGTCAGCGGGGGTGGGGGGGTGGCAGTTGTGGGCAACCAGGCCCCCAGGATTGGGCCTAAACCGGCAGCTGGACATCCCCCAAGGTGTCCTAGATAGGAGAGGGTGCAGGCTGGGCTGAGGGGGACCCCCCCCCCCCCCCATGCACAAATGTCATGCACTGGGCCTCTAGTATTCTAAATAAAACATAAGGCAACATACTACATAATTGGAGTCTGAAAAATAAAATCAAGAACAATGGAGTGGGAAAATGTTCTAGATGTAATTCAGAAAAGATTTTAAAAAATCAAAGTGTGGATATATATTTATAGACACACCCCATGCCAAGGGAAAGAACACCAGAACAGCCAACACTGAGATAGAACCTAGCACAGTTATTGTTCTTTAAGAGGGGAAATAAATCTGTCTAGAACCAGAGTATGAGGAGCAAGAGTCCTCTTGGCATCACTTTCCCCACAGAAATGTTCCATCCTAGCCTCGAGTAGCAATACAAAATCATACAAATGCATTGTAATGCCTCAGGAAGTAAATAATCTAGACTAGAAAGAGAAATAGAGCAGTCTACAAATAGACACCAAAATCCATAGGAAAAGCAGAAAATAAGACAAACTACCACAAACCGGTGTGACACAGATTCTTCGGCATAAGATGTTATGGCCATCTGGGGCAAAAATGAAGTTGAGCCCATGCTTTACATTTTTTTACTAGGATACATTTTAAGTAAATAATTAAATGGGAAGAATAAAACCATGAAAGTTCTAGTAGGAAATATAGAACAATTGCTTGAAAATAGAATGAGAAAACTTTTCCTAACCATAATTCAAAATTCAGAGGCTACAACAGAAAAGATTGATAAACTTGCATAAAAATAAAAAATGTGTATGGTTAAAAAAAGAATACAAGTAAAGTAAAAAGACAAATGGCCAACAGGGAAAATATATTTTCAACTTATATAACAGGCAGAGAACATATATTAAAAAACTCTTGTAAATCAATAGAAAAACAGGGATATATGTAGGAGCAGCTTACAAAAAAAGCCTTATCAACTTATGACAAGATGTCAGTCTCAACCCTAATAAGAATTACAAATCAAACTACACTTGTGTTCTTTCTTCCCCTGTTATAGTAATCCAAATATCTGAGTTTGATAATATATTCTACTACCGCGACTGTAAGGAATTGGGCATCTCATTCATTGCTGGTGAGAGTGTAAATTTGTACTACTGCAGAAGGCTCTTATAGCATCTTAAAACTATTTACAGTTTTATCCCTCTATTCCCTTCTTTTTTTAAAATATGTTTTTATTGATTTCAGAGAGAGGGAAGGAGAGGGAGAGAGAAACATCGATCTGCTGCCTCCTGCATGCCTCCTACTGGGGTTTGAGCCTGCAACCTGGGCATGTATGACAATGAATATCCTTTTGTATGTTTTCTTATGAACATATAGAGACATTCTCTAAGATAGTTATTTAGAAATGTAATTGCTTGACAATAGGATATTTCTAAATTTAACTGTACTCAATATTAACAAATTTCTTCAAAAAGTTTTATTGGTTTACACTTCCAACAATTCCCATTGTCCAACACTTACACTCTCACCAGCATTTGGTGTTGTATTTTTAATTTCTACCCAAATTTCTTGCTTTTTGGATTGCTGTTAACTTCCCTATAGGTTTTTTGTATTTTTTTGTATTGATTTGTAGGTGTTCTTTAATCTTCTATATGCAAATGCTTTACTTACTAGTTATATTGGTAACAAATATGTTTTCTCATAAATGACTTTCTTTTTCTTGAGTACCTTTTAGAAATTCAAGAAAATTCAATTTTAATTTCAATGAAATTCTACTTAACAATTTACTTATTAGATATGCTTTTATGCCTTACTCAAGAAATCATTTCCTACTAAATACCGAAAAGTTATTCAGTTTTTACAGTTTTATTTCTTATTAGAAGTATTATTGCTAAAGTGTATACCTATTAAAAATGCAATGCCTACTTAGGATTTAATCCTTTTGAGATAAATTTAAGTGTATGATGTGAGGTAGAGATCAAATCTTGTCCTTTTCTATGTTGCCTCATTGACATTTATTGAGGAATTATTGCTTTCTCCACTGATTTATAATGCCATCTCTGCTACATTTGGAAGATCTTATTTACATGTGGATCAGTTTCCATGCTGTGTTTTCTGTAACAATGAAATATTTGTCTATCATTGTACTAATTTTTTCTTGTTTTAATTACTATAGCTTTATTGTAGGTCTTGACTATAGTATAGAAAATCCTCCATTTATGTTCTTCTTGAAAGCTGTTCTGGATATTCTAAGAATTTTGTTTTTTTTTTCCTATGGATTTTAAGATTATAATTTTAAGATTATCAATTTTCATAAAAATATCTCGAGACTTTTGAGTTATAGATTTAATTTATAGATTAATCTTAGGGAGAATTTTACAATATTGATTCTTTTTACATTATTCTTTTTACTTATATTTCCTATTGTTACTTTCTGGATAGTTTCATTACTTTCACCATGAGGGTCTTGTTTGTCTTTTGTTATATTTATTCCTAAGTAGCATATTGTTGTTGCTTCTGTGCAGGTCATTTTTTAGGAAATTACAGTGTTTATCAGCTGAGGGAAAGAGGAGAGTAAAGCAGGCCAGTACAGAAGGACATGCGGGTGACACCAGATGAAACCTTTTCAAGTAAGGTGGCTGCAGAGCTATTACAGTGTCTAAATTAGGGAGGGATGACGAGACATGCTTGCCAGCATATGTTTGACTCCAGGCTACCAGCTCCTAATTAGAGAGCTAAGGTAGCTCACACGTAGCCAGTAGGGTTGCTGTTTGTCATCTCATCTGAAGCTTGCTGGCTTGAGTGTTTAAAGCAATAGCTAAAATGGGGAGCACAGTGACCAACCTCTGATGGAGGAGTAACACTGGACATTCTTAATACAGTAACGATAGCTCTCATTTTCTAAGCTGCCTAGAAATTGACTTTTACATACACCACACACATGACCTTGGACTCAAAAGCCAAGCTCCATACTAAAGGACGAAGCTCCTACAGAAAGTAAGGTGGCTTAGTGGGAGGATTGGGGAAGAGGAGACAGAATTTCAACATTCTTAACATCACATAGTTCATTGCTACTCAGATGCATAGGAAGTATCTGAGCTTCAAAGAATTTAAAAAGTTTGTTTTCATGCTCCTTTCTTGCAATTTAAAGTAGAATCCCTATATTTTACACTGTCGACACAGGTTTTGCAGATATCCCTTTTGATGCAAAGTTATTCCACCAGACTCTTGTGAGCCACATGTGGCTCTTTGGCCCCTTGAGTGTTCTAATGCCACTCCTTCAAAATAGACTTGCCCAGGCCGAAAACCGACTTCTGCGCATGGGCCACGAAGTCTCAGTCGCACTGTACGTGTGCGCCCACACGTGGTATTTTGTGGAAGAGCCACACTCAAGGAGCCAAAGAGCCGCATGTGGCTCGTGATCCACAGTTTGCCGACCACTGCACTAGAGCATACCCACAAAATTATGAAACTACAAGTGTATTCAAGTAACTGCAGCACAATTGACTATGACACGGAGGAAATTCTGATGCCCAACAATCTAAGTTTATTCACACACAAACACACACCTTCTCCCATTCATTCACATCAGCCTTTCTTTTAAAAAATATTCAGATAGAGGTTTTACCATTCCATTATAGAGTACTTTGGAAACCCATCTTATGAATACTTATGGGATATATTTGCCAGCTAACCTGGTACTCCCTTTAGATGACCAATTCCAAGATGGCAAAAAAAGAAAAAAGAAAAATCCATCTCTCCTGGGGTGTGTAAACCCACATCAGATATACCTGGTAATGTAGTATATTACATGAAATAGGTTCTTCATGCCACTTGATGCTCAAAGTCCATGATCAGTAGCGGAACTTACGTTGCATTTTAACCCCAGTGTTTCATATCAGGCAACAGACAGGCTGAAATACAGGATTGAAACAGACTCATTGTTGTTCTTGTGAAAACTCCAACACAAGCATTGAACAAAGAGCAAAATTTCAAAGAACTCAGTTTTCTCCATTATAGAATGGTGGACATAATTTTAATTTTCCCACCTTTACCTAATGACATGATAATGTTTCTGATATAGGTTTATTTTTCTCTCCGAAGGAGTGTTTTGGGATCACTATAGTGCAAACAAGAACCACAGAGTGAGAAGGCGAACATCAAAGCCAATGGGCTCAGGAGGATATTTTAAGAAACAGCACAATGCCTACGTAGTGATGTGGAGGGGTTGGCATTAGGAGGCAAAGAATGAGAACGGAGGGAGCAGTGTCATCGCCTAAATAAAAGCTCAATAAACAGACTCTGATGGAGAGAAGCCAGGAGGGTGAAAGCAGCAGCAAACAGACTTCAGAAAATGCTCTGAAACGGGAGGACTGCTTTTATTCAGATGTCAAATAGGCTCTCCTGCTTCTTAAATGTAATTTCTTTTTAGATTTTACACACAGTACATTCATTCTTTGAGGCGCGGCTCTCCTAAATTTCAGTACACATCAATAGCATTTATAGATCACTGCAGTTCCTTGTCTAAATAAAGTCGGCACAGAATGAGTACCAGCACATATACACACACCCAGCAATCTTCACAAAATGTCATGGGATTTTTCTGGCCCTCCCACACAAAAGAACATTCATCGAAGAGGGGACAATGGTGATCTTGTCAACATTCCAGAGATCTCCAAGGGCATAGGAAGATTGTCCTGCCCCAGAGACCTTTCCTTTTGTCCCAGCGACAGCAATTTATATGACTCTGGTGTGAAAACTCTGCACCGGGTTCCATTTGAATCATTGTTTCGATGACTTACACTTTAAGATTTGCTGGGACTACTTGTCACTAAGATTTGGATCATCGAGATAAATATTAGAGAGTTAAAATTCTCTGCTTTTGTTTTTTTTATGAACTCTCCTATCTCTATATATAAAACCCTAATATGCAAATAGACCAAACGGCGAAACAACCGAACAACCGGTCGCTATGACGTGTGCTGACCACAAGGGGTGCGTGCAGAACATGGCAGGTGTCAGCAGCAGACAGCAGAGCATGGAACATAGCAGGCAATGACCACAGTGGGATGTGGAGCAGGTGAGCGGGGGCGCCAGACCAAGGCGGGGCACTGGTCGCTGTCATCAGGGCAAGCCTCTGGTGGTTACTGAAAGTTCTTTGCTCCTGTGTGTCGTGGTCTCTCCTGGTGCTCGCACCCGCTGCCAGTGCCAGAGCTGCCACTCACACGCATTGCCGGCGCCGAAGCTGCCTCTTGCACCTGCTGCTGGCACCCGGCGCCGGCCCTGATCGCTCAGTGCCATCAGCGGGTGTGAGCGGTGGCTGCCAGCCCCGATCGCCCCTCCAGGCTTCTCCACCTCCTCTTGCTCCTGAGGGGTGCTCAGGGTTGACAGCTGCCTCTCCACCGCAGCCGGCGCAGAAGCCATCGCTCACACCTGCTGCCAGCCTGCCCCGATCACCTCTGAGGGCTTCTCCACCTCCCCCTGCTCCTGAGGGGTGATCAGGGCAGCAGCTGCGCTCACACCCGCTGCTGGCACTGGCCCCAATCACTCCACACTGTCAGCGGGTGTGAGCAGGGCCAGCACCATCAGCGTGTGGGGGGAGCGGGCTACCAGCAGACAGGGGACCAGAGACCATGGCAGGAGGGGCCGGGTGGGGGCGCAGAGTATGGGCCGAGACCCGCCCCTGTGCCCACCGCAGCCTTGCGGCCCACATTTCCTTTCAAGATGCACGAATTTGTGTGCTGGGGCCCTAGTCACAAAATAATTTCCTACTAATCTGGAAAAGGACTATCTCCAAAAGCTTTTGGAAGGGTTTTTTTTGTAATGATATTGGATGGAAAGCTTGTATCGTGTCATTATTTTTTATATAACTCTGCACAGTCATACGCAAAAGTATTGTGATGGTCTCATAAAAATTTTCACAGTTAAATTCTTTCCAGATAAATAATAGAAAAGATGACAAACTTCCTTTTCATCCAAGAGAACATGATCTTGTTAGAGAAAGAATTAAACAACTTTGGAAGGTATAGGGGAAAATTCTGTCCATTTTTACTCAGAATAAGGCTCTTAGGCACCATATTATATACAGTAGAAAAGAGAAAAAAATGTTCCATTAGTACTTATCCATTTTTTTTTCTGGATAAAATGAGAATTTTACATGTCTTGAAATGGTGTATATATTGGTATTCCTTTCCTAATGCCAAGACACAATAAGGTGGAGTGGGGATGGGACTTCTGGTAGCAATTAATTCAGAAATGGACTTTTCAGTAGAATATTGGTATGGATGCCAATCTTTTACCCATGTAGCACTGAAAATGCTGTGGCTGGGTCAATATTTTCAATAATTATGACAGCATCACTGTGTAGCTTAGGGATTTTTTGTTTTTATTTCCAAAATAATTGTTTGTTTTAATTTGACCTATTAATATGTAGAATGGGATTTCCTACTTTACCTGCTAACTACCACCTCTTCCTAAAACTCAGCTGGTATCACCCCAGAGGAGGAGGTCTGTCTCCTGCTGACTATACCTTACAGGGAGAAGAAGAGTCAAGCATGTCAAACTCATGGCCCGTGGGCCACACACCTCATTTATTCCGCCCGAGTTAGCCTTTGAGTTTGACATGCTTGCACTACGGCAACATCTATAGAGTAAGATTCTTCTGATTTTCCTGGTGAAGGACCCTCCTTGTAATACTACCAACAACTTCCTCCTTGTAATACTACTACCAACTACACCCTCCTTGTAATACTACCAACAACTTCCTCCTTGTAATACTACTACCAACTACACCCTCCTTGTAATACTACCAACAACTTCCATTTGCATGGCAAGAAGCTGATTTTCCCTGTATTGGGAAAAAGAGACTCATGCAGTCTGGATTCACCAGCTGTTAAACATATAGATTAGAATTAGATCTGAGTGAAGATTCTTGTGCAAGCCAACACTTTTCCTACAGCTCTAATGAGCCCCGGTTGTATTGGTAAGCCTTGCCCTCTAACACTCTCACGTTTGCCCTGGTGTAGGAGACCTCCAAGAAATTGTGAATTCAGGTGAACTCTCCTATAAACACAAGTGAGTTATGGGAGCAGCCTTAGCTAAATCTAGGAAAGCGACTAGGGAATTCTGTGGTTGTAAGGACTGGCTTGTGGTGAATGATATTTTAGAGATGGTTTCTGAGAATGCATTTAATCAATCTTCTATCCTCTCTGCTGTGAATGGAGCCCATGCTATATGCTTGAATGAGATTTTGATTGCAAACTCTCTTGGGGGGCAACACAGTCGTGTTATACTTTCTATGCAGCAATACATGGTAAATGTTATGGCAAAATAATTGGATACATGATTAATAGCCCATAAATGTCCACTTAGCACATAGTGGCAGCTTTTAAGGAAGTGTCTATTGTCCATGGAAAACTGAATTTAGGTCAGACATCGCTGAAAATAGCCAGGAGACTATTTTTCTATAGTCAAGATAAAACATAATGTAGTCTCAAACTATTTTTTAAAATATATTTTTATTAATTTCGGAGAGGAAGTGAGATGGGGAGAGAGAAAAACATCAATGATGAGAGAGAATCACTGGTTGTTGCCTCCTGCATGCCCCACACTGGGGATTGAGCCCACAGCCCTGGCATGTGCCCTGACTGGGAATCAAACCATGACCTCCTGCTTCATAGGTTGATGCTCAGCCACTGAGCCACACCGGCCATGTAGAGCATTCCAAAAGGCATCTAAAATGTTTTTAAATGTCATCTGAATTATTATCAAAGGAAAGATGATGTCCTATTAAGTAAATATACTCCAGCAGGGTATATATGCCCAAGGCTAACATTAGAAGATCATGTTCAAATCAGAAGCTGAAAGGGTAGAGACAGCAAGACCCAATATTTCAAGTTAATATCCAACCCACAGTGAATTTAGGACTAAGAATAAAGGGTTTGAATAATAGCAAAAATTACATGGCTGGAGATAGCTGATGACTGGCTCACTGAAGGATGCTGAGGTAGATGGTCGAGAATGAAGGGTGTTATAAAATAAAGTATTTGCTTTTCCAATGTAGTTTCCCATACTTTGCTGTGATTCTTGCCATTCATGTTTAGGTTATGAACTGATAATAAAATGCTAGAAGATGAATATACTAGTATATTTAAAAGAAATTTCTATAAATGACAGTATGACATTGATCTAAGAAGCCCAGTGTGTGTGTGTGTGTGGTGGGTGTGTCGGGGGGGGGGGTCTGATGATTTGGTTTATATCTGATTTAGGCATGTGTTACCTGTCTAACCTTTGACACGTTATTTCAATGCCTCAACTCTAGTTTCCTCATGCTAATAACTACTTTCAGGCTGTGTTGGGGATTAAATAATAAGAAACACCCTTTGTAAGGTGCTATCAAAATGTACATCATGTAGATACTCAAGATCAGTTATTACCAGAATTCAATAACTTTATAATTGAAAACTTTTATATACAATATCCTTTACATTTCTGTAATACCTGTCATTTGGGATCATAAACTCCACGTAAACCTTAATAGTGTATGTATAATACATACAATATATCAATAGAATTGATTTTAAAATATGCCTGGTTACATTGAATGCAGGTTTTCCTAATTTAAAAGGTGCCATCATATTTCATATTTAAGGGTAAAAATATTTTTACATAAGTTTAATATGCATTGAATGTGTTCAGATGATTTTAGATCCAAATTCACAAAGAACAAGATGTTACTATAAACAAAGGGACGAAGAAAAGCTAGTATAATAGGTGTAATTTCTTTTCTTTCTATGTTTTCGATGCAGTTAACTATTTTATTAAAATTTTTATATTCCAAAAGCGACTGGGTACACGTGCTATTAAGAACAAATCTGTTTTATTTGTTCTTTTTAAAATAAATTTAATTGTTTATTTGATTGATTACATTTTACTTATTTCAATTGATTACAGTTTAAATTTGATATTATTTTGTTTTCATTTCAAATGTGCAGCACAGTAGTTAGATAATCATATTTTTACAAAGAGTTCCCCCTGATATTTCCAGTACCCGCCTGGCACCATTCCTAGTTATTACAACCTTATGGGCCTGGAAACTGGTCTGAATTCTCAGCTGTTAGCCAGAAGGGCAATGCGAGCAGGTTATAACCTAAGGTGTAGTATTATGGCCACACAATTTTCTCGCTTTCAGGTCTAATCCAGTCTTCGATGGCTGGATGTGAGATTTGCTTTTGCCCAGCATTTGCTGCAGGGCTGGGAAGGCTCCCCGGGGAGTGCTGTATGAGGAAAGGCCTCGAAGGAACCCTTCTTCAGCCTCCTGGACCTGTGCTGTCCCGTGGCCTGTGGTATCTTTAACATGTGCATGTTCTCCACTGGCCTTATCCTTAAACACGGCCTGTGGGCCTCTTGAGACAATCAGAAACATATTTGTATGTCTCACCACATTTTTAAGGCACTTAAAAAAATGTTTTTATTGATTTCAGAGAGGAAGGGAGAGAGAGAGAGAAACATCAATGATGAGAGAGAATCATTGATCAGCTGCCTCCTGCACATCCCCCACTGGGGATCAGGCTTGCAATGTGGGCATGTGCCCCGACAGGGAATCAAACCATGATTTCTTGGTTCATAGGTCAACGCTCAACCACTGAGCCACTACTAGCTGGGCTCATCACATTTTAAAAAAATATATATTTTTATTGATTCCAGAGAGGAAGGGAGAGGGAGAGAGGTATAGAAACATCAATGATGAGAGAGAATCATTGATTGGCTGCCTCCTGCACGCCTCCTGCTGGGGATCTAGCCTGCAACCCAGGCATGTGCCCTTGATCAGATTCGAACCTGGGACCTTTCAGTCTGCAGGCTGACGCTCTATCCATTGAGCCAAACCAGCCAGGGCTCACCACATTTTTGAAAGCCTTTTGCACATTGGAATCACTGGGAAAACTTTAAAATGCAGCAAATTAAATTTTAATTGATTATAAAAATAATACTTGCTCCTGTAGAAAAAGAGAAGTTACAGAAATTTTTAGTGAACAATAATAGAACTATCCAAGATCTAATAATCCACAGATAACTGCTATTAATATTTTATAATGGAAATTACTTTTTACCACCTTTTTATATGTCTTTAATATATGCATATAAGCAATTAACCATTGAAAATTATTTTTTAAACTGTATATTATTGTAAAAATAGTTTGGTATCTGACTTTTTAAATTTAAAATATCATTAGAATTTCCTATTGTTTTATTGTACACTCATGATTTTTTTATATTATTCATTATTCCATCACATTGCTATAATTTATTAAGTCTACCCATATTTTTAGACTTTTATATTGTTTCCAATGTTTTATTCTTATGATATAAATAATGTTATAATAAGCATTCTTGTACATATGAATATAATCCTCAAAGTAAGTGAATATACCCATAGAATATATTATTCTTGAAAAGTTTGTATAATTTATTTTCCTGTGAATAGTGAGAGAAACTATTGCAGAATTCCCTCAACAACCATAGGTAGTTTCATTAAAAAATAAAACAAAACTTTAATTTTATAGATAAAAATGCTACATCTTTATTTGTTTTAATTTGCATTTTAGAAGAGTAGTAAAGATTAATTATTTTCACCTTTCCAAATGGCAATTTAGAATTTTTCTTAACAATTTGTACAGTTCAATCTGATAAAGCTATTAACAATTTGTTATGTACATTATGAATATTTTATTAGGTATAATTATACTAAAAAACCCATAAATATACATGTAAAATAAGTAGTTTAGAGAAAAATAATACTACAATGAACATCCTGTTTTCTAAACTCAGCCTTAAGAAATAGGAACTGACCAGGACCCAAGGGCCCGTTTGTATTCCTTCCTTATCACTGTCCCTCTCTCCCCATCACAAAGGTAGCCATTAACTTGAAATCTGTAAAAATTGTTCGCTTGCTTTTTTTATTACTTAAAAATATCTGCACATTAAACATCAGATTGTTTAATTTTGCCTGCATTTGTGCTTTATATGCATGAGATCATTTTTGCACAACCTTTTTTAAAGAGTCCTTCATGTTAATGCATGAAGCTGTGGTTCATTCACTTCCATTGCTTCACATTATATCATTGACACGCATTTGGATATTTACATTGTTATGTTCATATAAACAGTGCTGTCAACACATGCGTGCCAGTCCCGTGGAGCTCATCTGCTGCACACGCTCAGGGGTTTGTCTAGGATTATAATGAGTGGATTTCTGGCGCTTCCTTATAAGCTCCTGTACAGCTTTACTGGGTCACACCAAATTGTTTTTCAAACTGATTGTATCAGTTTTCATTCCCTCGAGCGATGTATAGGGATTTCAGTTGCCTCATACCATTGCTACAAAGTTATGGTCCAACTATTTAATTTTTGCCAACATAATGGGTTTGAAATGGCATCTTATTGTGAATTAAATGTGAATATGTTGGCAATTCATGTTTTCTCTTCCGTTTGATGCCTTTAGTTTTCTACTGTGTACATTGTCTTATTGGTTCCTATGAGATCTTTATATATTCAGAATGATAATGGTTTGATTGTTACATATTTTTCAAGTATCTTCTTCCACATGATAGCCTGTCCTTTTACTTCCTCCATGTGTCTTTTTTTGTGTCTTTATGTGCCTTCTCTAAAAAGAAAAATCTTCGTTTTTAATAGAATCGAGTCTTTCCATCTTTGTTACGGTTTCAGCTGGTTGTTTGGCTTAAAGAATCTTTCTCTGTTCCAAGGTTATAAATATACTAGAGGCCTGTTGCACAATGTTTGTGCAAGAATAGGCCTTCCTTCTTCTGGCTTCGCTCCCGGCCACCTAGGAACCTGCAAGTCCTCGCTCCCAGCCAGAGCACTGCTCCTGTAGCTCCCTCCACTGCCGCTCCACCACTCATAGCAGGTGCCCCGCCCCTCCCGGCCACTTGGTGCCTGCATATGCAAATTAACCCACTATCTTTGTTGGGTTAATTTGCATACTCACTCCTGATTGGCTGTGGGCATAGCAGAGGTACAGTCAATTTACATGTTTGTCTATTATTAGGTAAGATCTTCTTATACCATCCTCTGAAAATACTACAGTTTTGTTATTTACAGTAAGTCTTTAATTCACTTAGAATTTCTTTTTGTGTATGCATTGAGGAAGGAATTAATTTAAACATGTGATGAACCCTTGCTCCAGCACAATTTACTGAGCTAGGTGTCTGCTGTGTTTTTCTGGCATATCTTGGAGTTGCACGTGCAATGTCTGTGTTTGGTGCTGCGTGCTGCTCCTGTAGTCTTCTTGTCCATGCTTCCTCCAATTCTACGTCGTTTTTAACTCATAACCAGTCTTGCATTACAAACTGCATTTCCTTGTCTTGGCCTCTTTTACTCTTCCTTATGAGTTTATAAATAATCTTGTCAAATTTCAAAAAAAGCAAAAGCCCCCGAACATAGAAATTCTATTTAGAATTGCTTGAGTCTTTAGTTCAATTTGGGAAAAATGGACTCTTTACAATAATAACTCTTCCTATATGTGAACAATGTGTTTCTCTCCACTTGTTATGTTTTCTATAAGTTTCTTATTTTCTACATAAAGTTCTTTCACATCTCTTGGCTAGATTTATTCCTAAGTGGCTTATTTTGTTGCTACTATAAATTTTTATCACTTTTACGATGTTCTTTTCTGCTTGTTGCTCATGTCTATTTATCTTATTTATATTTGGTAAACTTACTAAACTTTCTTATTAAGTCCATTATGTAGACTTTTGGGGAGCATTTTCATTGGCAATCATACTATCTAAGAATAATGCTTTAATTTTTTCAGAGTTGCTTTTAAATTTATTTTTTTATAATTGTTTAAAATATACAAAATAGGTCCAAGGTCAAATCATTAAAACAAGAAATATTTAGAGAAATCAAATGTCCTTCTTCTGTTCATATATATGGCTTTTGATTTATTTTTCTATTTTTATAATTCTCTAATATTTTTAGATAAATACTATATTCACTTTTCAACACCTTGCTTTTTTTTCTTAACAAAATATCCATGAGATCACTCTATAGTAGCCTATAAGGATGCTCATTCTTTTAAATGCCTGGAGAACATTTCATTGTGTATACACACCATAGTTTATTTAACTAGTCTCGGATGGATGGATATTTCAATTTCTTTTTTCTATTACAATAAATTTTTAAATGAACAGCCTCCTGTAAAACCTTTTAATATTTTTGCAAGTGTATCTTTGAGGACCGTCTCCTAGAGTAAGGTAGCTAGCAAAGAACTTGTGCATATATAATTGTGTTGATACGACCAAATTCCCTTCCCTAGGGTTTGTATTTTGTATTCTCACCAGCAGTACATGAAAAGCCCGGTCTCCCAACAACCTCCCCAACAAAGTATTTTGTCTAACTTTTGGGTTTTGCTAATCAGACATATGGGAATATTATCTAAAAATAATTTCATTTTGCATGTCTTTTGACATAAGTAATGGTTTAATATTTTCCCTTTATTAATGGTTTAATATTTTCTGTAATTTCATAAAATATTTCTAGGTATAATTTTTCTTTTATTCATTTTGTTTTTCACTGGGATTTCTGAATTTGAGAGTTGTCGTCTTTCATCAATTCTGGAATATTCTTAACCCCTATATTTAAATTTTGCCCTTCCAACATTTTCATTATTTTTTCCTCTTGGAATGAAGTTTCTTTCTTAATCTACCCATATTGCATAATCTTTCTTTCACATTTTCTGACACTTTGAATTTGTGCTGCATTCTAGATATTCTCCCTCTTCTAGTTTATTAATTCTCCCAAGGCTAATGTACCATTTAATTTATTCATTGAATTTCTAATTTTAATAATCATATTTTTATTTTTAGATGTTAAATTTATTTCTTTATACTATCTCCCTGGTTAACTTTGGTTTCTTCTTCCTTAACTATACTATCAAGCCCTTCTTTTAGTTCTTTAAATATGTGAATATACTAGTACTCATGTTCTCTTCCTGATAATTCCAACATCTGTCTGTGTAAGTCAGATTCTGTGGGATGTGTTTCTGCTAATTTTTTTTTTTAATCCTTACCCGCGGATATGTTCATTGATTCTAGAGTGAGAGGAAGGGAGAAAGAGAGAGAGAGAAACATCAATCAGCTGACTCCCATACACACCACAACCGGGGATTGAACCCACAACCTAGGTAGGTGCCCTGACAGGGAATGAAGTCTGTAACCCTTTTGGTGTACAGGACGGTGCTCCATCCAACGGAGCCACCTGCCAGGATGTTGCTGCTCATTCTTAGTCATGGGGATTTGTCTCCTGAACTATTCATGGTCTAGTTGTGAGATTTTGGTCCTGGGGACGTTATTTGCAGAATTTTTTGAAAACTGAATTTAACACTAGCAGTGACTTACACTTGCTTTGTTCAGTGCCTGGACACCACTTTCAAATAAAGTTTTGATTTGCATTTTCAGGCCACAGTGTGAATTCTAGCTCCACACCCAAGCTTACAGTTCGGGCCTCTTAAGGGACATGTGTTCTTTTCCTTACCTTTATCCTAAAGTACGGGTGAAATTGGCAAGCCTACCTCCAGGGTTGGTATTTCTCTCCATCATCCACTTTGCAGGGGGTGCTGGATTTACGTAATTTCTGCTCAAGACCTCACCCACTACACAGGCCTCAGCTTTGTTTCCTGTCGCCTATGCTAATGTGACCCTTTAACCCAGGTTCTGTGTCCCCCACATTGGCAGATTCCTTAGGGCAGTGGTCGGCAAACTGCAGCTCACGAGCCACATGCGGCTCTTTGGCCCCTTGAGTGTGGCTCTTCCACAAAATACCATGGCCTGGGCGAGTCTATTTTGAAGAAGTAGTGTTAGAAGAAGTTTAAGTTTAAAAAATTTGGCTCTCAAAAGAAATTTCAATCGTTGTACTGTTGATATTTGGCTCTGGTGACTAATGAGTTTGCCGACCACTACCTTAGGGCATCTCCATACGCTCCTGTGATTTTCCTTTCTGGTAATTTCTGGCTTCCAGTTGTCCCCTTGTATCACAGCTTAACCTTGATTTCAAAGAGTCATTTGAAAAGTTTAATTTTGTATCTTTTTTATTGAAGAATAACATACATGTAAAAAATGCACAAGTTGTAAGTGTGCAGCATGATGCAATTTTACACCCTGAGCACATCCCTGTCAGCACCTGATGGGAGAGACAGACCATCACCAGCTCTCTTGAGGCTCCTCTCCTCCCTCCCCCCGCCTCCCTCCTCCCAGGCCCCTGGGATGTGACACAGCAATGAGTGTAAGTGACTGCAAGCCTCCACCACAACATGGTGACCTCAGAATGTTCATGGAAAGAGGCCTCTTGTGGGAGAGTTCACACCACCTCATTTCATTTATGCAAAACTCAGGAGTAGGCCAGCCCCAACCTGACTTCCGGAAGTAGACTCCTGGTGTGACATTCTGAGATATAAAAGTTTTAAATTTTCTAGAGCCAAATCTACAGATTTTCTCCACGTTATTTATCCCATTTTCTTTGGAGGAAGATCACATAGCTGTGTATGTCTTCTCGTATTTTATTATGAATAAACTTGCCGAGGTTTATTTTGGTTTTGTTCATGTACTGTGCTTTTTAGTTAATCGATTGTTCCATAATATTTCTGGATTGATATGGCATTTCTGGATTGTATTATCATCTCTACTTTATTGTTTGTTCAGGCATCAATACATTACTCTCTATACTTGTTCAAGTTTGATTACCATTGCTTTATATTATGTACTTTTTAATATATACTAAGGCACGTTCTACCTATTACTCCATTTTTCTTTCAAAATTTCTTCAGTTATTCCTAGAATTCAATTTTTTAGGCAAATATTGTAACAAAAGCCCTACCACTAATATTCCATTAGGGCATTAAATAGAAGTGCATTAAGTCTATCAATATATTTGAATAGATTTGAAACATTCAGCTATCTAGTAAAAGACTATGGATCATTTTTCCACTTATTCATACATTCTCTGTGTCCATCAGTAATGTTGACACACTTCCTTGTAATGTGTGTTTACTGTATATCTACTAAAATAAATGGGCTCTATTTCAACATTTTATTTTCTAATATGTTAACATGCTTATATATAGGACAATTATTGATTTTTTTAATATATTTATTTTGTCTCAGCTTCCCAATTGAATTATTTTATGTTGATTCTAAATAAACATAAATTCTCTTTTTATTTTCTAAGTAAAAAAGTATAGTATGTAAATCATGATACCTCTCTCTGCTCTTTTTCTGATGGGGTATCTCATATATTTTTTTTTTTTTTTTAGAGTCTGATGGCATTGGCAACACAAATGAAAAATAATCATAATGCTAGTAGATGTTCATTTGTTCATTTTAATCGGAATGTATCTACATGCAATGTTGGCTGTTGGTTATATTAGTTACATTTACCAGGTTAAGAAAGGCTTTGTAAGAAGTCCATTTTAATGTTTCTATTTGTTTTAAAATAGGAATGGGTGTTAACTTGATCTAGACTGTAATGAACTTACTTTTTAAAAAATTAGACAGACTATAGGGGAAAGGAACATAAATAATTTGATAGAGCATTATAATGTTCCATACTATTTTTCTAAATGGTAGCTCAATCCTACTACCACCTCTCACATTTTCCTGGGCTTGAGGTTATAGAGGCATTTACACGCTGACCTTTTCCACTTGTCCTTTCCTACTAATGCTGAGTAATATGTTTGTCAGACTTTGATATCAGAAAAGAGAGGACAAGACAGTTAAAGTATAAAGTTTTATGTGATATTCTTTTTTAAAAGAGAAAACATATCTATCTCCTAAAATTTGGGTTAAATATGCTTTTTGTAATCTTATAAGCACACGTTGTTATTTATTTAAAAGCTACTCATTTATTTGCTTTTAGAATTAATCATCAAATTTCTGACATACGACATTTAAATAATTAAATCGAATGGGTACTAAGAGGAACCATGGAGAGGCCGCATGGGAGGTGGAGAGGGAACTATACACCCTTTCGCAGAAATGAGAAGTGCCAGCTGAGAGGTATGGAGAGGCCTCCTACTGCCTTTTGCAGGACAGGGCTACCACGCAAGCAGGTGTATGTGCTCTGCTCCCTGTCTTCTCTCTCTTGAACTCTACCCAGGTTGTCACTGATCTCTCTGGAAGCTCCTGAACCTGTCAGAGGTATGGAAGGCGGGGGAGAAAGCTCTGTGCAGCCATTTAACCAGAAAATAAATATATGTGTATATATTTATTTATTAATTAATTTCAGAGAAGAAGAGAGAGGGAGAGAGAGATGGAAACATCGGTGATGAGAGAGAATCATTGGTCAGCTGCCTCCTGCATGCCCCGCACTGGGGATCAAGCCTGCTACCCAGGCATGTTCTCTGACCAGGAATTGATCTGTGACCTCCTGGTTCATAGGTCAATGCTCAACCACTGAGCCACACTGGCTGGGCCAGACAAGTGAAGTGAAGAGGACAGTTATATAATGGGGAGGAGGATGTGTGAGCAGTGAGACAGCTTAGGGCTCCCTTTGGCAGAGGCCATGTGGCTTCTATATAAATGGGACCCTGGGCATCTGAGCAGTCAATTTTGTCCTTCTTCTGCAGGCTGTTTCGTTTCCCGTGGTCAAACACAGGTCACTGGCCAGTTTCCTTAATCCAGCCCCAATGGCCTCACTGTCGCTGGAAATTCTTCCCAGATTCTGGTGACAGGTTTTCCTTTGGGCTTGATGTCCTATAGTGCTGTGAGTTCGTGAACTTCACAGCATGTTCGCAGCTATTTTAGGGTGAGGTCAGAGAAGCTTGCCAGGCAGATGCCCTTTTCTACTTCAAAGAGTAAACATTTTAGATACTACAGAAACGAATGAGAAATTCTTAGGAAAAATACTTCTAACTTCTTTACCCAAAGCTCCTCCTAATGGGATATATTTAATTCATTGGTACCCAATAAGGATAGCAAATGGCTGATTATAAAACACAGTAGATTATCCCTGTTTGTCAAAACAAATACTCTTTATTATAGGTACTTTATGTAGAAGTAGAAAGGTCAAGTTGTGTGAGTGTGTGTGTGTGTGTGTGTGTGTGTGTGTGTGTGAGTGTGTGAGTGTGTGTGTGTGTGTGAATGTGTGTGTGTGTGAATGTGTGTGTGAGTGTGCCTGTGTGTCCTTGGAGCTTCTAACTATAAGGCTCATAATAAGTGATCCTATTCTCCTTCCATAATTTGGTCAGTTCAGTAGTTTTGGTCTCTCCCTACAATATTTTTTGCTGATAATTTTCTTTTCTTTTTTTTTTAAGTTTCTTATTACTCTACGGATTTCAACTCCTGAAATTTTATACCTGAAGCCTTGCCATGAAATATTCAAAAGATGCTCTATATCCTACTGCTGAATAAGCAGTTTGTTTATTCTCTCCTGGCAAGTGAGCTGCATAACATTGTTTCTAGGAAAGGGGTGCATGATTAAAAATTGCATTTTCACAACATGTCTATGATAGACTGCCCATTCAGCCCCCAATATTTGTAGAAAACTAACTGTAGTTATAACACAACACTCCAGTCCCGGCCGGTGTGGTTCAGTTGATTGAGCGTTGTCCTGTGCACCAAAAGTTCACCAGCTTGATTCCTGGTCAGGACACATGCCCAGGTTGCAGGTTTGATTCCTGGTTGGGGTGCTTATGGGAGGCATCCGATCGATGTTTCTTTCTCACACATTAATGTTTCTCTCTTTCTCCCTCTTTCTTCCTCTCTCTCTAAAATCAATAAAAACATATTTAAAACAACAACACTCCAACAAATGGCTTTCTCCATTGTCCTTCAAAATGACTCTTTATGTATCTACGCTTTTCTCCTTTCCTATCACAACAAGAAGAAACACTTTTCTTTTCTGAAGCCAGCCACTCTGTGACTTTGGTTCTAGCAGTCACAATCTCTTCTTTGCCCTTGCTCTTGTTCTTATCCATTCTCCTTTCCAATATTTTAAAATTTCTCGCTCTCTCTCTCTCTCTCTCTCTCTCTCTCTCTCTCTCTCTCTCACTGCCTGTTTCTTCTCTTCCTTCAGGTATATACTGGTTTTCATCTAGAAAAAAAAAAGGCTTTTTCTTTATTTGACTCTTCTGTTTCCTCCAGCTAATTCAAATAAGCTATTTTAGCTATTTTTGAATCATCAAATTATGACCTAATCTCAGAATTTAGTCTAACCTCTCTGATAATACTGAACCTGAGTCAAATTTACCGATAATCTTCTAATGGCTAACTCAGATGTTTTTCTCATTCCTCTTTTTCTAAACCATTGGCAACTACTTTCTATTCCTGCTTAAACCCACTACCTTTTTATTCCTTATTACTTTACACTGATTTCCTTCTCATTTCTTAGTTTGCATCTCTTCCTTTTCCCTTCTCTGCCCCTCTATGTGACCCCTTATACTATTAACTTCTTAACATTGACACCTCTGCCCTTTCTTCTTCTTTCTTTAAACTCTTTCCCTTAGAGATTTCACCTATAACCAGGGCTTCATGTTTTAGAATTCACTCACCATTCTGGGCATGACATAAATCATTGTATAAATTTTTACAATAACTCCCAATCTTCAATACAAATTTGCTTCTTCTTGTTGAATTATTTTGCTTGTTGAATTTTTATTTTTAGTGTAAAAAGCAAAACCAAACCACACAAAGCAAGACAAACAAGCCCACAAAACCCAAGGCAGAGCAAAATAAAAAACAAGCAAAACAACTCCCCCCCAAAAAAAACAAACACAAAAACAATCACAAAACTCCACAGAACTTATTACCCTTCATCACTTCTGGTTCACATGTTGTTGATATATTGTTAACAAGAGGCCCGGTGCACGAAATTTGTGCATGGGTAGGATCCCTAGGCCCGGCCAGTGATCAGGGCCAATCAGGGCCTTCTGGCTGCCAGCCAGAGCCTCCCTTCTGGCTGCCAGCTGGGGCCTCCCTTCCCTGGATGCTGGCTGGAACCTTCCTTTGTTCCACACCACCCCCTGGTGGTCAGCGGATGTCATAGTGAGCGATTGAACTTCCAATCTCCTGGTCAAACTCCCGAGGGGGAAATTTGCATATTAGGCTTTTATATATATAGATTCCTCAGTCTCTTTAACTCAATAGCAGTTACTTTCGGCTCCTCCCACCCTCAGGCTGTGGTCCTCTGGTCAAGCAGCCTCTGGACCAAAGGGAAGTTGCAGGAAGCAGGGTCTGCGTCAGGTCCAGGGCAGAGTTCTCCCAATGAAGGCCTCACATCTGACTGGGACACTATGGATCAGGAGCAGCTACGTAAGTTCTGGGATCCAGTGCAAAATAAAAATGCAAGGCTCCTTGTTCAAAAGTTATTAAGAATTTTAAGGTGGTGACAGCAAAGCCTTCACCCAAACGTGAGCTACATCTAAGCGTGGGGCCCTGTGTGGCCTCACGAGTCACAAGCCCATGATGCGGGACTTGCCCTATATCTTCCTGAGCCGAGGATTCCCTAGCAGTTAAATGAAGAGGCTAAGTGATCTCTAAGGTGACATCCCATTTTGCTCTAAAATTCAGTCCTTCTAAGCCCCCTTGCTCTGCACCAGCTCCCATATCCCTGCCAGCATTTCATTCCCACCTTGCTGGTGCAGTAATGACCAAAGACTCGATGGTAAGTTTTTTCTTACCTGTCTCTAATCTTTCTTCAATCCATCTTGCATAGATTATTATCTCTGAAGGTTATTCATGAACTAAAGGCTCAAGTTCCTACTTAGACATAAACATGTCTTTCCACTGTACGGCTCACTGTGTTCATGTGCTAAGCTTGCCATTACAAAACACCACAGACTGGGTGGCTCACACAAGAGACATTTATCTTCTCACAGGTCCAAGATCAAGGTGTCGGCAGGGTTGGTTTCTATTAAGGCCTCTCTCCTTGGCTTGCAGATGGCCACCTTCTCACTGCGCCCTCACATGGCCTTTCTGTATTCACACCCATCCCCTGGTGTCTCTTCCTCTTCTTATAAGGACACCAGTTCTATTAGAACAGGCCCCCACTTTTATCTCCTCATTTAACCTTAATTACCTCTTTAAGGCTCTATGGATAAATATAGTCACATTGGGAGTTAGGGTGCCAACATTTAAATTTTGTTTGGGGGGAGGGGCACAATTCAGTCTGTAATAATCACAATGCCTCTGCATGAGTTTGTGTCTGTTTACAGAAAGCTCTGTGCACATTCAACACATTAAAGACATTACCCTTACCCCAAAATGTTTTGTTTTTTTAAAATATATTTTATTGATTTTTTACAGAGAGGAAGGAAGAGGGATAGAGAGTTAGAAACATCGATGAGAGAGAGACATCGATCAGCTGCCTCCTGCACACCTCCCACTGAGGATGTGCCCGCAACCAAGGTACATGTCCTTGACCGGAATTGAACCTGGGACCCTTCAGTGTGCAGGCCGACGCTCTATCCACTGAGCCAAACCGGTCTCGGCCCAAAATGTTAATGAGTAAGCAAGGCTCCCCAAATAGGTCTTACTGTTCCCCTCTGTGCCTTTGCTACTGTTGGGTCCAACATGGAAAGCCGGCTTAATTTCCTCTGCTGATGTCCTCTCCCTTTTACCTCTGGCTTGCTGGATCTCCCCTGCTTCATGCTTCCCCATTGAGGCTCACCCTGTAGGTATTTGCAACATCTTGTCCTTGACTGTGATCTCTGTTTCCTCTGAGGCTCAGAACATTGAAGGCCTTCGCCACCCATGTAAGGTCATTTAGGGCCTTGCAGCATGCTCTGGCTTTGTCCTCACATACCTTGTCCTCCCCAGTGAGTCCATAAGCTCCCCTAGGGAGAGACTGTGTCCCAGGTCAGTGCTTCCCCGGGGCACTTGTTACATCCAGATTCTGAGTCAGTAGCTCTGAATCAGAGGTGGGACCTGGGGGGTCTGCATTTCTAACAAACGCCCAGGAGGTCCTGGTGCTGCCATCCCAGGGCTTCACTTTCCTAACAAGGTGATAGACCTCTGGGTGGAAAGCATCCCACTTTTTTCAGTCACTCTCCCCTCACCCACCAGAAGCATGCAGGTATTTTCATAATAGATTAGTCTTTATTGATTAACCTCTTCTTAATCTTCATGGATTTACTCAGCCTAGACCCAGGATGCCAGGCAGGGTGGAAGCTATGATCTCTGGAGTTCAAGTCTGGGAAAGGTAACATTTACTTAGACATTTATGTGGCTGTGTATTCTCTGTTAGGGGACCACAGGGTAAAGTGGATAATAAAGCAGCAATTCTAATCAGTTCAAGTTCAATTTTCCTCCACGACATAAAACTTTGCAAGACTGTATTTTCAGCAGGAGGCAAATCACACTGGTCTGTGGGTTGGGTAGAGCAGGAATGGAACACATTGTGTTTATGCTTTGAACGTGCAGTACATTTACTTCATGTGAAATTACTTATCTCTTAGAATTTACTTTATTCTGGAAGAAAAATACAAATGTCTTTAGGGGATTCAGTTTTGTGAGGCCTATTCTGTTACTCTTGTCCTTCTCACTTTAGACATAAAACAACTTTTGACACATTAAGTTCTAATGAATAAGAACCCATTTTAAAGCCCTTTCTCTGTATATTATTCATTCGCTGACTTTAGTTTCCCACCCAGTGCTTTCTACATTCAGTTTCTTATCATGAGTTCCATCGCGAATAAAATAAACGCTGCCCCTGAGCACACAAGCTGTTTATGGGCCAGGCCAATATATCTCAGGGAGAGGTCTGCATGATGCATAGGCTATAATTTTAAAAAATAAAGATAAAAACCCAGCTCCACACAAGTACTTAGAGCTGCTCAGTGGGAAGAAAAGGAGAAAAGAAGGCAGCTTATTAATTAGCTCCTTTTGCTTTGAACTTAGAATTTATATGCTGTTTGCAAGCCACCTATTTTCACATATCATACCTCAGAGCTTATTCTGGCATGTTTTAAAGTCAAATGGAAGAAAGAGAGGGTCCAAAAGATAGAGTGATTTTTTTTTTAAAAAAATTGAGTTCTCTTACAACATTTTTTAGTAACAGGTTCTTGTTCTTGTTGGAGGTGAATAAGAGTATGCCTGCCAGTTACCACCTTTCAAAGAATGCACAGAGGACGGAGCTGTGCAGAGCAATCTGGAACCCTTGGTTCGAAAAGGGGGACTCTTTCTAGGAGTGCTGCCATCAGGGAATTCTCAGAAGTCAACTTTTCACCCTGCCTTTAGCAAACAGCTGATGGTGTGATTGGTGCTCACTGCATAGCAGCTCCTAAGATTGCTGTCAACCATCTTGACATCCATCCAATTAAGTATCCTGCAAAAACCAGGTCCCTCATCTGTTGGTTGGTGGGAATCCAAGAGCAAAGGGCTTGCCACCTACTGAAAGCTTCATGTTAAGCAGCTTAAAGACATTGATGGTGGAGCCAAAGGCGACGTGCCCTACAGACCTAAGTGTCAATGCCACGATGGAGACAGGACATAACCACCAGACAGCAGCTCTTCCTTGAGCTTGAAGTTTTCAGTAACACTCTCTTTGCCAGACTCTTGAAGGACACAGTGGGCTTATTTACCCAGTTTTCAACGTTGCCAATTGCTAGAAAGCCAACTCTGTTAATTATTGGCAGGCATGGAGTCCAGCAACAGCTTTTTCATTCTCATTGCCAACGAAGATAGTTAGCTCAGTGTAAAGGTTCCCTGGGGCACGATGTTATATGATGAAGTAAGTCTTCTTCGGGTTTATTGTTAGACTCTTGTACTATATTTTGACTGATTTCACGTGTCTTGAGGGCTCGGTTCTCAGCATGTGGAAGTGTTTGTTTAAAAACCCGGTGTCTAATTGATTGATTCATCCACCCATCCATCTATCCACCCATTTATTCATTCATCCATCCACTTATCAAATGCTATTGAATACTTACTATGTGATAGTAACATGCATTCACTTGGACTCAAGAAGCTCACAGTTGAGAGTGGAAGATAGACCAGTAGGATAAAGACTCCAATACAGTGTGACAAGTGGAGAGAGACAATAACTAACTCTGGAGACCCCTGAGGAGAGACCTGTGAGGAGACACTTCTACAGCAGGGTATAAGAGCTATGCAAAGCTACCCTGCCCACCTCTAAGGGGGGCTGGTCACATTGCAGAGCAAGTGAATAATAATCCTTATTAGGAGAGCACAGGATAGGGTTGGTGTAGACCTGGAGAGGAAAATACTGACCTCCCCTCTGACAAATCACAGTTTTACTTGTGGCTGGATCCTGTCAGTAGCTTCCTCTAGTAGTGGCTTTTAGTGACGTTCATAGCCTGCGAAGTTGGAAGTTTCTCAAAGGAGCCAAAGAGAGTTTTCTCACCAGTTATTGTTCTTTTACTGTGTCCTTAAGCAGAGCTCTGACCTAAACAGTCTCACCATTGTAAAAACTAGGGACCTCAATTTATCAGCAAAATTTTTCTCTAAGCCCTATACAATTGGCATACATATTGGTTGTATAGAAACTCGGCTTATTAGGAAATGCAAATATAGTATATACCATATCCTCAGTCACATCTGCAGAATCTTATTTGCCATGCAAGATGACATGGGGATCAAGGCATGGAAAACTTTGTGGGGTCATTATTTTGCCTAACAAAACCCCCTACCTCACCTTCAAAGAGTCACCTGCATCCCAAATGCAAAAAAAAAATCATGAAAATATCAACTCATTACAGTATCAAGTCCAAAATCTCATCTAAATGTCATCAGATTAAAAGTTCCAAACCTCATCATCTGAATACAGTACAGGTGAGGCTCTGGGTGCAATCCATTTGGGGGCATTCTGTCACTCAATCTGTGGACCAGTGAAACCAAAGAAAAGTTATCTGCTCCTGAAATTCATGCTGGGGCAGGCATAGGATAACGGTTACCTGGTACACACATTCTGGTTCAATAAAGGAGAAAATGGAAGTCACTGGTCCAAGCAATGTAGAAATCCAGCAGGCAAACTCCCTGAGGTGTCAAGGTTTGGGAATAATCCCCTGAGAGTCACAGCTCCACTGTCCTGAATCATGGCTTCACCTTCTAGGATCTTGGTTCTCCCCTCAGAGATATGGTATTGGTTAATTTCCTCCTATTTGTGTATTTCCCATATTTCATTTTGGTATTTATTTCTAATTTCATTCCAAGGTCTTTGGTGAACATACAGATAGATATTTCTGTATGACTGCTTTCTTTGTGTTAATTAGATATTTGCTTTTGTACCATTTTAATTTCCTTTTCTTTTACTACATTGCCTTCAGTTATTTTCTAAATTGTTATTAAGGAAATTGCAATTGACCTCTTAATTTAAAATTTGGATTGATATAAGCTTTGTTTCAATAGTATACAGAAACTTTGTTACTTTGTACCTGTTTCCTCCCCCCTCCTTTGTGATCTTATTGTCATACATCTTTACATACATCGTGCACCCATCAACATGGGTTTGAGATGATTGCTTTATCCAGTTGTCTTTCAAATCAGGTAGATAGAAAGAGGAAGACAGTTTTGCTTGGTTAACAGTAAGCACTTTGAATACTTCATCTCCACTGTCATCTGCCACCATTATTTTGATGCGGAGTCTCTTGTATGTGATGGGTCTTTTTTCTCTTGCTGCTTTAAGATTCTATCTTTCAATGATGTGACTATGAGATATAGTAGTATGGTTCTCTTTGAGTCTATCCTACTTTGAGAATATTGAGCTTTTTCAGATGCCCAGATTAATTTTTTTCCCATCAAATTTAGAGAGTTATTTGCCTTTATTTCTTCTAATATTTTCCCCCTTATTAACATCTTTTCATGGAGCTCTCATTATGTATGAAAGGTGTGTTTGATATTGTCTGACAGGTCTCTGAGGCGCTGTTCATTTTTCTTTATTCTTTTTAAATTATCTGCTTCTCAGGCTGCATGATCTGAAATGAAATATAGTCAAATTGGCTAATTCTTTCTTCTGATGTTTCAAATATGCTGTTAACACCCCTAGTGAATTTTTTCAGCTTATTATAATTTTCAACTCCAGAATTTCTACTCAGTTATAATTTCTATCTTTTTATCATCTATTGGGTGAAACAAAATTCTTATACTTTCCTTTAATTTTTAAACATGGATTCCTTTAATTCTTTTACTATTAATTTTAATAACTGAAAGGCTTTGTATACTAAATCCAATACCTGGACTTCCTCAGTTTTTTAACATTTTTATTGACTATTCTTTTTTTTAAATTATGTCATATTTCTCTGTTTCTTTGCACATCTCATTTTTTTTTTTGCTGAAAACAGAATATTTTAAATATTTTAAATAATATGGCAAGTCTAGAAATCCAATCTCTAACTTCCATTCTACAAGATTTGATTAGTGACTGTTTCTTTGGTTGGTGGCTTTCCTTGACTAATTCTGTATAATCTGCATTTTTTGTCATTGGGGGCCACTGATGTTTCTGCTGGGTGATCAGCCAATGAACAGATCCCTATGTCTCAGGATTTTCAGAGAGGCTCTTCATATATGTTGAGGCACTCTTTTAATGAAAGTTGACAATTCCGCCTTGGCTTTCACTTCCTTTTTGCATAGAGCCTTATGGTTAGTCAGAGATGAGAGACTAGGACCTTCCCAGGCCTTTCCTGGGGATATACCCAGTCCTGCACACATGCCTGGCCATCTAGATTTCTAGGAATATGTTAGAAGTTATAAAAGCCCTTTATGAACATCTCATTTCCTAGTTTTGGTCAATTTGTTAGTTGGAACTGGAATCACTGCCTTAGGCAGCTGTGATATTAAATAATTGTCACTAATTGTTTTCTACAAATGCTTGTGCAAAGTGAGCTCTGAGCTACACACCAATTCTGCCCTACCCAGTGGCTGCTAGGCTGCTGTTTTCACAGTTATAGTGGTTGTCAGGCTGTTAGTTTTCAAGGCTACCCCAGAGGTCTGGAGAGGGGGATGGGGATAGGGCAAATTAAAACATCACAATACCTATAGTTCATACTGAGACTCAGCCGTTTTTCTTGAATAATCCTCTTTTGATAGTTGCAAGCCTTTGGTTAATTTCCAGAGTTCTGAAAAAGTAACTTTTGACTATTTTTGCAAATGTTCCTGTTGCTTTAACAGGAGAGTGGATTTTCAAAAGTCCTTACTCAACCATTTCAGAAGTGCTTCTTCTGCCTTTCTAAATTGTGCTTATCATTTAGAACACAGGTTAGATGCCAATTTAGTAGGAAATCTCTGTGTTCTTAGGATTTGTGTCTCTCCTATATCACCCAGAATGTCTATGCTTTTCATATACATTTCTCAATTGACTGTTTTTTATCTCTCTTCCATAAACTTCTAGATGCAAAGATCATCTCCTGCTCACTCTTTTATCTCCACTGCCTAAGAAAATGACTGCCACATTAGACCCAACTATTGTTGAATGTATGAATCTACCTGACCTATCTTTTAAAAAGGCAATACCTGAAACAACCAATTAACTCTCCAACAAATACAGTTTTGCTGGTTTTGTTCAAAGTCTTAACTCTTTAGAGTGATTTGTTTTGAACATATTTTATGTTTTTACAGACTGAAAATGTCCTTGACAACAAGATGGATATTTGCCTATCTTTTCAGACTTTATAAAAATTCACCTGACCCTAAAGATTTTCTATCTTTTTCTTCCGTATGTCCATCATTACACAGAATTACCAAGATCAGAAATAAAGGGGGAAAGTAACATAAAGATCGTCCTAGAAGTGCACGAGGAAGGGTAAAGGAATAATCATACTTTTTCCCTTGGTGATGAAAGGGTGGTGTTTATAGGCTGATTACATGAATATGAGTTTCATGATTTTTTTAAAATTCTAGCACCAGCAGCAGGGTTCCTTCAGCAGAAATCCTTGATTGAGGAGCTAAAGGCAACGAGAAATAAGTGTGGCTGCTAATTAGACACTTTGAATGAGCAGAGTAGGAAAACGTGCCATATAGAACTGCACATACCCTTTTGATATCTGACAATCCAAATTTTAAGACTGCGGAAGCAGTGGATATACTGTTATTTTTCTATGGACTGTTTTGATTTGAGAGTCTTGTTGAACCAATGAAAGTATTGGATAAATCAAGTCAAAAAATGAATCACCATTCTTTAGTGTGCTTTCCAAAAAGCATTGACAAAATATCTGGATTTTGAGTCTGATATGTCTAGTCACTAGGTTATATATAAATTTATAAAAAGAATGGTATTGACATTTTCATTAGTTGCTTTCTTTTTCTTTCATGTTTTCCTTTGTCACTGAAATGGTAGCCGATTGTTAATGGCCTAAGAGCCCAATAATACATTCTGATTCAGCATAATGCAATCACTTAGATGTGGCATGTGAGTGATCTGGTGAGCCGTATTTCATATTACTCTGCCACAACCTCAGCAAACCTGCATTTGTACATGATGCACTTAAACTGCTCTGGTTTGTAACATTGTTCCAGCCCAAGAACATTAGAAATCAAGTCAAATACTGAAATGTAAAAGTACATGTATATTCTCTTCTGAAGCCATCCATCCAGAAAATAACCTCTACAACTTGAAGAACACCAGCATATGCAGTAAGCTTGAAGCCAAGATTTCAAATACTGGGGTGTCAAACATTTCATAAAATTCAAAAGTCATTTATTCAGATTTTTTTTCTAAATCTGCCTGATGAATCCTCAGATGCTTTATTGTTTTCTCTGTTGTTTTTGTGTTTTGATGTAATGTCAAAAGGGTTAGGATGTTACCTACATTGGCAGAATCTTAAAGAATATAGATTGATTTCTTCTTACTTGACACAAATTAAAAATAATAATTAGAACTTAGATGTCTCTTATAATTTCTCTCTGATTTATAGGATTTTAGTTTATTCACACAATCATTTAGGAAACTTAATTTCTAAATATTATTTTTCTTCTTCTTAATATTGATTGACAAGTTTGTTCTAAGTCATTTATTTGCTTACTTAAGGACACATTTATTCTTGGTCTAGTAACATCATCATTCAGGCTTGTCCTAGGTTTTGTATTGGGTCAAGATATATTTCCTGAAGAAAAAAAAAAAAAGAAAGAAAAATGCAAATTTATTTGTAAAGCTTCCCATAACTTGGATATGAGGAACAACAAATTATCATTCCAAATAAATTTTAGTTCAATTTTGAATCTAGAGGAACAATGTTCCATTGTGTTCCAACAGTGGCTTGGCATGCACATTAGCTGAACAAGAGCAACTGGAAAATATAGGGTGGAAAAGTCTACTGCTCTCCTGTTCACAAAGACAAATGAAGGCTTTGTCTCCAAGTGTTCTAGCTCAGCTGTCAAGTTTAGAGCATGTGTATTGACTAACGATTTGCAAAATAAACTGAGCCTTAGCCAGAACAACACAGTTCAAGAGCACAGCATTGTAAGAGGCTCCTGGTTTCATGTTGTTGACTCCCTATAAGAATGAGCCCGTCCACCCACAGTTCTGCACTATTATTCCAGGAGTATTGCCTTCTCCGTAGTAGCCAGTGCTGCACTGCCTAGGAAGTGGTGTTGATGAATGATGACCCTGACATCACAAAATGCTGATCCAGGCAGTAAACTGATAGCCACTGACGTGACTTTCAAAGACCTGGTCTATGAAATCATGAAGTAGAACCATGAAGGCTAATTAAACTCTTCTTCAGATTTTTGGTTGAGATATTGATTGTAATCTAATCAGAAGTTAGCTGCTTCTTATTAAAAGGTGATCCAAGAACTGAAGAAATTTCCCTTTCTTTACTTTTTACAAGATAAAGAAGCTGAGAATGCCTTCCAAACAGTGACACATCATTCATAAAGATGGCTCTTAAACTTGAGGTCCTGGAAAATCGTACCTAACCTGTTTCATTCTACAACGACCTTTTCCATGGACTGTGTGGTACCCTAAAATAAAAAAAAATAAACTTTCCAGAGAGAGGACTCATCACTTAGAATTTATTTTTATTTATTTATTTATTTATTTTTTTTTACTTTCTTTTTTTTTTTTTTAAATTTCTTTATTGATTAAGGTGTCACATATTTGTCCTCATCCTCCCATTCCCATCCCACCCCTCTCCCCACGCATCACTTAGAATTTAATTCACTTTCTATAATATGGATTCCAATTTTCACAGCAAGTTGTTATCTATTTAATAAAAACTGGGGCATGTGTAGTCCCTTCATTAAATTGTTTAATAATTAAAATGAGGTTTCAGTGTATTATTTGTTATCTTTAAAAGTTGCAAGCATTAATATTGTATTATTTCTAATTTTAGTCATAAATTTATTAAATAAAAGACTTATAAAAGTAAATTACTCAGTTTTCATAACTGTCAATTACTTTATGTGATCAAATCTTCTAATCTTATAAACAAGACATGACTAGCATAACATTTTTTAAAACAATTGATTGCTTCTTTTGAATGCAATGGAATTTAGATTATGAGGCTTTTTGATTTCAAAATAGAGATATGGATTTTTAAAGGCCCGAGAGAGTGTAGATGTCTCCCTCAGCAACTTAATTCCTGGGCAGGACATAAAATCTGGAGGGTAAAAATAATTTGGTGAATGAATGGGTAGAGCTGAGAAAAGATGGAAGCCTAATCTAACTACCCTCAATTAGTCGAAGGAATACAACTTTAGGCAAAACATTCTGCATCTAAAAATTTTGAAAACTCAGGCATGAGGGAAAATTTTCAAGGAGGAAATAAACATGAAATTAAACAGAGTAAGAAATATGTATTGGAGGGGCCTTAGGAACTTCAGTGGGTGGGGCTTATGGGGAGAAACTCATTTCCTGTCCTGCACTCACATTTCTTTTTTCATCTTTCCTACCCCATGCCCTTCTCTATTTCTTCCCACCTGCTTCTTCTCTTCTTCCTCTGCCCTCCCATCTCTCCCATTCCTCTTCCCATCCCCTTCCCCTTCCCCTCCCCCCCCCTCCTTCTCCTTCTCTTCTGTTTCTGCTTCTCTCTTCCTCTCATTCCACAGCTTGGCCATGGCTTTGTTGAAGGGAGAGTAGAGTGCCAAACATATACTCATTTTAAGTTGACTACTTGATGTAATGGAATAAAAACTGGATTTGAAATTAGAAAAACAGTATTTCATTTCAGCTCTGCAGCTTGCAGAGAGGTCACTCACCCTCTCTGAGCTTCAGTTTTCCCTGGTGACAAATCTACTGTGCAGGATTGTGGTGAAGTACAAATAAAATCTACGTGTCGGACTGTTTCATAAATGAACATTATCCAAATGCAGCTATGACTGTATCTATTTTATATTTGAGTTTTGCCTTATAATTGCTTGTGTTGTTTTAAAATCTCTCCTAATAGAATGTTGACATTTCTTGGGGGATAATCACTGTTTTTTATTCATCACACACACACACACACAAAATACCCCAAATTACTTAACACTATGGTATGTGCAGAGTAGGGAAGTGATTTTTAAAATTGAAGTAACTATATTAAATAATAAAACAAATGCCAGTCACATAGGCCCTAATAATAAAATTGTAAGTGCAGAGAGGCCAAAACATTCTAAGGGCAGTCTGGGAACCCGGTATAGACGTGCCTCATGTTCCCAGCATCTCCCTCCCTTAGATTCCTGCCTCCACAGTCAGCAATTTCAGCCCTTCTTGGGACATTGCACTGTGTCTCAAAGTGCTGACCTTCCTGGCTTATCCACATCTGGGTCCTCTGCTAGCAAATAATGCCTGTTAGAAATGCCCAATACCACAAAGACAAGAGTATCGATTTCTGTTCCTTTTTAAGCTCCAAATTTTATAGTCTGCTCATGCTATTTTTTAAGGAAAAAAATACGCCACAATTTCTGTCTTCTTGAAATTTGTATTCATCTTTATTTTGTTCCATGAAACAAAATCTATACCTTGCTTTTCTAGTTATCATTTTATTGGATTATTGTTTGCGAGCATTTTGAGATTTTCAACGTTGGAATTTCCATGAACAGTTTCAAAGACAAAGAAAATGGAGTAAAGAAAATCTGCCTTTGACCTGGGTTACCACCACAGAGTGAATACATGCTACCGAGGCTTGAAACACCCCATCTTCCAACGGTCATCACACTCCACTCTCCCAGGGTGCTGCAGCTCGCGGGCACCGAGCAGCCAAGGGGTTAAGCAAGCTTTCTATTTTATGGGCCCTTAAATTCTAAGTGATGTTCTGTGTTGCACATTACGAGGGTAGCCGTGAAAGGATACATATAACTTTTTTTAGATATAAATTCTCCGCATCACCTGAGCAAGATTTTGAAAGCTCGGCAACATCCCAGGAGCAAGAAAAGCATAAAAAGCCTTCACCAGCCACAGAAGGCAGAGTAGATGCATTAAGATTAGTCGCCACTTTGGAAAATATATGTGCACGCACACACACACACACACACACACATGTGCGCCCACAAAGGAAACCATTTCAGAGAGGCCTCGGTTTTGCTTTTATAAAGAAAATAAACTGAGCCCTACAGCACTTCAAAGAATTTCTTCAAATATCAAGGTTCCTCTCTAACATGGGAACATTATCAAACATGGAAATACCTATTTAGGTTGTATTTCTAAAAAGAGAGTTTAGTCTTTGTTTCTTGGTTCATATTACTTTTAATAGCTATGAAACATCTTTATAGTTTTGCTTGAAAATAAAGTCTTACATTTCAAGCCTTGATAAATTTCTCAAGATCTTATATTCTGAAGACTTATGCATGTTGGTTTTATTGCTTACCCTTTGTAATTCGTATAACTATATCATTGTTGAAGTAGTCATCTATGTAAAATACTTTTCTATTCTGTATTTGAAAGCATTCTTTTATGGACTGAAAGATTATAATAGGGTAAAGTGGAGAGAGGTGAAATTCATATGTACATATATTTGTACATAATTCAAAGTGTCTTCTTTTTTGTTTCCTAAAAGGAAATCAAGAACTTACTGTGCAAAAAATACTTAAAGTATAAAAAGAATAGCAAAACCCTCCATCCTTTATTTACTTATTTATTTTCATTTTTAATATGTTTTTATTGATTATTTTTAAGAGAGAGAGGAAGGGATAAGGATAGAGAGAGATAGGAACATGATGAGAGAGAGACCTTATTGATTGGCTGCCTCCTTTCCGCCCCCTACTGTGGGATTGAGCCCATAACCCAGGCATGGGCCCTGACCAAGAATCAAACCCATGATCTCTTGGTTCCTGGGTTGAAGCTCAATTGCTGAGCTGCACTGGCTGGGCAAAACCCTCCATCTTTTAAATGTAAGACACTACACACAGATGTGGCAAATACAGGTGTTCAGCTTTTCTTTATAATTGGTAACAGGTTTGTTTGGTGTTTTTTTTTTTTTTTTTTGTCTTTTAAAAATTTTTCTCTTTTATTGTTGAAAGTATTACAGATGTCCCCTATTTCCTTTGTGAGATTGTTGCTAAGTGAAGAAGTTCATGTTATTGATATTGTACAAGATTCTCTCATCAAAGAAAGTCCAGATTAATAAGTACATGTGATAGTGTTGGGCTTGCTCTAAACTTTCTCCCCCTATATTTGATGTTCACTCATGTAGGAGATTCTGATACACCTGGTGAGTATGACTTGTGTTACTTTCAGCCTGGGTATAGGACAGTAAAGGACATGTGTTAGCAGTGGTGGCCGTCTTAAGAGAGAGAGGAGGGAGGGTGGCAGGCTTGGGTATACACAGTTATTGGTGATATTCCTAGTGTGTCATTGTGGGAAACAAAAGTTGAGGAATATAATTTTATTCTGTATAATTTATTTCCACCCGGAATTATAGAATTCATGCTTTTTAGTAATATCTTCTAGAATTGTCATCTGGTCTCTCCATCTCCTATCCAGAAGTGGCCTTGTTTATCTGAACACAGATATGAAGTTTGATAACAAATTCAGCTTAGGTTCATCTATTTTGAGTTGAATGTCCATCAGAGAATAATTTTACATTGAGACATGCTTGCAAATTTCAGCAAAGTTTTATACACAGGGCACTTCTGAACACCTCTCAGTGCAATGACGATGAGGCTCGTGAAGTAGGCACTCGGTCAGATCAGGGACCTCTTGTTCCCAACTTTGTTGCTTTGGCAAAACACTAATGTTAGTAGTCAATGCCAAGTTGATAACTGCTTTATGTACTTACATACCTTTTTAGAGGCTTCAGAGAAGCATCTGTACCACTTATTAACCACAACTTCAAGAAGGGTTATTCAACCTCATTGACCCTGTTTCCGAATTTGTAAGATACATCTATAAATATCTGAACTGCATGTTTCATAAGCTGTAACCATCAAATACAATGATAGGTGTAAAAGTGCTTTGGAAAATGGCAAAGTGCTATACAAATGTGAGTTGTCACTCAATGTGGAACCCACAGACATGAAAACGCATGAGCATAACTGTGATGTCCGGGGCAGAGGCAATCAGCAGGATTCTGCATCAAGATCCGGGTCCTAGTCAGGGGTCACAGAGCAGCAGTGAGAGTTCAGCCTCAGCGTAGACAGCCAGCCAGAATTCTATCTGCGTTAGACCTGCCTTGTTCTTGCAGCGTATCTTGTGAATCCTTGACCTCTTGTATCTGAAAACTGCCCTTGTTGGGGAGTGGTTCAAAAGACGCTGCAGCCCCTTGACTCTCAGCAGTGTCTGATGAGTGACTTCAGAACAGCCACTTTCATCTATCAAGGGACACGTGTGATATTATTTAAATATGAAAAGTTAGAAAAATTGTTAAACACATTTTCAAATCATGTTGAAAAAGAGTCATAATTTGACAAGGATGTGTGAATCTAGGTTCTGATGTTCAGAAGTATAAATAAAGCAATTTGCAGCCCACATTGTAACAACTAGAGCTGTGCATCCCCCGTTAGAAAGTGGCCCTTTGTCTTTCCCCCATCACCATAATTAACTAGTTCCTATTCATTAAACAATGAAACAGACAATTAAATAGTAATAATAGCACTTTAATTATGAAGGTATTGTTATCTGCATAGAATGTGGAAAGGGAGATCACTTTAGCTGCATTTAAAATGTTTGCTTGTCTGCTTTTTAACCACTGACAAAGAAAGTGTTCATATTTTCAGATCCCCTAGCAGGAAATAGGATAGAATCTGTACCCTCATAAGGCCATTTCTGATAAAAAGGAGTCTCATTTATTAATGGAATAAGCATTGATTAAGACACGTGAATTCTTAATAAGCATCCTTAGTATTTTCTCAAGAGGCATCCCTGATAGTTCTAAGAACCATCAGCAAGCATATTTAGACACAGGATGCATGATTGAAATGGAAGTCTTGTGCGTGGTGACTTTCAGAGTTTGTTAAGCACCACGATACTGGAGTGAAATGCAATTTAGGCTCCTCTTCCCCTTGCCTTCTCGTTCTTTCCTTTGGGTTGAGCGTGATTTTAAGAGTCCTATTATTTTCTGTTTCAATACAGCTGAATAAATTACCATAGCTCAAGTTATACCAAAACAAGTTGAACCTGCAATATATGTTTTGTCCATGAAATTGGTAACAATTCCCCACATTTGGGATTTTATTTCTCAGGAAAGATCTTCAGATATAAACAATTTTCTCAGTTATCACTGTTACTTTTTACCCAGCAAAATCTTAGGGCAGCTTTGGTAATTAGAAAGAAATGCTTCCTTCCTATTTTTGTAATTACATATAAACAGTGTTCAATAAACATGACATATTCACTTGCTTGCGAGGTAATATTGTGTGGCCATTGCATCTGGGTTTGAAACTACACTTTGCCTCTTAGTAACTCTGATAAACTTGGACAAATAATTCCTTGGAGCTTCTCTTTCTTCATCTGTAAAATGGAGCTATATGCTAAGCTATGAGGAGTAAATGGTCATTGTATATAAAACACTTAGCATGGAGCCAGGCTTAATGTGTGCTTAATACTCTCATTTGTTGTCATCATAGTACGTGTCTTAGCCTTTGGCATGCTTCTTGGTACAATGAACCACTGAAACCTCCTAAGAAAACATAGAGATGAGTGTGATTTTAAGAGTTGTATTCTTTTTGTTTGTTTGTTTGTTTTGTTCTTTAATCAAGTAGACTTTGGCTTTGGAATGCTCCTGTAAATAATGCCATTTTCTCCCAGAAGACCTAAGCGCTCTCCAAGGACTGAACTGGAGCTTGCCTGCAGCCACCTACTTCCTCTCTCAAGGCTGGCTCTGCAGCCAGGAGTCCTGACTGCGGGTCTTGCTGTTCCCAAGCACAGCCCTGCTTCTTCATCTTTCCTATGCGGAACCACATTTACTTTTACCAGTTAGATATTAAAAGACCATACAGGCTCAAATATGTAAAGTTCAAGCCGCTTGGATTCCCTGAAAAGTTCATGTCCATTTCAGGTTTTCTACAGGTAATAATGACCTCTTCAGGCTTCTTACCCTTTACCTATCAATAGTAAGTGAGCAGGGTATTAATTGGCAAATAGTTAAAAACCGGAACCACAGAATAGTCAATGTCAATCCAAATATCAGAAAATTCTAACTTGGATGTGTGAAATTTTAATTTGCAAGGTCAACTACAAAAAAGGAATGTATATTCAGAACTCCGGATTCTGTGTTTTTGCTCTTTGAGCACTCAATGATTCTGTTTTTAGATGCCCCTCAGGCTAATGCTGGATATGAGGCTCCTATGTAACCCCAAGTAAATAAATACTTTTCTATCTTTTTAATTAAAATACAGTGCTTCTTAGTAAGTCAGTATCAAGTTCTCCAATAGTCTTACCGTTTTTCTGGCAAGGAATAAAATAAAGCCAAGAAAAGATACCAGCGGTGACCCCAGTATTGTATGAGGGATCCCTTTATGCTAAGGAGTGAGATGTTTGTTCCTGGCAGTGTCCACCAAAGTCCTCACTGGATCTGAGAAACATTGATCTTTCAAGTACCACCCGACTATTTGAAGCTTGACAATCTACCTGCGGCTCTTTTCTGATTCCTACCCAGGAAGCACTGTTTTGATCAATTTAACAGTCAATTTTTTGCCAAGGTCATATTGTATTTCAGTAATTTACTGTTTAGTATCTCCCTTTGTTAATTAGAGAGCTCATGAAATCAGAAAGAATTAATACCCTTTCCTTTATTCACACATTACTTGAGTGATTTTCAATGTTCTAATCCACAGCTATTCAATTTTATTTTCAATCTCTACTTTGAGTTCATGTAAACACCATTTTGGATTTGATTATAATCTCATCATTATTTCAATTAATTACAATAAATGTTTTTTGAGTATCTACTTTAAGGCTATTTTCAGGGAAGATTCCACCATGAATAAAACACACATCTGTTCTCAGTTGCTTAATTCTCTACTCCGTGAATTCAAGGCATCGTACCTTTTAATAAAAATGGAATAAAAAGCGTAGAATATAAAAATATCCCTATGGCAGAGTCTGTGCCAAGTGCATTGTATACATTACCTCATTCAATCCTGCCAATGCCTTGTGTGCTAGGTATGATTGTCCCTGGTGAGGAAACCGAGGTGAGGGACGCTAAATATCTTGCCTAGGGTCAATCAACTGAGGAATGACAGGAATGTGTCTGAATCCACTCTGACCTACTGTAATATTTTGCCCCTGTGTATACATAACACATGCAGATTGGTTATAAACCAAGAAAGGAGAAAATCGGTGCCATAAGAGAGGAGCAAATCATTTATGATGAGTCTTCAGAGGAGGGCAGGATTACTTGTGACTCCAAGTAATCAGGGACATTTCACTGAAGTGGTGGTGTTTGATCAGAATTTTGAAAGACAGTTAAGTTTAGCCATGTTGGGATAAAGAATATCCTGGGTGGATGGGATAGCTTAAGTGAGGAAAAGGCATTGGGGGGAAGGGAAAGACACATTCTGAAAAAGCGAATAGTCCAGTTTGGCTGGAGTAGGGTGCATATGAAGGAGCAGTAGATGAGTTTGATAAAGTAGGTTGTGTGACATCATCGGGGCTTTGATACCTGCCTACTGGGTTTATACTTATCTTGAGGTCAAATACAGAGCTAGAAAGTTTTCAAGCACCTGTGCTTTTCCAGATTATTCTAGGAGTGGTGTGATGTCCTGGAGGAGCCAGCGTGGTCAGGACTATTAGTTAATCCGCAGGAGCAGTGCTGGAAAGGTGAGGGTAAGTGTGAAACAGAACAAGGGAGCCAGGGGGGTGTCTTCAAGATTATTGACTCTAAGTGATGGTAAGAAGAATTTGGTAACAGATAAGTAGTGATAGCTGCAGGACAAGCTCTCAGCTTCTTGTTTAGTTTGGGAGGGTGAGACGTTTATTTGCTTTAGTAGAAGTGCAAATTGAGGTGCTCATAGGACATCATCTTCATCTGTTTGGGTTGCTATAACAAGATACTGTAGGACTGGGTGGCTTATAAACAGAAATGTATTTCTCATAGTTCTGGAGGTTGGGGAGTCCAAGATTGGGTGCTGGCAGATTCGGTGTCTGGTGAAGACCCCTTTCCTAGAGAGCCTATACTGGTAACAATGCATTTGCTTAACTGCAAAGGGACTTCTTAGCTTAAGGGTTCTTTTGGAGTTGCGGGGTCTCCTCAAGCATAATTTGATCAGCTCTCCTTTCTCACTTCACTCAGCATATTTCCTCCTCTTTGTAATTCTGTGAAGTCTGACCCTACACTTCCAAACCTCCCTCCATTTTAATCCTGGTTCTTGTATCAGAACAAGTCTGCTTGTTAAGGATGACACAGTCTACCTTCTTCAATAGTTAACAGCATTCCAACATGAGAAGCAAAACCAAGATCTTCATTCTCTTCTCCGTGTTCATTCAAAATCATTACTTCAGGTTTGGTTCTTCTTGTTTGAAAACCAAACCAAGTATGAGAACATTTCATCTCCTCCTATTCACTTCTTCCTGGAAATCCATGGTTATTTGTTTGAATGCCCATTTCTGTGACCCAAGTCCCTCTCTTCTGTACACATACTCAGACCTATAGCAGATCTTTATTTCTGAAAAATATGTGCTTTCCACTGCTTCTTTTTCTGAGTCCTATTCTATCCCTTTTCTTCATATTTTCAGCAATGCAACTGTACTTAACTATACTAATTTGGGGGAAATTATAGTTCCTAGAAAAGACAAGACTGAGAAAGAAATCAATTTCCTTGGTTAATTGGGAAAATATATAGCGGTATAGAGTACATTTTATCATCTCATGATTTATCTAGTTCTTCAATATCCCTCAGAGTGGGTCATCTGCTGTGAAAAGTTCAGAAAATGATTTCAAGGTCAGGGTCTGCCAAAAACCGTGAGAGAAATCAGGACGTGTGTGTTGGAAGACGTAGGGCGTGGCTTTTCAGGCATACGCTCTCCTCCTGTGTCATCTTCCAGGAGATAGCTTTTCTTTGTTCTGTTCCTTGCTGACTGCAGGGCATGGATACCCCGGCTAGAGAGGCAAACGGACAGTGACTAATGGTAGATGGACAAGGAATGGGCATCTCCTTTGCCTGCAACTAATTCACGAAGGACAGAATGGCTCAGGAGGTCTCACCGGGCACGAAGCTTACACCTTTCCCAAATTACCTCTTTTGCTTACTTGGCTCAAAAGAGGAGGCCATATTCATCTCCTTCTTTGTTGATAAATAGCATCAAGTAAGGATGTGATGTTGATATGGCAATCTGGAAATCAAACAAACTCAAAGAGGAGCTTCTGATTGAACTTCTTCTCCAATCATTGCTTTGAAAAGAAAATGATAGGAGTAACTACTCTCATGGAATAAGCAGTGATTATGCACCAGGCCCTGCACTGGGCCTCCACAGACATTGTTTCATTGAATCCCCACTCTCCACATGAATGGCTGCTGGCCTTATATTGTAGAAGAAGAAACTGAGACCCAGGGAGGTTATTCATCCTGCCAGGATTTGAACCCAGATACGATGGGCTCCCCAAATCACATTAGACTACAAGGACCAATAATATTGGTACCTTCACTTCATATTGAATTCACTGTTTTTAGCTCTGTGACATGGGAGAACCTTCAGGCAATTGTAACTGGGAGAGAAAAGCAGCTCTCTCCCAGGGAGTACAAAATAAAACCGAGTCTGTTCCTGGCCACATTTGGGAGCGGAGCCTGGGCCGGAGCTGCAGGCGAGTCCAGGAAATGCCCTTGTTCCTGTAACGGAACCGCATTGTCCCAGGTGAAATTGATGTGGGTCTGGCAGAGTGCACAAAAGGGCACCTGAGCCGCCCAGCAAAGAGTTAACTCTTGCTCCCAGGGAACATTTGGATATGAGAGGAATAGATTCCAAAGTTAATGGGATCTTAGATGACATGTTGTATACAATTTTCAAAGTGGGATTCTTACATACATAATTTATCTCTGTAATTAAAAAGCCTAATTTCAAAAATAATACAGAGGCAACACATAATGGTGTGATTTCTTGTCACAAAAACAAGTTATTATCTTGATAATGCAATACTATAATTTACATAGCTGCAAAATACAGTACTTTCACGAATTGCATGATAAATGTTGTCTAATTATTTTCCTCCTAATTCCCTCCTTCCTGGCTTGTTTTGCGTGTTAGATGATACGATTGCCGCGGTGGGTGGTGGTTTGAGAGACCTCTGGATCAACATCTGTGGCGTAAGGACAAAAATTCAGGAAGGTTCTTTGGCTTTGTCCCATTGGATAAGCAAAGCAAATGCCATCCTTTGGTTTAATATGAATGGGCATGTCGCAGTGGGTCTCTGGGGGGGCTGTGTTGTGTGTGTGTGTGTGTATGCGTTTCATTGCAAATTCCTCAAGTATGCTGCCGATGAGAGCTCAGGGACTACTGTTATGGGGGTACTTTGGCCGTAAATGACCATTATATTTCTGAGCAGCCCCTTCAATTCCCCTCGCTTTCCTCCTGGTTACAGCACCATAATTCTCAGCCGGGAAGGGAGTGTAAATAGCTCTCCCACCGCTGATGCCACTTAGGCGGCTGCAAATTGATGTGGATGGCTCTTTAGCTTTGGAAACTGTACGTTTCACCTTCACAACGCGTCCGGCGTTCATTGGCCTGGGGCTTCGGAGCCCGAGATAAATCCTTCGCCGGAGCTTGGCTCTCTGCATTGCAACACATCAGAGGTAGTGGACGGAAATTTCAAACATTTGGGAAATTTACACCTTGTCACTCTCCGAGGGCAATGATTCTGAGAAATTATGCGGTCTCCACCAACCTTTGCATACTAAGTCTAAAAACCCAGAGCCATTTCTAACTCCAGCTGAAGTGCTGAAGGTCAGAGAGGTCAAGGCAAGCCAAAGCTTTGTTCATGTTCCCCATTATTATGCTAATCAAATGCATGGTCTTTCTGCACTTACACAGTCATTTCCATGGCCCCCAAATACCTCGGTGTTTTAAATAATGCTAATATTTAAAACAGTGACGAATGGCTAAAAATTTCAAGTAGGGATTCACATTTTGTCCTTGGCTTGTGGTATTTGGAAGAAGGGACTAAAAATGTGAGCTGAAATGCGGCTTTTACATTCTGCTAATTCTTTTGGGTCTGCTTTGTTTTCGTGTCTTGACTCTGATGTTCATACCTTAGCATTCCAAACAACCTGCTTTCCACTGTGAGATTTTACATTCCTGGTAGGAAAAACCATATTAAAACAGCACTCTGAGCACAGACTGGTTAGTTGAGCCACACGGAGGGGAGGCGGCTGGAGAGCTTCCAGGAGGAGGCCCGATGCCCTGGGCGAGGAGGCTGAGTGAGATCCCCCTGGTGGAGGGCAGAGAGGGGCTTTGCTGGTAGGAGCAAGAGCATGAGCCACGTCCTGGATAATCCAGGAGGGGACAGGGGCGTGTGGAGGAGCCGAGGAGCTAATGCAAGGATGCGCCGTAGGATGTTTTAAGAAATGAGGTTAGTCAGGGGGTTTGGATCAGTTGAGGAGGTTTTAAAGGATCGGCTCTGAGTTTAGCAATGTAAATTACCAACACTGACTTTTTTTCTACCCCTCAAATGCTCCAGCCTTCCTGATCCATATCAGGAATACTACACTTACATGGTTTCATCCCTTTAATGTGACTAACATCTCCTAAAATGAAGAGAAAGTTCCATGCTGTTTATTTCTTTTCTACTCACCCCCAAACCTGGCCGGGTGTTGAGTGTGCACTCCTCCGTGGGCAGATAGTAGTTTAGGAGAATAGACTCTGAAGTGTCCATTGTCTCTACTAACGGGATGCAGCCACAGGCCACAGGCCATTTGCCCGGGCTCTCCGAGAGGTGCAGGCACCAAGTCCCCACCTGTCCTCAAGTTTGCTATTAAGCTAATTTTCCACCCTGGAATCACATTTCTGGATGAAAGCATTGGTTTTATATTTTAATTATATATATATACATATATAAATATATCTTTTTTATTTTTAAATTGAATTTATTGGGGTGACATTGGTTTATAAAATTATGTAGGTTTCATGGTGTACAATTCTATCATACATCATCTGTACATTGTATTGTGTGTTCACCACCCCAAGTCGTCTCCTTTCATTACCATTTACGCCCCCTCCCCTTTATCCTCTTCTACCTCCCCCACCCCACTTTCCCTCTGGTAATCACCATACTATTTCTGTGTCTATGAGTTTGTTCCCCCATTTAATCCCTTCACCGATGCTCAATGTCACTAGTCATCAGAGAGATGCAAATTAAAACCACGATGATTTATCACCTCAAACCTGTCAGAATGGCTATCATCAATAAATCAACAAGTAGCAAGTGTTGGAGAGGATGTGGAGAAAGGGGAACCCTCGTGCACTGCTGGTGAAAATGCAGATTGGTGCAGCCACTGTGGAAAGCAGTATGGAGTCACCTCAAAACATTAAACATGGAACTGCCTTACGACGCAGCAATCCGACTCCTGGGAATATATGTGAAGAAACCTGAAACACTGATTCAAAAGAACACATGTACCCCGATGCTCAGAGCAGCGTTATTTACAATAGCCACGATCTGGCAGCAGCCCAAGTGCCCATCAGTGGCTGAGTGGGTAAAAAACTGTGGTAAAGCATTGCGTTTAGAAAGTCACAGGAACAACGCCCCCCCCACCCCCCCGCCCCCGGAGGAAAGGAAGAACATGTAGTTGGCCCAAACACAGGATCCCTTAGCATGGAGCTATTTGTCAGGTGAATCGGCTGACTCTGAATGTGGACCACAGAACCTGCCTACAGCCCAGAGGTCCTGCAGGTAGAACCCTAAGCTATTAAGGGGTGATGGGAGAGCAAGGGCACATGAGACACCAGGGAGGAGATGGTCTAAGTGCCTCCAGGAGGCAACTAGCCATCAGGAGCTGACTTCCCTCCCCTCCAGCCCCAGCCGTCCCTGCCACCCTGGTGCACAGCCTCTCTCTGAGGAGAGCACCCAGCCTGTGCTTCCCTGAGCACACCATGGCGTCCCAGCTCACCTTGTCCAGGTTTGTGCATCCACTCCTACCACCATGCTGTCCTCCCAGTATACACCGGAGTAAACTATTCCCTATCCAACAATTCACCAGTTTTCATTTGAGTCCCGATGGACAGGGTGCTCTGAGCACCCATAGCATCTCCAGCACTCCTCCATAAAAGCATGTAATTTAAATAAATCCCATTTACTTTCAGTGTTTGTTCTGCTCCCAACTTTACTGTGAGAGTTTCATGGGATGAGCAAAGTGAGGTGAGGCAATATGCTCAGGCACAACAGTTAGGGGCCTTAAAGAAACACCTCTGTAAGCAAGAGAATACTAGGTTAACGCGATGGATTTAAAAGTAAAGACATTAATACCAAGGAAAAATCCATGAGGAGTAAAATCTCAACATTGTAAAGTAAAATGCTTTTTCTTTTTGCCTCAGGCTTCAATATTGCTGGTACAATCCTACTACGGATCGTGTCTTTATGTAAAATGTTGATATTTTGTTCATCATTGATTTTTGCATTAATTTTGATTTTTTAAAAGCATTGCGTGAGATTGCCACCTTGACTGGAGAGGGGTTTGGGGTCCCTCCTTACATTGTGTACCGGAGGATACTGCTTGCTTACTTTGCTTACTTACTTGCCTTACTTTAATGTCCATGTGGTGCTGAGCCTTTTTCTTCTTTGATCCCTAAAGCTTGGCCCAAGGCCTCATCTGGGATAGGTGCTTATTAAATACTTTATCTATGTCCAGATTCATTTAGAATCAACCCTTAAGTGAATTTTACTCTGAGCTTTGAGTGAACTCCAGAATGAATTTTACTCTGAGCTTCAGATCCATTATCAACACTCCTCCCTCAGTGTCTCCTCCCAATATAATCTCAGTGGTTGAGAAAACTGTTTACTACCCTATATAATAAAAGAGTAATATGCAAATCGACCGAATGGCAGAATGACCGGTCAGCAGGGGGCAGGGCCGGTGAGAAGAGGTAGGGGACGGTGATTGGGGGGCAGCAGAGACCAGCAGCAGCAGAGGAGTGGGGGGAACAGGGCCAGCTGCTCGCCAGTCGGCGCCATCCCCTGATCAGCCCACCCAGTTGCCTCCTGCAGAGGGAGGCCAGACTGCGGCTTAGGCCCGCTCCCTGCCAGGCTGAGGGACCCCCCCCAAGTGCATGAATTTTCATGCACCGTGCCTCTAGTTTAAGATAAAACTGAACCCCTTGGCCTACTCTTCAGGCGGATCCTAAGCAAATGATATTAATTTTAGGATGTATTCAAGCTCCATCAGTTACCTTTCAGGTATGCATTGGGTACCTGCTCTGTGCCAGGAGCTTCCCCGGGCTCCGTCCTTGTTCCCTTGGAGTTCATTAAGGCTGGAAAGGGAGAAGATGAGTGAACTGATGATATGGGACATCAGGAATATGCACAGGATAACGAGGTGATTCAGATGAGCCACTGGTGATCACAACATAAATAAAACTGTTTCCCAGCTTGCTTTCTACCCCACTGGCCAAAGACCATAAAATAAAGATAAGTTTGTTTTCCTACTTGCCCATCGAAAATTGTTACTTACTTTGGGTGAGAGGATATTTGCAAGGCCGTTTTTATGATATACAGCTACTTTCACCTCGAGTCAAAACATTTTAGAGATCAATTTTCACAGCACCAGCAGAAGACAAGGGATATATATCTGTTCGTTGCCCTGAATTTCACTTCTGACAATGATTGAAATGGCCAAGACCACCTCTGCCCCAACACATTCCCACTCAGCGTCCGTTACCTGAAAAATGACTGCAGATTACCCAAACCAAGTGCAGCTTCCAGGAACACCCACGGCTAGTCAATTTGGCATCTGCCTCCCTGGGTGAGGTTCAGAACATATTTTGTTAACATATGCATGAGACTGTCATGAAGGGAGAATGTATAAGCTGAACTGAGAATTAAACACATAATAACTATTTCAACTTTCATATATGTGTATCTTGCTCTTTGCTTGAGTCTAGGGACTTTGTTTTCAATTTTGTTCAAGAAATGTTTATTAAGCACATTACTATGACCTAGCATGTACCATACAAAGATAAATTAGACACAGTCTCTGCCCAAAGGGGTTTATAGTAACATGGAGGGAGAGAGCAAGCAGGAGGGCCACCTAATCCGAGAGACTCAGTGTGCATATATCAGTGTGTCTTCGGTAGCCTGCGCTCTGGGGTCAGGCTGCCTACTGGTATGTGGCCTCGGGCAAGTTACTTAAACTCTTTCTCCCTCAATTTTCTCTTCTATAAAATGGGTGTAATATTTCCTTAAATGAGTTAACTTATGTAAAGCATTTAGAACAGTGTATAGCACATAATAAACCTTTGATAAATATTAGCTGTCATTATGAATATACTGTGAAGAGAGGTTTATGTGTAGACTAGTGGGAGCACAAAGTTGAGTCGCTTCTTGTAAACTGCATGGAGTCTGTGGAGAAGATGAAGTCTGAGCTGAGTCTTGAAGACTCGCGGTGTTATGAAGAAGAAGAGGAAGGGGAGGGCACTCGGCGGGAACAGCATGCGCAAAGTGGAAGGAGTGGGGAGAAGGAGACCACTAGGCTGCACTTTACATCCTAGAGACCAATGAAGAGCTGGCCTGCAGTTACCTGAACCTCAAATCTGGGGAAGGCAGTGACAGGGAACAAGGCTGAAACACAGGCAGAGGCCAGGACATGCAGGACCGTGTGGTCACAGAGGACTTCATCCTGCAGGTAACTGGGAACCACAAAGTGTTTACCTGGCCAAGTTAAAATTTCCTGCTGACAGCTTGGTTGGCTGTGTGAAAGGAAGAGGACCAAGGGAAAAGGAAAAATCTTGCAATGATCCAAATGAGACAAGATGAATTAAGACATTTGCAGTAGAAATATAGAGTGTGCATTGATTTTAATTCATTTGTCATTCGTGTAAAAAATATTTTTGAGTACCATCTTTGTTCCATGACCCCTGAATGTAGAGGAGAAATTAAGACTTAGCACACACTATGCATTCTGTTTCTCTGGAGAACCCTGACTAATAGGTTCCCATTGGACCCCAGTTAGGCACATGGCTATGTGAGAAAGGCTGGGATATGTGGTGTTAATTTTTGTGGTTGAATATCCAGCTAAAGTTCAAGGGAATTATTATGGAAGAGTAGGAGAAGGGGTAGGATGATGGGGAATAACTGTCAGCCACAATTAACTCCGTAAAACTTAGCTTCAACAGGTTGTGTTGGAAATATTTATCAGACCTCAAGGAAACAGGTAGTTAGTGCAGAGACATGGACCTGAAGCAGTGAAGAGAGGACTGGGATGAATAAATGAGTTTGGTGGTCTCCAAATTATATATAAATTTAAAGGCACAGACTTAAATAAGATTCTCCAGGAAGAGAATATTGCATAAGATGAAACTTAACTGAGCTCATGCAATGTCAACATTTAAAGTTTGTATTGGGGAGGAGAGGTTGGCAAATGAGCCTGAGCAGACATGGTCGTAGAGGGAGGAGGAGATTATAATTTGTGCTATGTTTAAGAGGGAAAAAATCAGTTGAATTTAGAAATTAATTAATTAAATGTGAGGTGGAAGGAACAGTGAGTTTGAGATGATACCATAGTTTTGGTTGCTGGGAAGACAGTGTTACTATTGAGTAATAAATAAAAGAGGAGGAAGAGTGGGGAAGAAGAGAATGGATTTGAACATATTGTGCCTGTGAACAGCCCGGTGTAAATGCCCAAGTGGCAGTTGGTCATACCTGTCTGAAGCTCTGGGGAGGCATTGTGGTTGGGAATAGAGATTAAGGGTTCAGCAGCTTATACAGGTGAAATATCCTACCTAATAATAGACAAATATGCAAATTGACCATACCTCCAACACGCCCACAAGCCATGCAAACCATCCAATCAGAGTGAGTATGCAAATTAACCCAACCAAGATGGCTACATCCACAGAGAGCAAGGTTTCCTAGGTAACAGAGGAAGCCAAGCTTTCCGCCTGCCCTTGCGAGGCCTAAGCCTCCACTCAAGCTACGAAGTTTTAATTATAGAAGGTAAACAAATTCAAACAGAAATGACGGCAGAATGGAGCTTGAGAGAGCAGGCCAGGGTTGCCCCCGCCAACAGGGGAAGTAAAGCTTTCCACACACCCTGGCCAGGCCCAGGCCTCTGCTTAAGGCTACAAAGTTTCAATTATAACCCCAACAGAAATGGCTGCCAGCCGCAGAGGGAGCCCCAGGCTTGGCTCTGCTCCAGGCTACAAAGTTTCAATTGTAGAATGAAAATAAATTCCAGATACCAGGGCCTCCGCTTGGGTTGCCAGGGGGCGTAGCTGGCCTGCAAACCACCACAGGCCCCTCGCTCAGGCTGCCCCATGCCCCAAGGGAACCCCACCCTGATCAGGGACACCCTTCAGGGCAAACCAGCTGGCCCCCATCCATGCACCAGGCCTCTATCCTATCTAATAAAATAGTAATATGCAGATTGATCATCACTGCAACACACAATATAGCTGCCCCCATTTGGTCAAAGATCCTGCCCCCATGTGGACACAAGATGGCCACCACAAGATGGCCAGCAAGAGAGGGCAGTTTGGAGGCACCAGGCCTGCAAAGGAAGGCAGTTGAGAGGGACCAGGCCTCTAAGGGAGGGCAGTTGGAGGTGATCAACCCTGCAGGAGAGGGCAGTTAGGGGTGACCAGGCTGGCAGAGGAGGGAAGTTGGGGGCAAACAGGCTGGCAGCAGAGTGGTTAGGGGGTGATCAGGCTGGCAGGCAGAAGCGGTTAGGGGCAATCAGGAAGGCAGGCAGGCAAGCAGTTGGGAGCCAGCAGTCCTGGATTGTGAGAGGGATGTCCCATATTGGAGAGGGTACAGGCTGGGCTGAGGGACAACCCTCCTCCATGCACGAATTTCGTGCACCGGGCCTCTAGTAAAGCCATGACACTATGTGAGAAGAGAGAACAGATAGAGATGAAGGACAGAATTCTGAAATGTGGAAATCTGAAGAGCAATTCTTGAAGGCAGCCAATCATGAGTGGTCAGTGGGATGTCTCAGAAGCAAAAGTTTAAAATGTATCACTGACCCAAAGACAGTAATGGGATTTGTCACAGTGGTCCCGTGTGGTGGTGCGGATGGAAGCCAAACTGTGGTTGAAGAATAAAGGGGGAAGAAGTAGAAAGAGAGGAAGAAAGCTCTCTGGAGCAGATTGTGAGCTAGGTAGGAAGGCTTTTTCATTTGCCTTTTTCTTTATGGGAGCTATTTTGTGATGCTGATAGAGGCAAAAGAATCCAAGAGAACAAACAATATAAAGGAGAGGGCTGTGAGGCTGCCGGGCAGAGGAGATCAAGGTAGCTGAGCTGAGGAGGTCAGAGATTGCAGGCTAATGCGTTGAGTCATCCATGTGCCCATAGACCTCACATGGGAGGCAGTGATACTGTGAGATAGATGAAAAAAGTAATTTCTGTACACTCACAGCGTTTAAAACAGTGCCTTGCACTCGATAAATATTGCATTAGTTATTTGGCAATCCATTGATTATTGCTTCTGTGTGACTTACCAGGTTTGCCACTTTAATACAGAAGAAATGTCGGCTTCCTTCAAGCTTCGTGCAATTTTTCACTTGGGGCAAGTTCTCCCATGATTTCTCTACTTAATTCCTAATTTACTCCCGTTCCACAACTCCACATCTTCGTAATTGAAATGATTATCTTGGGACACAGCCAGTTCAGCTCTTCTAAGGAAAATAATTTCTAGACCTTCATTAGTAGGTTTAGATCAAAAATAAAAATTAAGGTAAATTTCCTGTCTGAAGGGAGGCTAAGGCAAGGGAAGTAAAGAACTCTTTGGTGGGTTGATGTTGAGGTGGGGCTCATGGGCTGGAAAACTAGACTCATTTCCTTTCTAAATCAAATGGACCCTTTGGTATTTTCCTATTGCATTCGTCAAATACACTCAAGATAACCTTTCTACAAAGGGCTACCTTGGTCTCCAATTAGACAGTTTTGATGAGCTTTCTCTTTTCTCTTCTTGTCCACAATGACTAAGCAATGGCAATTTGGGGATAGCATCCTAATTATGCCATTGTTACTAAAGCAGCAGGTGGCTTTCAAACAGAATCTTGTCCTCCATGTCCAATCAAAATCCAGACTTTGCTGCGTTGACAGAAAACAGTGAACTGGTTTTTCACAGTTCTGGGGAGATCAATCAATGAAGACTGTGATTATTCTAAAACTTGAAGTTTCCGATTGAACCAGTTTTTTGTTTTGTTTTATGTGATGGGAAAATATTATTTTTTAAGAAACAAATAATAACTATACTGACCCCAAGTAAAAAAGAATTTCATGCAAATTAGTCCAAACTTAGTGTGAACAATTAATTCTGAACTACAACTAAGAAACTCTATTTTTCAATTCTCAAACAGTTTTATTGAGAGAAACCTGAAAATCTGTGAAAATGCATATACTTATTCAGCGTGAAAGAACATTCCAGCAATAAAGATTTTTAACAGTTTAGCTGAGCAAAGAGCTGCTATTACCTTTTCAAACCCAAATAGATCTGTCAATTTTTTTTGCTTTGTTTTTGCTTATAGCTCAGAAAGTTCACTGAAATTTTTCAGAAATTACATTCTCTCTATTTTTGGAAAGCTTGTTGATTTAGAAGTAAACAATCCAGGTCCTCCACCAGGGGATTAAATATTCAGATTTTAAACTATTGTTCCTTAAACTTCACCATCAAGACCTCTGCAAATGGGTGTAAACAGATGACCATGTATTGTAAATATAGAAGTACTTAACACTGCCAAAATATTTAAAAAAACTTTTTCTTGGTGATAACAGGTATTTTTCTTCTTTTATTTCCTACATATCTGTGTGCTTGTAGATAGAATCAAGAGATTTACAGAATGGGAAATCTAGACTTCTATGCTTCCTAGGTACCAGAAATGAGGTGTAAAGTCTTTAACACTAGGGGTCTTACCTTGCCCCTCTATCCCCACAGCATCTAGAACCATTGCTCAACTGCTGATTTAACTTGCTGTATAAAGAAAATGCTATATGTAACAGCATGTTGGCTCCACTAACAACTCACATGAACTAAGGTTCTAGGACTTAAGAGACTCAGCACTTCATTAGATACCCTTTGATACCGTATTTTTTGTTATTTGTCTCTTTGCTTTTTCTTTTGTATGTTAACTTACATCTTGTTTTCCTAAACAAGTATTTAGCACATAGTAAAAATTCTATTAAAGTAAATTGATGCGTAAGTACCTCTTATATTAAGATGCAAATTTTCTGTATGATACTGCATATTCTAAATACTTTCATTACATCTTACTTGTTGGGCAGTAATTTGGGGCGGGGGGGGGGTGAGGGGGGGCTAGTTCCTTGTGTGATGTAAGCATATTTTTGCCTTTGTAACTTTTATACCTAGGTATCACATTTAGCATGAGAAAATAAATTAAGACATTTCAGCAATGAGGAAATGTAAAGATTTAAAAAGATGTGGATCTTCATAAGTATAATTTTAAGAATAGCATTACTAAAAAATGCCAGGTCTCATTTTACTTTCATTATTAAAAAGAGAGAGGAAGGATGTTAGCTCACTTTATTTGAATGTGATGGAAAAACATAATTCCTAATATTGTGAGTCATATTGTTAACATTTCAATAAAATTTATGGTCTTTCTTTTAACTATATTATTATAATAAATCTGTTTCATTTTTAACATATCCAGGAATCAATATTATAAAATGTCCATTTTCCCTGATTTCATAATGAAGGTAAATTAGAAGACAGGGTTTGCCTGGCATAAATTTGCTTTACTGTAAGCTATTGGATTGCCTCTGGGCCAATGGCAAGGCCTGTTGAATGCGTACTGTGACTATGATTGCCATTATGTGACTTACATTTGAAAGGAATAGAAGGAGATAAGTTTTTCTATGTCTCACAACAGTTCATTGATTGATTGATTCTCTCACTTGTTCATTCATTCTTATGTTCATTCAAGGAATATTTATTGAGTATTTAATATGTGTGGGTATTTCTGGCCACCTAACATCCATTCTCCCTTCTAAGAAACTCCTGGTTTGCTTTTGGGACATTAACTTCCCTCCACCAATTGAAACCTTGGTTGGGTGGTCAATTATACAAGCTCTGTCCTATTTCTGAAGCCCAGTGGCTTCATGGAGGCTCTTCTCCAATAACTTTCCTTTCACCAACCTGGAACACCCAACTGGCCAGTTCAACACTTTTTCCTAGAAAGATAGACTTGAGGAGAGTAACAAGCACACTGGCAGGGAATTGGTTAGAACTGGTCCCTTCATTCCAGTGTTGGTGGCCTGGAGGAAAGAGGGGATAGTCTTTTAGTAGTTCCTGTCTCTGAACCTTCTAGTGTTTCTTGACTACTGCTTACTGCAAACCTGCTCTTGCCACCATCTCGTTGTCCTTTCTGTGAGTACCTTCCGTTCTCCCAATAACTTCCCTTTACTCTTCAGCTGGGATTCATTTCTGATTCCTGTAGTCAAAGAATCTAAGCTCATAAAGACATAAACCTGACTTTGAGGAGTTTACAGTCTAGTAAGCATATAGTTAAGTCTTTAGATCATGATGCTTAATGACAATTGATTCCATGTCTCCTTCCTTGCTCTTATTTGTCAAGCCACCAGTATCCCAGACTTGTCAGATACCAGGACACCCGGTCCCCATTTATTCACTGCACAGGTGGGCCCCGCAGTCTGATTCCGAGTTGCTCTGTTACTTTAGGAGAGTGGGTGCATAACAGATAAAACATGAAGCCCGGATGGTCAGGGCTAATATTAAAACAGCATTAGATCTCCTCCAGCTCTAAGGAATTGGTGGCAGATATGTTCTGCTACCACAAAACCAAACCTAACCACTCAACAGGTTAATGTACCGATCGGTTTTATTTTCTTACCAGAAAAGCTTACTTGGCATTATTTTTGGCATTTGATCACATTAAAAAGATCAAAATCAAAGCATCCGATACAATTTAATGACAAATAAATTGATTGCAGTATATAGTTTCATTACGTTGAGGAGATAGGAAGAGTAAGTTTAACATTTTCTAAGTGGGTATTACTGGGCCACTTCCTCATGCAGCCTCTGCACTAGAGTTGAGAGAGATTTTTGCACAAATGCCAATAATGATTTCAAACAGTATGAATACTTGCTTGCAGATGAATAATAATTCCCCCTTGGAACTGTTGTGGTCTATCAGGTCAATAATATTCATTTAAAAAACTTTCCAAAAGCGTTTTCATACAATAGCCTCTGAAGATAATGAAAGGGCCATTATGGTCTCGTGAGACAATAATCTATGTTTTTAATACATACTCCAAAGTTCATTTCCTTTTCTATGGCAATGTTTGAACTACTTCAATTAATTATTGTTAAGAGAAAGAGTTATAATCGGTTTGAACTTTATGTTTGACTGTTATTCATCATACCATTCTCATAAGAGGAGACTTCTGATATATTAAGCTAGATCATTACCCATAGTTCAGAGCAATGGATGATGGCAAAAAATCATTTGTTGGAGTGAATCAAGAGTAAACATTTGTAAAAAAAAAGAAGAAAAAGGACCTTCTATAACAACAACTTGAAATAAATGTACAAAAGCAAGTTTGTTTACTCAATTGGGCCAGGTTGTGCAGGTAATTTCAAGTTTTCTGGATTTTTTAAAAAAACTTAGTTTTATAAAGTGGTTACAGCAGAGATGTTGAGTCTGGCCAAACAACACAAGCATGACCAACAGGCTCAACATAGCCTGTTTTGAGCTATAATTTTACATTTATTTGATTTGTGAGCAGAAGAAACAGTTTAATGTTTAAAATATAGACATTTTAAAATAGTTTATATATTTAGCATCTGACAATTGAGAAGAAAATTGCTTATTTCTTTTCTAGAAACACTGCCAAGGTTTTAAGGACGAAATCGTTAAATTTATTCTGGAGGGAAGCATTGACGATGTGAAATAAGGTTACATTTACTTTTTAAACATCTTGTTTGTATGTATGTATGCATGAGTGAAAGCGTTGGTATTCTGTAATTTAACTGTATGATTTTATGCCTGCTGCACCTTGGATGGTCATGAAAATGAGACGCCTGTTCCCCTTGCCTCTCTGTTGAACAATATTTCAATAAATATTTTCTTTCCCTTTCTCTCTGTTGTGGTTAAAACACACACACACATCAGTTAGCTTAATTATTTAACCTTGGTTTATTTTGCTGGGAAGGAGGCTAACATTTCTGCCTGGCCCTATTATTTGAATCTGACAAAGTTCACAGTTTCAATTAAGGAGGATTTTCTCATCTGTTGGTCTTCCCCTGCTGGCTGCAGTTAGATCCTATAAACAGGGCAGCCCAGGAGCTGTGGTAGGTGGATCCTGGAGTGACCCGAATGCTTAGTGTGAGGAAGTGACCATGGTGGTCTGGGACTAGGGGGAGAAAGACCCCGAATAGAAATGAAATGAGACCACCTATGGGGGATGTGCGGACTTTGGAAGGGAGGTGAGTCCTGCATTCTTAGGATTACTTATTTTCTTTGAACTTGGCACAGAAACCAATAAGTTGTGGCTAGTTCAGGGCCTACTGTGTAAAAAGATAAACCGTGTTCAGAAAAGAAAGATGAGTGCAACTTTCAAGTGTAAGAGAAATTCTGACTTCATAACTCCATACCCTGGTAGAGACCACCCCTCTTATCGTACAAGATCTCTGTTTGAATTGCAGGATTGATCACTGAAAAGAAAGCCTTTGATTCAATTCATGTATTGAAATTTATTGATACCATGTCCTGTGTCTTAAGAGTTTGCGAAAAAATGGTGAGCAAAGATCATCCCTAGTCCTCTGCCTTCATGAAGCTTCAGATGAGAGAAATTGATCAAAATATCATAGACAGAAATGTAAACTTGCAACCAGGATGAGGAGAGGTAGTCGATAGAGCTGGTCAGCAAATGTTGTCATGGTAAATAAGGGCTTGGGTGACAGTTGAATGATTACTAAAAGTTAAAAATAATGATAGTGCTAATGTTAATATTTCTAGTGATAAGAGATAACTTTTACCCAACTTTCATTATGTATTTTGGGCACTTTTTAAATGTAATAATTCATTTAATCTTCATAGCAACTCCGCCGCAGTGGGCCTAAGCCGTCAGTTGGACATACTTAGTACTGTCGAGGGGTGGGGGAGGGGGGGGCAGTCTCACCGCTGCTGCACTCGCAGCTGTCAGCCCGGCTTGTGGCTGAGCGGAGCTCCCCCTGTGGGAGAGCACTGATCACCAGGGGGCAGCTGCTGTACACAATTTCACAAAAGGCAACCAGAGACAATACGCATAATACTGTTTTCTTCTAATATTAGATTCATATACTTTATTAAAAAGTTTAATATTAAATTGAACAATCATAAGTCAAACCATTGTAAATTGGAGACCAGCTGTGTATATAAGTATTGTATATGTTTATATGTGTGTTATATATTTTATATACATATGAAATATCATCATGGAGATAATAACTAATGATAAAGGAGAGGCTAGGGAACATAGCCATATGTTAAAAATGGGACTCTATAGACCAGCCTGTTGAATAGCTCCATAAGGAGTAAGCTTATATACAAAGTAAAACAAAGGGGAGCCACTTACTCTAGTAGCTTAATATCTCTGAATCTGGGCAAAATAATTTGAAATAATTCTCTGAAAAATCAAATGCTTTTTAAAACTATTTAAATGTTTTAAATATTTGACTTTTTGTACATCTCAAGACATTTACAGACAAATTTAGCTTACAGGTATTGCAGTTCCATATTAACCAAAAGCACGAATTGCAGGTATGATGGCCATTTGGTTTCCTATAGAATGAGTGCTGTGTTATTTGCAATTTTAGAATGTAAGACTGGGATTGTTTTATTGGTTGCTATTTGTGTTTATAATTTCTCATTGCTGTACACAATTTCACAAAAGGCAACCAGAGACAATACACATAATATTGTTTTCTTCTAATATTAGATTCATATACTTTATTAAAAAGTTTAATATTAAAAGCAGAGATTAACTAAATAACTTATATGCATATATGCATAACCCATGGACACAGACAATGGGATGGTGAAGGCCTGGGAACCAGGTAGAGGGGAGCAAAAGAAAGTAGGGAATAAAAGACATCTGTAATACTCTCAACAACAAATATAAATTTTTAAAAAAAGAAAAGGAAACACTACTGTCATGTGAAAGGTTGGTTCATTATTTTTTAACTGATATTCAGAGTATATGATGGTTATGAAAGGTCACTATATGACATCAGTGGGGTCAGCATAAGTGAGAAAAATTGAATATTACCAAGAAATTAATGGAACCTCATTTGCCATAGTCTATATCGGCCTTCACACACCTAAGGTTGAAAAGTTCTAGTTTCAGTGGTTTAAGATTTACCATTCATAATTTGTTAGGTTAAATCTCCTAGCAAGAGGTGATTCTTATAGTACATACTGCCAGGCCAGATGGAGTCATGAAATAGGAAACTATTTTCTGTGAGTCCAACGCTTGGGTTGGTATAAATCTATTTATAGGTATCCTCATCAGGTGGTAAGGAAATTCACATCTATCTCTCAGGATCTGTGACCAGGGCTGGGAACTGAGCCACAGACCTGCATATGTGTCTCTCGGGGGGGCCTAGACCCAAAGCACCCCTGAGGGGTGGAAGGGGTGAGTTCCCTCTAACTGCAAAAAAAAAAAAAAAAAAATACAGCTCTATCTGTATAAATTATATTTTCCTAGTGATGTTTATTAATTTCTTACACTTCCATTGTACAATATCTAAAGGATTCAAATTCCAAATCAAGAAGTTAAAGAATTCTGAGTTATAGACATACACTGAGTGGCCAGATTATTATGATCTCTGAACGCATAATAATCTGGCCACTCAGTGTGTGTGTGTGTGTGTGTGTGTGTGTGTGTGTGTGTGTATTAGAGGCCCGGTGCATGAATTTGTGCATGAGTGGGGTCCGGCCAGCCTGGCCAGGGGGAGGGGACATGGGCGGTTGGCCAGCCTGCCTGCTGGCCGAACTCCTGGTCAAGGGGACAATTTGCATATTAGCCTTTTATTATATAGGATATACACTGAGTGGCCAGATTATTATGCGTTCAGAGATCATAATAATCTGGCCACTCAGTGTATATACAAGTGCATGTAAGGGATCACACACACACACACACACACACACACACACACACACACACACCACATTACATTCTCTTTACTTAAATCTGAAGATGCTCTACTATGAAGTTGATAGACATGTTCTTAAAAGATTTCTAACAACACTCTGAGGTCTTTGGGGAATTTCAGTCCCTCTGTTATAAGAAAGTCCTAATCCCAGACCCTAAATTCCAGGTTCTCCTGGTCTGTCACCAATTACGGGCAGCTCTTGGTTCACATGTGAGGAACGAAAGCAAATACATTTGGACTTGAAACCTGATAAGCTTCCTATAGAGAAATGAAGATGCACAGAGATTAGAGCAATTCATGGAAGAAGATCATGGATATTATTAGAAAGACTTATCAATATTTTCTCTACACATAATGTGTACATTTACTTTTGCCATTATTATTAGATTATTCCTAGCTTTAAAAAAAGCCATTAAGATAATTATAAAACCAATTACAAAAAACTTATAAAGATCTGTCTTCTTTTCATCTTATTGGCTAGAATTTATGAAGTGACGTCCTACGTCCTATAAGTGACTGGTCTCAGAAATTCAGAGACCTTTAGTTAAGCTATGTAGAGATACAAACCAGCCACAGAATTACTATCATGAGAGACATCTTCCTTTCTATTTCTTTCACTACATTTGATCATGGACAATCAGGTACACAGATGTATAGAGACATGTACATTTGCCCTTCCATGGATAAAATCCTCAGCAATATTTTGTCCATCATTCATCTTGACTTGTTTGATTTTCTCCTGGTTTATTTTCCTCAACTCATTTCTTTCCTTCATGTTCATTCTAAAGCTTTCTGCCCAGACTACAAATTTTGTCTTTCTTCTTTTTTAAATACATTTCATTGGTTTCAGAGAGGAAGGGCGAGGGAGAGAAAGATAGAAACATCAATTTGAGAGAGAATCGTTGATCTGCCTCCTGCATGCCTTCTACTGGGGATCGAGCTTGCAACCCGGGCCTTTGCCCTGACCAGGAATTGAACTGTGACCTCCTGATTCATAGGTTGACACTCAACCACTGAGCCACACCAGCCGGGCTCTTTGTTTAATCAGTTCTGACAAAAGGTTGTAAATGTTCACAGAGATGGCCTTTCTGAAGGAGTATTTCTTCTTCCAAGCACTGAGTACAGCCCATTTATATTTCGGTTATGAAGGGATAATTTTTCTTCAATAGAATTTCCCCTTCCATCAAGAGAAGAAAAATATAGCTCCTTCCATTCCCACTCAAATTTTAATACAGAATGACTTCAGCATAGATCTATTGATAGGAATGTGAATTCACAGGAAGCCACAGAGTTGCCAAAATAACTCATGGGATTTACTGAGTCAGTAATTCCTATTTTACTCAATATTCTGAAAAGCAAAGAGTGGAAGCAGAGCGTTAAACTTTGTTTTATAATAATGATATTGGGGTTGTTTATGAGGGTCATGCTTGAATTACTTTTTTTTCAGGCTCATAAATTAGAGGGGAATAGTCGCTACTGTTGACTCATCAAATTTCTTTAATTCTGTGAAGCAGATTTCTGGAAAAAGGAATATTAATAATTAGACAATATCCAATTAGGGGCCATAGGCAGTGCTAATCCCTCAACTCAAAAATCCACAAAGCACATGTAATATTAGAGACTTAAATTAACAAACCCTATTAACATACAATTAATAATAATATTATCATATGAGGGATTTCAGACCCTACAACTAAGGGCTTATTGACATAAATTTTGTCTTTTTTCAGGAGTTCATTTTCAGCATAAGATTTTAAAATGGCTCTTTGAAACAAACATAATCTTTTTACATCAGCTGAAGAATCTGTATTCTCATCAATTCTTAAATAGGAGCACTTCTTCCTCTCAAATTGAGAACACATTTGTCTATATTGTTTTATTTGAACAGAGAAATCATTGTGCTTCCAATTAACAAAATGAGGAATTACTCCATTCCTGAGATAGAGGTGCCAGACAGATTTCTCATAATAATTTAGAGTTTACTAGTATCTCAATTTTACTAAAGACTTATATACCCATTATCACACCAATCTTTAAATGGGACTCCATTTTACAAAGAAGGCAATGGTGACTATAACTAGTTAAGTGAGGTGCACCAGGTCACCAGTTGAATGAATTCTAGGTGGCAGAGTGACATGCCCATGAGCTGACATAGCCACCCCACTGTTCATCTCTTCCATAACTTTATCTTCTGCCTGTTACCCAAGGATCTTATGAGACTCCCATGGCTTTGGTCCCTCATCCTGATCCTTGGCTCAGCCAAATGGAAAGAAAATAAAAGAGGTGGCAGAAGTAATACAAATAGTCAGTTTTCTCCAATCCATGCAACGTTCCCTTTGGATATAGTCTAAAGAGTTTCTTAACTCTTTTCCAGTAAAATAATATATTTTCATATCATTCTCCTTTCTCTTGTCTGATGTAGAATATCAGGGACAGATCTGAAAAATACATATGTGTCTCTCTTGTAGACACGAAACTGGAAACTAACCCTCCATATTTCAGTTTTCACATATAAATAAAATCAACGAAAGCTATTGGCGAGGCAGGTACTCATTCAGCTTCTGAACAATAAAATAAAAAGGGCTCCAAACATATTAAGGCCTAAGTTATACAGTACACACAAGTAGACACGGGCAATAATAATCTACAAACTGTTCCCTTTATGTATAATTCAGTACACAGATGCTTTTCATCTCACTGAATCAGAATTCAATAAGTCCTCAAGTTTCATTATTAACCAATCCCTCCCTCCCCAGTAACATGCTGATATTACTTTTCCATTTCACAATTTGGAAGCTATTTTTGTGGATGCATTTTCAGCATGCTTGTTTCCTTTTCATAAAATGTTCCTGAAAACACATTGCAATGGGATACAACTGCCATCCTTTTAGTCTGGTCCTTTCTTTTTGAAATGAGGTGATCAGCTCATTTTGGTTGTGCAAGGTCCTCAGCTATTCCCCAGAGAGGGAATCATTCATTTCATCTTTTATATCCTCTCCACTCATGTTCCCAGGAAGCCTTTATACAATGTTCATTTTAGCCAACACAAAATTTTAACCTCCGTAGCTTTAAAAAGGCAGATTTGAAACAACAGAGAACCACCAGTGTTAGCCCAGCAAATCGGCAAAGCTTAAGAAGAGTTGTCAAGCCCCGTGGTGGCTAGCGTGTGGGGAAATGGGCATCATTACACACAGCTGGCAAGATTTTGAATTGGTACAGTATGTCTGCAGAGCAATTCAGCAACATCTGTCAAAGTATATTAGGATGCACCTAGCTTTTAACCCAGAACCTTCACTTCTAGGAATTCCAAAGGAAAGTATCAGAAATGTCTATGATGGTGCTTGTCCAGAGATTTTTTTTCTTGTACAGTTATCTATAATAAGAAAATTTACAGACATACCCAATAATAGTGGATTAGTTAAGCAGATTGTGATATATCTATATTGTGTAACAATTTATGTTATACAAGTGTGTTGGACATGAGAAAATATTCACTATTCTTATGTAGTATATTTAAGTGAAAAAGTAGCTCGTAGATCAGGACACATAATGTCATGCTATACAACTCTGAGATCTATTTTGGGTGGGAAATACAGCCAAATGTTATCAGTGGTTTTATCTGTATAGTAGATTTCAGATGCAATTTCCTTCTTTACTTTCTTTATTTCTCTTTGTTTCACTCTTTTTCTCTCCCCCCACCATCTCTCTCTCTCTCTGTTTCTCTCTGTCTGTGTTTTAATCCTTTATTCCTAATCTTCTTTATTGAGAGCAAATGTGGAATCCTCAGGAAGGATTATTGGGTTTCTCCATCAGAAAGAATGCATTTAGAGCACAGTTTCCCGTGTTATCAGATTTTAGTCTTTCATTGCCTGGGGGTTATTTTATAACTCTGGAATTTGTAGATAACTAAGAGAAATGCAAAACAGTTTTCCTCAGACATGCAAATTAATTCTGTCTAGTGGAGGTTCAATTGTTAGCACTTCTTTCTGTTGGCAAAACCAGTTTGGTGTCCATATGTAAATGAATTTCAACATCCCTTTACTTCAACATCCCTTTACCACTAATTTGTGGTGCTTTGACTTCTTTGAATTGGATATAATATCTTTTTTTTGGTTCTCTCATTTAATTAATAGATTAAATAGATTTTCTGACAAGTGTTCTTTACATCCGTATGAGAGTCATGATTTTATCTTTTTGGAAAATTATCCTTTAATATAGGTTTTGTACTTTTATAAATTGAGCATGCAATACTTGTTTATTAGAAAAACAAAATAACAGTAAATGTGATTTAAAAGAATGGATTGTGCTACAGTCCAGTATTACATCAACTAATATTTTTTAAAATATATTTTTATTTATTTCAGAGAGGAAGGGAGAGAGAGAGAGATAGAAACATCAATGATGACAGAGAATCATTGACCGCCTGCCTCTTGCACGCCCCCTACTGCAACCCGGGCATGTACCCTTGACCAGAATCAAACCCGGGACTCTTCAGGCTGCAGGCCGATGCTCTATCCACTGAGCCAAACTGGCTAGAGCACCACTAACATTTTTATAAATCATCTCACATCAAATTATCTTAACATCTCTACAAATAAATTTAATAGACACTTGAAGGTAAAGTATTTTCAGGCCAATATACTAAATTAGAGAGTGTTTAAAAATGAGTAATACTAAGGCCATAATGTTAAATGTCTTGTAATATTAACTCTTTTTATACTAAGCATCAAAATATCTACCATTTCACTTATTAAGTACCTTAAAATATCAACATTTCAACCTGTACTTACTCAGAGTGGCTCAGGCCACTTGGGGCTTAGTCTCTGCAGGACAGAAACAAGGCTGAGAAGCTCGCGGCTGCTTAGCTGAAGCAGTGGTTGATTCCCAGAGCGGGCAGCAGCAGCTTTCCATGCTACTACATATTCACAAAGTGCCATTTGCCTTCAGAACCCAGCCATTAGCATATAGTCTATAATAGAGCAAAGAGTTAGCAGAGTGGTAATAAAAGAGAATAAGCACATGACTTTGGCCAGGGGAGGCAATTCAACTGTGATTATGCATAAAATATAATATACTCTATGCATTAGGTTGGAGGAAATACTGGCTCTGGTCATTCCAGAATTTGTTTCAATAATAAATGATCTTGTATGTGTACAAAGCAATTTCTTTTCTTGATCCAAGTCTGTAGTATAGAATGAGAATATGGAGGGAAATTTTTATTTAGTGTTTGGGGGACTTGCTCCTTCCCATTCCCTTGGTTTTCATGAGAGGTTTGCCCTACATTCTTCTCACTTTGTGCTCTCCCCTTACTCTTTCCCTTGGAGATGGGAGAGCACAGGGCAGGGGTTGGCCAGGTCATGAAGCCGATGGCTTTTTCTGCACACGAAGAACACATCAGAAAAAGAGTGAAGAGTGCTTTTTCTTTGTCAGGATAACTGATGGACTCACAGCAGTGGCTCTGGGGAGCTCTTCGGTCTGGAAACTGCTTTGTGGGGGAATTCTGCTTCTCTTAGTCAGAGCTGGTCGAGTTAGATGGCTGCCATCTTCGCAGGGCATCCCCTCTTCTAAGAGCAAAAGCAAGAATCAAGCAAGGCATCGCTATGTACTCAGTCACATCATCCCAGAACTCTCCTGGGTCCTAGGATGGGAACCAGTATTCAGCAAGATGGGGTCTTAATATTTGTACATTATTAGGTTAGTTGATATCAATGGCTCCACTCTTTTGAAAGCCCCTAAGTTAACGGTCTCTGATTTACTCCATAAGACCTAGAATAAACATGGATACTCCTGTGGTCACTGCACTGCATTAGGTGTCCCAGATCATTGCAGTTCCTGGTGCAACTGGTTTGAGGCATAAACTCTATGAAGAAGCTGACTTCCCTCTATTGGAAGTACTTTGGTTTTTGTTGTTGTTGTTATTTTAAAATATATTTTTATTGATTTTAGAGAAAGAGAGAGAGAGACAGAGAGAGAGAGACAGACAGAGAGAGAGAGAGAGAGAGAGAGAGAGAGAGAGATCTATGATGAGAGGGAATCATTGTTCAGCTGCCTCCTGCATGCCCCACACTGGGACAGAGCCCACAACCCGGGCATGTGCCCTGACTGGGAATGGAACCATGACCTTCTGGTTCATAGGTCGACACTCAACTACTGAGCCACACCAGCCAGGCAGAAGTACCTGGTTGACAGTGAATCATATTGTACATCTTTTTTGTTCCATAAGCTAGACACAATTCACTTTCAATTTTCCCAGCACCAGCAGTAAGTACTTAACCACTTGAAGTCTCCAAAATAAATATAGAATGTAATCCACAGCAAGCTGAAAACCATCATCAAGATTTTCTGAAATGTGAATGACTGAAAGTCCTCTGCCATGATACATGGAAGCACATTTGTTAATCTTCAATTAAAAGTTTAGTCAGCACCTTCTACTCTTTATCCTTTGTGGACTAATTGAACTCTCTACTTAGCATTTCCTATCAAATCTGAATTGTCCCATTTTGGTGTCTTCTCATTTTTTCTATGTTTGTTTTTAACAAAAATTTTTTTAGAATTTTCAAATTAATATCCCATTTCATAACTATAGCATTTACATAATTGTTTTTTCAATGTTTATAGATTTTTGTATGAAAAAGTAATATTCTTAAAGTATAAAAGACCTGGAAAATACCAAAGAATATTGGGAGGGGCAGAGGGCAGGTCTCATCCGTATTTCTTAACTGCTATTAACATTTTTGTTTTTTCTTATGAACTTGCCCCTTACACCTATTTAAAAATATTTTCTCTAAAGTTCTGTGATAGATTTGTTACAAAACCAGAACTAAAAGGGTTAAATTTGCTGCTTCTTAGCTGGCCCTCCAGTTCTGTATTTATTCCATCCTCTCCTGCATTTCTACTCTCCACCCATCAGAGACACACGAGAGAAAAGGAACACTGAAAAAATAGCAAGTCACTTCTTTTTTTAAAGTTTGTACACAGCTAGTATAACTTTTACAATTCATACATGTGCTTTTTTTTTCTTTCTGGCCTTGGGCGGCGGAGGGGGGGGGGGTGGGGGTGGGGGGCGCGGATTGTTGTCAATTTCCAGAACTTAGCAGCTCTAAAATCACCTTCTTGGCACAGTGAAAGGAATAATTTCTAAAATTCTAATGATCTATTCTTTTTATTAACAATATTTCTTTTTATCTTATTTAAAAAAGAAATACATGCACATTACAGAAAAATAAAAAACAAAAAACCCCACAAAGAACATTTTTTAACAACACAAGGTAAAACAAACAAGTAAACACCAAACAGAATATCATCTGTCACCCATTTACTCAGAAACAATGTCACTCCTTCAAATACACTTACTTGTTCCATCCATAAATGCTCATTAAAATGTATGTTTTATGCCAGTCTATCTTCTAGGCATGACAGCAAATAAGAGAAAAATTCCCTGCTCCCAAGGAGCTTACATTCTGGCAGAGAGAAACAGACTTGAAACAGAAAGCAAATTATAAACAAAATAATGTTAACTTATCATTAGATAATTATGAAGAAAATAACTGTGGTATGTATAACAGTAGGATCTATCCTTGTCTGTCTGTCTATCTATCTATCTATCATCTACCTGTCTGTGTGTCTGTCTATCAAGCTAGCTGGGAATATATATTTTCTGATTTGTATCTTTGAAATTCTCCCACTGAGGGAAGTGAAAATCTATTTCCTTTTAAGGGGAGAAGTAGGCTCAACTTCAGACATATCTAAAAACCATAAAAACACGGGTGGATGATGTCAATCAAATCAGTTTTTAGCTTAGTTCTCTGTTCAGACGCGACACTAGTTCAGTTTCTCTTAATATATGATCCATGGAAAGATTTGAAGAGTCTGTGCACCTCCTAAAATAAAGTGCAAACTTTTATATTTGCAGTGTCTAAGGGGATGGTCTAAAGATTCCATTAAAATCTCAAAGAAATCCATAAAGTCAAGAACTCCTGGATTGAATATATAATGCCCACTTTTACTCCAGCGTCCTCTGACATCTTTGCTGCAGGAACAGCCTACAACACCAGGATGCACCAATATTCATGCTAACATCACATCTGGTACATGTGGATCAGTTTGGGGCTAGAGCAGCATTTTAGTGTTTCAAGTAAATGTTTCTAGTTTTCTCTTAAAAATTTGCATCTCTTCTCTGTTTGGGGGACCTCCACTCTCTTCGGATTTTTATTTCTGCTCTTGTGTGGTGGCTTTCCTTGTTCAGTTGCTGTGCAAATGAATAGAGAAGCACATATGCACATCGTCTTTTTGAATGCAAAAAGCAGACCTAAGAATGATTGCACAATCATATGCTATGGTCTGGAATATAATAATTTTAATTACTCATCTCAAAACAAATAAAGTATGTGTATGTTGAAAGCTATGAAAATGAGAGGCAGCTGCTTTAAATCCTTCCTAGAACAGCCAGAGTATGTGTAAACAAACAAACAAACAAACAGTCATAAAAGTAGCCCTGCCATCAGGGTAGCGCAGCAGACACTTTTTTATTCTGTTATGTGTACATTCTTTATTGTAAAATAATAAACCATCTCCTTGTAACCCCTTCTTCCCGATGGAAAATGTAATCAGTGGTAACTGTAGTTATTTATGCAGAATTTTTTCCTTATTGACATTCTCAAGATGAGATCTCCAGTATCCAGAAGGAAAAGCTCTCCGATACATGTCAAGAAACTTCAAGTACCTTCCTCCTGACATGTATTGTACACTGAAACCAACACTGAGTCCCAAGAAAAACGTTCGTGTTCCTTCACTGTCATGTCATTTGTCTAATATTTGGTTTAACATCAATTCCCATTTCCTCAAATTAAAAAAGAGAGTCCCTGGTTTTAGATTAAGGGAAGAAAACCTATAGATTTCAGTAACAACAAAGAAAAAGCCTTAATGACTCATGCTAGAAGCCTGATGACTAATTATATGCTCTATCCCCGTGGTCGGCAAACTGCGGCTCGCGAGCCACATGCGGCTCTTTGGCCCCTTGAGCGTGGCTCTTCCACAAAATACCACGGCTGGGCGAGTCTATTTTGAAGAAGTGGCATTAGAAGAGTTTAATTTTAAAAAATTTGGCTCTCAAAAGAAATTTTAATCGTTGTACTATTGATATTTGGCTCTGTTGATTAATGAGTTTGCCGACCACTGCTCTATCCCATTATATTAGGAACTACCCTTCCTTGCATGGACAGGTACAACTCATCCTATAATCTATGTGCATGTCAAATTTCTCTATATCCATTCATATTTAAAACCCACTTTAAATGTTCTCTTGCTCAAACTCCATGAAGGCAGGTGTTTGGTCTACTCTGTTCACTGTTGAGTTCCAAGTGTTAGTTAGCACAGTGCCTGGCATCTATGGAGACCTCAGTAGTAATTATTTGAGTGAATAAGTAAATGAATGGATGAATAAATGAGTTAATTAATGAAGAAACTAGGAGATATTTCCAGTTAAGACTCCCAATGACTTCTTTAATTTCTATGTTGTCTAAATATATGTTTTTATAATACCAAGTTTTCAAAACTCATGTACTCTAATGATGCTTTTATTAGAGAGCTTTTATTTTCTCAGATCAATTTTGCTGGTAGCTGAAATCAATTAAGGCTTTTGTGCAATTGCTCTATAAAAATTCATTTTTTAAAAAATTAGACATGGAATGCCTGGGAAATGTTACAATCTTCTAACTGTTGAATATGCCTGACATAGGATGATGTTGGTAAGCAGTGAGTAGTCTGTCCAAGTTTTCTGGAAGTTTTTTTAAACATGATTTAAGGGTGGCTGAGGAAGCCAGAACCAGGAAGGAACAAGGTTCTGGAGAAACTTACCTGGTTTCAGAGCTAGATATCTGAAGGCAGTGGATTTGTCCAAAGTCACTTAGAGAACTCAGGCTTGATTTGGACAGAGACGAAAACCAATGCTATGAACTGGGTGGTTGCCGCAGGAATGCTGTAGCCCAAGATACTCAGAATTAAGCAGGTGATGGTGATGTGATTTCAGAGCAAGGCTCTAGGTAAGGTCCTACAAGATGAAGTATGACCTCCTAACAAGACACAAGTCTTGGAGCCTATGTTTTGATCGGGATCAATATGACATGGTCAAGGAGCAGGCCACAATTGGGAAGAGGGTCATGTAAGCCTCAAGGGGAAATTCAAGATCTGCCCTATACCAGCCCCATAATGCAAAGCCTAACGCCAGATAGCAAGGCTGATTTCATACTTCAAGTGGAGGGGCTGGGATTCTCAATCTGCCTCCTGCTCAATTCTAGAATGGCTCACGGACTAGGAAGGGCTCACCTGCAGACACGGGGCACCAGGCACTACAGCTGACATGTGAGAAAGGCAAGAACCAACAAAGACAATATGACAAGAAGTTAATACCAAGTGTTAGTTCTGAGAGCTCCCATCCATTGTTAAAGAAACTCTAAATATGTGTAAATGTGTCAAATTTGCATTCTAACGCTATCCCCCTCACAAAAACAAACACAAACAAGCCATATTTATCTTCAGGTTCCTCTTCATTTTATTATTAATGTAGGAACTTGTCAAAGAAAAACAAATCTGGACTAAGTAAAGAGAGACTTATTCCAGAGGACTATTGCAAGAGGAGGGAAAGGACTATTGCAATAGAGAGAAGGGGACTATTGCAATAGGGTGAATGCCGTGACCTACTGCAATCATCTCATGAGTTAGGAAAAAGGGCTTTCATTTATAGAGAGGAGTAGAGAAATCTAGAAAGACCTGAGTGTGAGGAGTTGGGTGAGTGAAAGGTGGCATAAGTGGGTAGTAGATCAGAGAATATTTTACTCCGAGGCCTACCTGCCCTTGAGAGGGCTTGTCTGCTGGATCAAGCTGAGATTGGACTAATGTTGAGGAATCTGGGGGAAGGAGATACCTTTACCTAAGTTTGGCCACTAAATATTTTGTTTGGAATGATTATCAGTTCAGCTTATCATTTATGAGGTAAAGAAGGGGAATTTTGAGCGTCTGCGTCTAGCCTCATCATAGGTAAACTAGGGGGTAGACATCTGTGAATCTTATCTAAGTCAGATGGAGAAGGTATTTGTTTGCAGTGGCTGTTTTCCAGAACACAAAAGGGTGGAGGGATCCCTTTAACCTTCACTGACCACAGTACTCAGGTAAGAGTCAGCACTGTCAAGCTCATGTCTGGGGCAGGCTTTCCTTTTGAGAACCTCACTCTATTCCAAAAGGGGCTTGGAGCTGTGACAAATTGTGGCCTCTGTTTCAAGTGGCTCCCTCCATCTCAGGTCTACAGGATTCTAGTGGCCCAGTGAAAACAGTAGAGAGGATAATGCCAGTGAAGGAATGAAACTGTGGAAAGGTCTTTTTTATTGGCCCACTCCATGGGCACCAACGTGGCTAAATCTCAAGTCACCCAGAGTACTGCAGGCAAACTGCCAAAGTGAGATGAACTTGTGAAATTCCTTCTCTGCTGCACACATCTAGTAGCAAAATCCACGTATTCAGCAAAATATATTCAGAGAATTCAGAATTTTGATAGCATGAACACTAAATTCTGGATGACTGACTGAAATTTTTCTCTTTATCATATATATATATATATACCCTATTAGGCAAATAGACCGAATGGTGGAACAACTGAACAACCAGTCACCATGACATGCACTGACCACCAGGGGGCATTCACAGAACATGGCGGGCGTCGGCAGCAGGCGGCAGAGCATGGAATATGGCGGGCATCAGCCTCAGTGGGATGGTGGATCAGGTGATCAGGGGTGCCAGACCAAGGCAGGGCGCCGGTTGCTGTCATTAGGGTAAGCCTCTGGTGGTTACTGAAAATTCTTTGCTCCCACGTACCACGGTCCTGCCTGCACTCGCACCTGCTGCCAGCACTGGAGCCGTCACTTGCACCCACTGCTGGTGCCTGGCGTTTGTCCTGATTGCTTGGCGCCATCAGCGGGTGTGAGCGGGACCGGCTCCATCAGCGGGAGTAGTGACAGCGGGAGTGGGGCTGCTGGCAAACAGGGGACCGGGCCGTGGTGGGAGGGGCCAGGTGGGGGCGCAGAGGATGGGCCGAGACCCGCCCCTGTGCCCACCACAGCCTCATGGCCCACAGTTCCGTTCAAGGTGCACAAATTCGTGCACTGGGCCCCTAGTGTTAGTATAAGAGATCAACTTGGCTAAAGTCATAAAAATTATCCTTATAGTGATCTAATGATGGATAAGAGAAAGGATGTGATATTTGTGTGCAAATGAAACCATCGGGAAGTGCAGTCGTTTTTGTTTTGTTTTTATTTCTCTTCTTGAATGCTTTTAAAAAACGAAGAGCCACATGGTGTGCAGCCACTGGCTTAGGAGTCAGGGGAGGCCATCTCAGATACAAATAAACTGTTTCTGATTAAGAAAACACTTTTTTATTCATATATAAAGTATTTATTAGGTGTTGGGTTTTATAAACCATTTGGTCCTGCAGTCTTTATTTTAAAAAGGTTATTCTGAATGCATTACCCAGTATCCTGTGGAATATTTCACGTGAAAGGCAAGCGGAAAATGTATAAATGTAAACAGGCTAATTGTATGCAGATATAAATTATGGATGTTGGTCTTATGAAAAAGCATTGCTGATTTGCAGGGGTCTTACTCAGCAATCCTGCAGCTTGTCTAGGGGGATATTTAGTATGGCTGTGATGTGCAGAATTTAAAACAAAACTTTACATTCTGGTGGATAAAATACAGCTCAGTTGCGCTAAGACCACACTGTTGGGAGAAGGAGGTTTTTAGTTTATTTTATTGCTGTTGATGTTGACTCTCATTAGCTCTGTTATCCTCGATATTTCTACATGCTGTGCGGAAGCCAAGGTTTGAGAAGGGTGGTTTATGGCTATGTGATGCATCCCAATAATTGCTGCAGATGACATTGTCCCCAATACTCTACGTGGTTTTCATTGCTAAAGAGGTCATGTCATCCTCAGGAGTAGAGACAGGAAAGGGAGAAGTCGGGAGTCTCAGATGACAAAGACAACTCAACCCCTTTCCCAACACAAATATGAAACCTATCAAGGATGTCTAAGACAAAAGACAGTCCAGTGGAATGGTGCAAATGGGAAGAACTGTGATATGATTACCCCTTTTGATGGATATTTCTGCCATGCCACCACCAATTTTTATCATGTTATGCCAACAAGTTTCACCTTGAGTTAAAGACACTGCCCGTCCCATCCCAAAGCTCTGAGGAAATACGGAATATGTTCAATTTCATAAGTGTTAAATAATTGGCCTAATATTTTATGATACAAGACATAAAACTTAAGGGAGATTTATATGGACAGCATAAACCTTTAGCTGACATGGGGTGTAAATAATTGACTAGCACCGGCTTACTTTCCAGCCATCCCCTGCTGGTCAGTCCAGTGAAGAAGTAGAGACCTGACATGGGAGCATGTGTTTTAATTCTACATCCTAAGTGGTAAACTTCGTACTTAAAAACAGCAGGAGTTTTCAGGATACACAACAATAAAATGCAGTTTGAAATAATTTTAATTCAGTCTAAATAAAAAAGGGGCCTAGGTATTAATTCTCTGAAAGGAACGCACGATAGAATAAAAGAGCACAAAGTCTACAGTAGTGCTTGGGGTCTGCTTTTTCCCTTGGATGGTCATGTTTGGGCCCGGGGCAGTCACCAAAAGGATGCCTTGTGTGATCACATTATAGACCAGGTCATCTTGAAGGGGGTTGGGCTCAGTCTGTCAGTTCTTTTTAGCCTGGCTCCCTCTCCACATTGCTTCTCTGCCCCAGTCGAGGGCCTCTTTGTGAATTTCTCTTCTCAGCAACTTCAAAATTTGGTAGCCAGGACATGATATCCAGGGCACGCCTGGACAATTTGATGGGTTACCTAATTTGAACAAACTAGTTTGTGTCCAAGTGTTTATATATCGGCCTCCCTGAGCCAATATACTTAGCTTTCCATTGGGAGCTTCGAAGATGTACTTAGCCAGCACTTTGCAGTCATCTACCGCATTTGGCAAATAACCACTGAGCGCTTACTGCAAGCCCAAAACGATGCAAAAATGTTCTCTTAAGAACCCTGCAAAGTAGGCATCAGCTCAGTTTTAAGATGATAGACATCAGGGTCAGAGATTAAGGATTGGTTGATGCATTATGTGGCCCTTTATTATTGTTCTGAGATGTTGCATTTATAAAGCACTCAGCCAAGTAGCGTCTAGCAAGTGATTTGGTTAATTTAAGATGGGTAGACAGACAGTCAAATCACCTCCCAAGCTGTGGGTCCTGTAGTCCTGGTAGTACATGATAATCTGTACTGCCTAAATTGTCTAGATGCTAACCAAAGAGACCCTTCATTTAGTGCTCCACTTTGTTATTTGGGAACTGGATGTATCTCTATTTGTACAGAAAATTTAACTAATCCTCAAAAATTTGTTATATATTAGGTCCACATATTTAAAATCTTGTGTCATATGTATTTATTTGATACTCACCAGTTGAGTTATGAAAGTGGTTTCTGAAAGTGTAGGATGCTATGGTTTTGGTTTAGTTGCACTGGCTTATTCCACACCACCACCCCGATCTCAGGCCCAGGAAGAGTTTTTCTGAGTCAAGCATTCACTCTTTGGGATAATAAGGCTGATGAGTAAATAAAGACTTATAGGATAAAACTAAACACCTATTTGGTTAGATACATTATTTCAGCTCACAAAACTGGATTCATTTACTGAAATGTGAAGTTTAAAATATATTTTATTACCACTGAGGTAGTTCTGAAAATATAACAAAAAAACTTAATAAAATTTATTGTATCTGAAAGTTATTGCTATAATAACTAGAACTCTCAATAAAATGTCTAAGAAACTTAGTGGTGGCTTATTCTCCCTTGATAAAAATGATACTTGTATATAAAAACTTTTTAATGCTGTAAAAATTCTATAATAAGTTTCTGGCAAGCACTTCCTTGTGAAGCACATAAGAGCTGAATTATCAAAGGGAACCCCAGAAAAGTGAGCAGAATTCATCTGAACTTGAAAAGACTTAATGAGTTCATCTCTGACCTTTCATCTACCTGTAGCCTGCAAATGAGCTGAGAGCTCTAGTCATTTCAGGCAGAAGCCTGGACTTTGGGGGGCAGCCACAAAAGAGGAGGTGACCTTTGATTCAGGAAAAGATGAAGAGCTATTTCTGGCTTTTGGAGATGCTTAAGTACCATAGACATCCCCCCAGGCAAGCAATAGCCCTAAACTCAAGGTTACCCAAGCATCTGCCAGAATAGGCCTAGATTTTGGTTTAAGCTAGTAAGTGGCAAAGGAAGTTTTGTCAAATCAGCGATAACACTGTTCTTATTCCTCATGTGACTTAATTTTCAAGTTGAGTTTGGACCACGAGTTGAGACTCTACTTTATCATCAAATAAATTAAACATCGTAATTTGGGGATGAACTCCATTCCACTTTTTTTTTTTTCAAGTTTCTGTCTTTATTAGCCCCATTCAGAAAATGGAGAAGTTAATTGCCCATACTTAAAATGTCAAAAACACTTATCTGGTTCTACCATCCTTAGTTCCAAAGTCAGGTTGACTTAAAATTTCAGATCCTAACAATGAATTATGAGCACTACACACACACACACACACACACACACACACACACACACACACACACACACTCACAATGCTACAGCACTTGAAATCAAAGTAAGGATTACATTTAACAATAAGGTCAATGAAAAGAAGGCATCTTATTGAAAAAAATCAAGTACTCCTGTGCTTGGCCAAGAACCCAATAGAGATAGTTATAAAATGAAGATCAGAAGCCAATTGACTAAAAAATGCAACATCTGTTTGTGTATGAAAATGGCATAAAAATAATACCTTGCTCGTCTCTGGAGAATACCTGTTTGTGCTTTATGGCCGGGAGAAACTATTCAGGATCATTTATTCCACTCCACAAGCAACAAAGCTTACAGAGTGTGTGTAAACTCATGATTTCTGTTGATTTATGTGATTTGTGTTTAATTTATTCATCAGTGAGAACTGAATAAATACATATAAACAAGACTTTTTAAAATACGTGGACCTAATATTAAAAAATACATATTTGATTACTCATCCAAACATTCATAAGCTCAAAATGTAGGATGTGCCATTCAGAATCCAGGAAGATTTCCACCCTTCTGTCCTTGGGCCACCATGCTGGACATAGAGTAGATACAAAAGAGTACTTGAGAACTGATGGACTTATTTCAGGAGTAGAGTTCAGTCTACTCTTAATAACGAAACACTTTGTTTCTTAAACAGTCTCACTGATATGTCTTCCCCACATTTTTATTGATATAACCCTTATTTTCTATTTTTTTTTAAACTGGAAAAGTATTCCTAATCTTTACAGGGTGTGTCCTTGGATTTCTTCACCTTCTAACTTCCTAATAACACAGGAGACATTAGATGCTCTAACTAAGAACCATGGCAGCCCACTGTGCTTCCACACAAATGCCACCAATGATGTTTTATAGGACAACACTTTCAAATCTCATTGCTCTACTCTCCACCACCCCTTCTTGGAAATGATAACACAGGAGTGTTAAACAAATAAGCTCTTGTTAGATAGAATATTCTTCCTTCCAGATTATAGCCATTTTGAGATAATGGTAGCCTAAAATCTTATTACTAGTAAACACATAAAAATCATTTTGATTTGGTTGCAATTAGACCAGATATATATTTCTGAAGGTTTTTTGCTGCGTAATAACCAGCATTTGGGTTGGCTTATCGGTCATTTTCTTTTTTCCACTAATCTTGGGGCATGATTGATTCTTTCTTCTTCCTTCTGATACCGTATTCTCTCACTCAAAGAATGACTGGTTTCTCCACCCTGGACTTTCTTTACCCACTGTAATGGGGTCCTTTCCATGGTAGCAGGTGGAGATCCATGTCATTCTTCAAGTCTGCATAGCATTTCATAACCACTCTTTTGTTGGTAGTTTCCCATTATTTGAAATTATAGTGTCACTAGGCAATTTTGTACCCATATTTTGGTATTTTCTGTAGAATAGCTTATAGCTGGATTTTCATGTGAAAGGTATGCACATTTTAAATTTTGATGCACCATCAAATTACTCTCCACCAAAATACTATTCTAATTGACATTCCCACAGTGTATGAGTGTCCATTTTTCTATACCTTCGCCAACAATGGATATTATCAGATTTTCTATCAGATTTAAATTTTTGCCAGTGTGATAGGAAAAAATGGTATTTTGCTTTTTAAAAGCTGTCTGCATTATATTATTAATGAAATTGAGTATATTTTCAACTGTAGAAAGAATATCCTATCTAATAAAAGGGTAATATGCAAATTGACCATTACTCCAACACACAAGATGGCTGACCCCATGTGGTCAAAGATGGCTGCCCCAATGTGGACACAAGATGGCCGCCACAAGATGGCCTGCAGTGGAGGGCAGTTAGGAGTGACTGGGCCAGCAGAGGATGGCAGTTGGGGGCAACTAGGCCTGCAGAGGAGGGCAGTTGGGAGGGACCAGGCCTGCAGGGGAGGGCAGTTAGTGGTGATCAGGCCAGCAGGAGAGGGCAGTTAGGGGTGACTGGGCCAGCAGGGGAGGGCAATTAGGGGCAATTGGGCCAGCAGGGGTGCAGTTAGGCGTTGATCAAGCTGGCAGGGGAATGGTTAGGGGGTGATCAGGCTGGCAGGCAGAAGCAGTTAGGGGCAATCAGGTAGGCAGGCAGGCGAGCGGTTGGGAGCCAGCAGTCCTGGATTGTGAGAGGGATGTCCGACTTCCCATTTAGGCCTGATCCCTAAACAGGCAGTCGGACATCCCTCAAGGAGTCCCAGATTGGAGAGGGTGCAGGCTGGTCTGAGGGATACATACACCCCCCACCCCCGTGCATGAATTTCATGCACCGGGCCTCTAGTTCTATTATCACAGCTTAATATTTATGCAAAGCCCCTTGATTTTGGTAGAAAACAATTAATTAGGGTTAATAGTCCTTAAAAATATTTTTTCAGAGTCTGGAAGGATGGTGTAAAATGTGCCATAGTTTTCCAGCTGCTCTGTATGCAACTTGGTCTTCTGATTTCAGTCCTTGGAGAAGAGATTATCTCTTTTTGGTTACCTTTCTCAGGAGTATTCCAGGTAGTAAATGAACTATTTTGGTCTGAGAAGCTCTCATCTTATTTGAGAATAGTCAAGGAAAACAATATAAACAAAATAGCAAGTCATTTTTTAAAAATAATTACCTCATTTGTAAATATGAAAGTGAGTCATTCTTTACAATGTTTTCTCACTACTGATCTCCTCACTGTATCTCGAGTTGAGTACATTATCAGATTTGTAGTTTGTGCTAAAAACAAGTTTGAATGAATAACTGAGTAAATGAATTTCACTCCTTATTACCATTAAGGATCTTGATTTTAAAATAGAGAAAATGGAAAGATTTTCGTGTTCCAAAAAATGAAAGAATTCAAAAACATTACACGAGATATGAACCTTTTTTCCTAATTTTATTTTTGAATGCTTTTCATTTTTCTGGTACAAATTTTGACAATTTTCAAGGCCAAACACTTCTATACAAGCTTAGTCATAAATCTCCATTAAAATTTTATATTTGTGAAGAGCTTACCTTCCCCATTTTCTACCACTAAAGTTTTAAATATCCAAAGGAAAACTAGTTAATTTTTCTGAGCTAAAAAAAACTGAGAAGTTAAAAAAAGACTTCAACTTTATTTTCCTAAAACCTGTGAAATTCAATCCCAATTGCAAATGAAAAGCTTTTCACACTTTATACTGTCCAGGCATCTAGGTGTAATCTTTTAGTAAAATAAACAGAGAACTAATTCTCCTGATTGCTGTGTAAACATTAGGCTCCTTTTTTTTCATGCTGCAGGAGATATTCCAGGCTATTTGTCTTTTTTAAGCTTTGCAAATGTAAAATATATTAATGTAGGTTACCTTAGTCATTACAAATTCACCTCACTACTAACATTTCTCAACTCTAACTTAATGGCACTTCTACCTGTATTATTTATTTTTCATTATCCCATAATCCAGGGCTCTCTGCTGAACTCTATAAAACACAACTATTAGGTCCAAATTTAGGGATATGTCTGCTGGGACATGGATTAGGTCATCAAGTTATTTCAATGGCTAAAGCAACTGCCACTCAGTGGTAGTGTGAGTCTCCCTCCACTGCCTATTGTGCTTAGCCACAATCCGTGGTTAAACATTTCCGAATTCATTTAAGATTGCCTCCAGCACCAACTCGAATTAACTTGCCAAAGTACTATGCATTTTCAGTTACTCAGCCAATCAACTGGCAGCCTAGGTTTCCTCCTGTATATTTTCGTTGAAATGAGGCTTCTCAAACCTCAATTTCCCCAAAGAGAGTTCCCACTAAGCTGAAGACAAAAATTTCACGTTTTATCAACCTCAGGTCAGAACATCATCTGTCAAAATTGATTGTTTTTCTTCTCAGCTTTCTCCTTGTTAAGAATTTCAGCAAAATATGTATGAGGTGAAGCCAAGGAGCAAACATGGGAGCTTAGGCAGTTTTAGAGTTGTACAGTCAGCTTAGTGTCAAGACTAAAAAGTGGACATTAGGTTTGGGTTACTGGGTTTTATCAGAGCACTTTAAAATGTCAATGCTTTGGAGAAACCTAACTGTCCAGCAATAGGTGATGAGCTAAGTCATAATTCATTCACTTACTAGAATGCGATGTGATCATTAAAACTGATGATGAAAACCTACCTTTGTTGACTTGCACTTGTAATCATGATTGTATTACTGATTTTTATTTTTCCTTTAAAATGAACACATAGCCCTAACCGGTTTATCTCAGTGGATAGAGCATCGGCCATTGCACTGAAAAGTCCTGGGTTGGATTCTGGTCAAGGGTATATACCTCGGTTGCAGGCTATAGCCCTGGTTGGGGAGGCAACCAATGGATGTGTCTCTCTCACATCAATGTTTCTCTCTCTGTCTCTCCCCCTCCCTTCCACTCTCTCTAAAAATCAATGGAAAAATATCCTCTGGTGAGGATTAACAACAACAACAACAAAAAGAACACATAGATTCATCACCGAGCCATGATGTAAACACCAGAGCCAGTTTTACCCTCCTCTTTTAAATAACTGAAAAACTAGACAGAATATACAAAACACTGATTTCAGACATCGGACAAATAGGCAGTGCAGGACAGTCATCCTTGAGAGAAGGAAAGCAAGAGGTGAGGTTGACTAAGTCTCAGCTGACTGCTTAGACTGAGCTTCGAGGCTGCAGAACAAGGGAGAGGAACCCACACTGAGCCTGGCAGTGTCCCCGAGTTGATGAGATAGAGTTGAGAATTTGGGCAGCACACGGTGGCTAGAACTAGCAAGGCAGAGGACTGGAGACAAGAGGGAGCGCCAGTGGGGACGGGGTTCCTCTGAGGTGCTCAGCTCAGTGCTAGGCAACAACCTGACGTCAGGAAGAGAACCACGAGCAAGAAGGAGAGTCACACCAAGATGGAACAGAAAAAAACTCAGAATGTACAGGTATTGGTTTTAGTACTTAGGAAGATAGTGTTCAGTAGTGTGACCAAATTAATCCTAGATCAAAGACGGCTCTTGTCCTGCCTATCAAAGCTTAAAAGCAAGACTCAGAAGGACCAAACTCTTTCTAAGTACCTGAACTATATCCCAAAACAAAGCTCAAAATTATTTTAAAGAATTCAGTATCCAAAAGAGTAAATTCATAATGTCTATTCAGAAATTATGAGGCAAGCAAAGAAGCAGGAAGAAAAAAGAACTATGATGAGGATAAAACACAATCATTAAAAAAGATAAGAAAGTGAAAATGGGATAGAATTAGTAGACAAAGACATTTTTAAAAATTGTAAATATACTTCTTATGTTCACAAAGGTAGAGGAAAGCATAGGCGTGTTCCAGAGACACACGAAGATAAAAAGAAATACAAATTGAATTTTGGAGTTGAAAATACAATGTCTGAGATAAAAAATACATTGGATGGCATTAAGAGCTAATAAAGATAATAAATTAAATAATTAAAAATACTCAATTCAGTTGGGAGAAGGCAGAAAAAAGAAAAAGGGAACAAATAATAGATAAAATAAATACAAACTATAGCAGAATATTAGATTAATACTCACACAAATCAGTACATTCAAGGCATACACGTCAAATACCTCAATTAAAGGGTAGAAATGATCAGATTCTTTTTAAAAACTTGCCTATAAGATATCTGTTTTAATTATAAAAATATAGTTTAAAATTAAGGGACAGAAATTGATATATACCATGCTAACATTAACCATAAGAAAGCTGAAGTAGCTATATTAATATTAGGCAAAGTAAATTTCATAGTAGAGAATACTACCAAAGATAAGATAATTTCAGGACTATAAAGGGGTTTATTCAATAAGAGGCAGATATTTACTCACCTAATAACATAGCTTCCAAATATCTAAAACAAACTGGATAGGACTGAAAAGAGAAGTAGATGAATCAGCAATAATAGTCAAATATTTCAGCATCTTTTTCCCAATAATTGACTGGCCACATACACAGAAAAAACAAGGATATAAAGGATTTCTACAAAATTAGCAAACAACTTGACTTCATTGATATTTACAGAACTCTGTAACCACCAAGAGCAGGATAATGTTATTGCTAAGTACACAGGGAACACTTACAAGACAGGCCATATTCTGAGCCATACAAAACTCCTCCTGAATTGGATGGCATCGAAAATCATAAAAGTATCTTTTCTGACCAAAATAGAATTAAATTAGAAGTCTGTAACAGAAATATATCTGAAAATTTCTCAAATATTTGGAAAGTAAATAAACCACTCCTAAGTAACCCATGAGTCAATGGAAATTATAAAGTATTTTGAATGGAGTGAAAGTTGAAATATTACATTAAAAATTGTAGGGGATGCAGTTATTCAGTGCTTAAAGGAATTTTATAACATTAAATACTTCTATTAGAAATGAAGAAACAATTTAAGTCACTGGACTCTATATCCAATAGGAAAATAGACATCTATAATAATAAAAGCGTAATATGCAAATCGACCGAATGCCTGAACAGCAGAACGACTGTCCGGACAACTGTCCGGACGACCTTCCAGACAAAGCCGGGGCTGCAAGGGCTGAGGAGCCGGGGCTACAAAGGCCTACTCTTGCACGAATTTCATGCATCAGGCCTCTAGTATTTTAATAAATAAATTACAACAATATATAACAATATATAAAAGGATAGCATATCATGACCAAATAGAGCTTCTCTCAGAAATGAAAGGTTGATTTACTATGTAATTCATCACATTAACAGGCTAACACAATATAATTCACCAAATCAAGGGCTGAAGGAAGAAAAATCATATGATCACAATAGATGTAGAAAAAGCATTTGAAAATATCTAACACTTATTTATGATTAAAAGAAAAAACAACCTCTCAGCAAACAAGAAAGAAAAGGGGATTTTATTGAGCTGATAAAAGGCATCTAGGAAAAATCTGCAACCATATTACACTTAATGATGAAAGCCTGGATCCTTCCCCCTAAGACCTGGAATTAGCTTATTACTGTGTATTCTTACCATTTCTATTCTACAGTGTACTCTCACCCGAACCAGTGCAATAGGCAAGAAAAAGATATTAAAAGTATTTATAATGGGAACTAAAAAAAGAATTGAATTTTCACTTACTACCCACAAACAAAAATTGAAATTAAAGAAAAAATGCCATCAAGATTAGAAAATACTTTGGGATAAATTGACAAGAGGTTTGCAAAACATGTACACTCAAAACCTCAAAACTTCATGGTGAAAAAGCAAAGACCAGAATAAATAGAAAAGCATAGCATGTTGATTGGTCAGAAGACTCATTAGTCTTAGGTTATCAGTTTTACCCAAATTGACCCATAGAGATACATAACACAGTTTCAGTCAAGATCCAAGCATGCTTTTTACAGAAATTCACATGCTGATTCTAAAATTTACTCGTAAAGACAAACTGATTAGAAAAGCCAAAAACAGTCTGAAAAAGAGACTGTGAATATGATGAAAGATTATTCTTGTGGCAAAGGGACTTCTGTGGAGGTGATTAAACTCCCAGGTCAGTTGAAGGTATGATAGGGAGATTATCTGGATTGGCCTGATCGAATCACGCAGAGGTCACGGGGGAAGTCCGAGAGATAAGAAGCAAGAGAGGTATTCTGTGCACCAGCGCCAGCTTTGCAGGCCGAGTGCAGCCACATGCCAAGGAATGCGGGCAGCCTCCAGGAGCTCAGAGCAGTGGCCCAGGGCCCACAGCCAGCAAGGAAATGGGGTCCTCACTCCGACAACATCCAGGCACTGAATTCTGCCACACCTGGTGAGCTTAGAAGAAGAACTCGAGCTCCAGATCAGAATGCAGGCTAGTTGGTGTCTTAATTTTAGCCTGGTGAGAATCAGAGAAGCTAATCCAGCCACACTGGGCCTGGACTCCTGACCTACAGTACTGTGAGTTAATCAGTCTATGTTATCTGAAGCCACTAAGTGTGTGGAAATGTGTTACGCTGCAATAGAAAATCATTACTGCACATGTCTGCGGAGATGTGAAAGAACTGGGACTCCCAGACGCTGCCGGCGGGAACATAGAAAGCACAGCCACTTAGGAAAAGAGTTTGGCAGTGTCTTCCAAAGCTGAGCATTCTCCTACCAGAAGACAGCTAATCTATGCCTGGTATTTACCCAAGAGAAATAAAAACATATGTCCCACAAAGACTTGTACACAAATGTGTGCAGCAGATTTATTTGTAATAGCCCCAAACTGGAAATGCCTGGAATGTCTATTAGCAGGTTCATGGATGAGCAACTTGTGGTATGGAATACTACTCAGGAACAAAACCTCGTGAAGTATTGTTAAATGCAAAATCATGAATAAGTCTCAAACAATATTTCTGAGTAAAAGTAACCAGATTAAAAACAAAAGTATAGTGTATTATAAATGCATGTACTATTTGATTCAATTTATGTGAAATCCCAGAAAATAAAAACAATCTATAATGACAGATGGTGTGGGTCAGTTGTTGTCCAGAGCAGTTGAGGAAGATAGAAATAGATTATATAGGAAAAGGAAGAAACTTTGGAAAGTTAGGTTCTATTCATTATCTTTTTAAAAATATATTTTATTGATTTCTGAGAGGAAGGGAGAGGGAGAGAGAGATAGAAACATCAATGATGAGAATCATTGCTCGGCTGCCTCCTGCATGCACCACACTAGGGACTGAGCCCACTACACAACCCGGGCATGTGCCCTGACTGAAACTCAAACAATGACCTCCTGGTTCATAAGTTGATGCCCAACCACTGAGCCATGCTGGCCAAGCGTCATTATCTTGATTGTTGTGGTTGTTTCATCAGCATGTACATATGCCAAAACTCATCAAATTTTACACCTTAAGTAATTATGAGTTATTATATGACAACGAGAGGCCTGGTGCATGAAATTCATGCACTCGAGGGGGGGGGGGGCATCCCTTAGCCCAGCCTGTGCCCTCTCACAGTCCGGGAGCTCTCGGGAGATGTCTGACTGATAGCTTAGGCCCGCTCCCTGTCAGGGAGCTGCCACAGAGGCAAGAGAGGTTCCCGCCACCACCGCTGAGCTCGCCAGAAGTGAGGCTGGCTTCTGGCTGAGAGGTGTTCCCCCTGTGGGAGTGCACTGACCACCAGGGGGCAGCTCCTGCATTGAGCATCTGCCCCCTGGTGGTCAGTGTATGTCATAGTGACAGGTCCTTCCGCCATTCGGTAGATTTGCATATTAGCCTTTTATTATATAGGATTCTACTTCAGTAAAAGTGTAATAAAGAGCAAGACATATATTATCTATCAAATAAAATAAAATAAAAAAAAAGGGGGAAGAGGTCATGGTTTCCTGTTCCATTCCCAGCCCTTATTCCTAACTAGTTGCTTGAGCTTAATCAAGTAACATTATGTCTCCAGTCTCACTATTCTACTCTGTAAAATGGGTTGGTAGGATGCAATGATACTTACAAATCTTTTCTATGAATCTGTAATGACAGCAGCTACTGTCTACTGTATGTATAATAAGTACCAAGCACTAGACTCACTTTATGTCATGAGATGTGACTTAGCAAAACCAATGTCTTTTCCAAGATTTCAAAGTGAGTCAAAGGAGGATTCAGGGTCAAACAGTTCTGCCTGAGTCTCCAGCCTGTGGGCTCAGTTCTACATCTATAACGTAACTTCTTGATCACTACTCACCTCCTGGCAGCCTTCCTAGCCCTTGAACTTTGCCATGCTCTGTTACCTTTCATTTGACCTTCCCAGTTCCCTCCTAGTTGCTCTCTTTGCCCACGGTTTAACACTCAGTGTAGACCAAATGCCATGTGATTTGTGTGATTAAACAGCACAGTTCTTAATAGTGCTCATGTGAGCCACGGAGCATAACTGGATCCGTGGTGCTGAGAACTTACATTAGATACAATTTCATTGTTAACGTAACAGCTCACAAATTACAAGTGTTTAATATAACTCAGAACCTTACTTTATATTTTCTGTCATTGCCTTTTCACTCGAGAAGAAAAAGGCAACAAAAAAATATCCATTGTGTGTAGGAAAATGCACAATTTCTCTTCGTAGGAAATTTAACTTCCCCTGAAAGAAGAGATGATAAAAATCCCTGAAAGGCCTCCCACGGGAGAGTCAGTTATAAGCGTTCTCTGTCTTTTGCTTGCATATATTTCGGAGAGTGCATATATGTATTACATATAATCAAATGAAAAGTATGATGCTCCTTAATCAATTAATTAGGTTGGCTCATGAAACAGAAGAAGATAGGCTCATCAGAAAATCTCACCGCCACGCACCAGCCCTGGGCCCGCTTCCTGTCTTAAGTGGGCGCATCACAGCTGAATCTGTGAGAGCCTGGAGATGAAGTGATTAAGAGCAATCTTTTCGGCTTCAGAGCAGTACTCGTTCTTTATTCACATCATGGCTTATACTCGTTACGATGGGCCCAGAATAAGGGTTTCGGGAGGTCTGTGGAAGGACCCTACTGCCAAACACACCCCATAGAAGCAGCACAGGGTGAAAACTGCAACTAGATTGGACTGCCCCCCATTCCTGCACCCCCTCCAGGCACCCCAACCCATGTTTCATCTTTCTTTTCCCACCTTATGGAATTCTCTTAGTTCTTAGTTTATAATAAATAAGAGACTAAAAAACCCGGAGACTGAGGGCCAGGCCTCCTGTCTTTTACCCTCTTCGTTCTTTTCATTCCAAGTTGCTCCCGGGATGAGCTCTCACTCCCAGGTGACTGGGGGCGAGAGGCGCCAGTCCATCACCTGTGTTGCCTGGCCTGGAGCCGCCTTAAATGGGGCACACAGGACAAGGGCACTAGGAAACGTATTTATGTGAACTTTATTTTATTTTATTTTATTGATGCTGGAAGGCATACCTCTTTTTCTCAACTTAAAAAAATAGCCTTATCCGGGTACAGTTGACATACGATAAAGTATATATTTCAAGTGTCCAGTAAGTTTTGATGGATGTATAGGTGGTGAAACCATCACCACAATCAAGAGAGTAAACACCTCCATCACCAACAAAAGCAAAATACATTTATGACTTTATTTTTCCCTTTTCAACCTCTGCCCTGCACACCTTCTCCGCCTGCCATCTGCGTGAGGGCTCTGACCCTGGCCAGCTGCAGGTCACACTTAGCCCACAGACATTTTCCTTGACTAAAAATAGTATTAAGAAGTCTACATCAGTTTTCAAAACTAAAAATTGGTGTGTTTTTATAGAACATCTACACTAATAAAAGAGTAAGATGCAAATTGATCGTACCTTCGCAATACCCACCAGCCAATCAGGAGTGAGTATGCAAATTAACCCAACAAAGATGGTGGGTTAATTTGTATACGCAGGTGTCAAGTGGCCGGGGGTGGGGCGGGACACTTGCGTCATCGCTATGGTGACGATGCAGGTGTTCTGCACCGCCCCAGCCATTCCAGGCCTCTGGGCAGCATGGGAAGGTGAAAAGGCGGCTCCGGGCAGGAGCGAAAAGGCAGCTTCAGCTGGAGTGAAGGTGGTGCTGGCAGCCAGGGTAAGGAAGGCCCATTCTTGCACGAATCTTCATGCATCAGGCCTCTGATATATCTGTTCTTTTTTAAAAATCCCAAGCTCTGCAAAGTCTGGCTGGTCCTTCCGCTGGCAGCTGCGTGTTTGTGGGAGGCTGTGCCCCGCCGGCCTCTCCAGATAAGTCGCTTTCTCTCCCATCGGCTGCAGGCCCCACAAGGCTGGCTATACTCTCTGATGTTTTGGTTTGACCACCCCTGTCACTCAGTTTTCCCTCTCTCCCAACACGAGCAGCATCAACGTTGCTTTTCTGTGCTCTGTTTCTTGCAAAGAGCTCCGCTGTCCTCCGCCCAGCCAGCCCAACAGTCTGCCTGCAGCTCCCTGGTCTCCGTTCCCATGTCTTCAGGAAGGAGGCACAGCCCCTGCTCTGGCTCCTGCAGCACTTGCTCTCCGTCCTCCTGCAGCCCATCACGTTGTGAGTTGCTTGCACATCGGGCCCTCCTGTGAGAGAGGGAGCTGCTCCGATCCAGGGTAGGCCTGTGCTTTGTCCTCGGGTCCTCAGCACCCAGCTGGTGCCCCGCATCAGGAGAAACCTGCAGGGAACGCTCTCAGATGTCAAATGAAATTGATTCTTAAGAACATGATACATTAATTTTTCTATGCAGGAGTGTCACAATCCCATAAACTTAACCTCAAATTTAAAAAAAAATTAAACCTCTTATCTGAAATTCTAATGAAAAGAGACATGCTTTTCTATTAGAGATGTGTGTAGGTATATGTCAGCTACATGTTTTGCTGCCTGTTCACTGAGTTAAATGCGTTAACTACTGAGACTCGCGTGTGGGACCATTGAAACAGATCATTTGGCCTCATAGGAGGGAAGCTTTACTCTAATTTCCCACATTTTTGGAAAATGCAAGCTCCTACTCCTACATGTGTGGGTAGTGCTTCTATCTAGGAACACAAAAAAGCATAACATATGTGTAAATTACATAGATCTTCTCCAACCAGGAGATTCTTACCCAGGAAGTTTTCTAAACATAGGCAAGTTATTAATAAAAAAAATCTTAGCTAGTTTTCCTACATATTTTGTGATTCTCTGACTAGAATGCATTCTATTTCTGACCAGAAGCCATCATATTTCTATTGAGTCACATAAAAAAAAAATCTGTATGCTGCAAATCTTTCCTTAGTTAACTGTGTTGGAGTTCGATGCCATTCCTCAGCTGCAGGCATGAAAAACATATAAACAAAGACCTGACTTGCTTTTCTTCAATCCAATTATTGTTAAAAACCCATTTTGTGACTTCTTGGCATTTTCAAAAAGCTCTATAAACACCGTGGAAATGAAGAAATGAATAATACCCAGTCCATGTTCTCCAGGCCCGCACAGCGTACGGGAGCCATGGAGAAATATATGAACATGTTGGGTAATGGAAACAGCTCAAATAAAAGCCAGAGATGGGGACGTCGGCCTGTGTATTTATAGAAGAGTCGGATATACCTGCATGAAACGGCTGGGAGGGAATGCGCGAAGTCAAATAAGACATTGTAAAGGGTAAATATCAGACCCAAGGAACTGGAATTTTGATTGCATATAGGTAATAGGGAAGCATTAAATATTGTAGAGTGAGGGTCCTCCTCCCCCCATCCCCTCAGCCACTCTAGGGGAGTATGTCTCCTGCTTCAAGCTATTTCATTTTTTAAAAAATATTTTTTATTTATTTTATTTTTATTTTCCTTTATTGATTAAGGTATTGTATATATGTCCTTATCCCCCTTGCCCGTCACCGCCTGCCCCCACTCATGCCCTCACCCCCTGGTGTCTGTGTCCATTGGTTAGGCTTATATGCATGCATACAAGTCCTTTGGTTGATCTCTCCCCCTTCCTCCCACCCTCCCCTACCTTCCCTCTGAAGTTTGATGGTCTGATTGATGCTTCTCTGTCTCTGGATCTGTTTTTGTTCATCATTTATGTTGTTCATTATTTCCCATAGATGAGTGAGATCATGTGATATTTACCTTTCTCCAACTGACTTATTTCGCTTAGCATAATTTTTAATTGATTTTTAGGGAGAGAGGAAGGGAGAGAGATATATAGAGAGAGAAACATCGATGAGACAGGAACATCATCGATCAGCTGCCTCCTGCACACCCCACACTGGGGATTGAACCTGCAACCCAGGCATGTGCCCTGACCGGGAATTGAGCCGACAACCTCTTGGTTCCTGGGTCAAGGCTCAATGGCTGAATCACACCGGCCAGGCAAGCTATTTCATTTTGAATCAAAGGGCATTTTGTGACATAGTCTTGAATGGACAAATATAAAGTGTGGGGTGTGTTTTGGGTCCTTAGCCATATCATCAACCTCTGTGATCTGAAGGGGGAGGGGAGGACAAGGGGCAACAGATGTAGAGCAGGAATTAAGATATTTTTGGTCCCCACAGCTACAGGTAGAATGTCATTAACCGATTGAAGCAGAGAGACTCCTGCCTGGATACACTGGCAATCTCACGCTGCATGAAAGAACTTTCCAGAAAATAAGCATTAGTGAGAACTCCTGGTTGGAAACGTTAAAATGCTTATCAAAACAATTTTATAACTGAAGAAACCATGAGCTGAACCTGCTCACAATGATAATTTGAGGTTTAATTAATTAATGATTAAAGTACTTTGGAAACACAAAGGACTCTATAAATGCTAAATATTATTAAATGGTAATAGCCATGTTCTCAAATAATGCCGATATTAATTTAAATTCCTAAATCTTATTATCAGAATGAAATGCATGCAAATGAGGCTTTCCTAATAAATATTTTGTTTATAATATATTTGGAGTGGTATTACTTATCTTGCTAGAGCAAGTATAAATTATAGCGTGTGGCAAAGGGGTTGCTACCTTTTCTATCCTGATAATTAAAATGGAAATGTAGAGAAATACAATGAATATATTAGGCAAAAAAAAAAAAAAAATTGGTGTTAGAACCACTGAGGTTCAGTCTATGACCATCCAGTGATTTCATTTCCTTTTCAAGTAGTGGATTCAGTATTTTGTTTGTCCGTTTCTGCCTTTTTTGACTCTCTTTACAATACTACATAAAACCGATTTAAATTTTACACAAATGGGTTAAAATAAAAGTTTTCAAAGAATTTTCTGAAAATCTCATGTCATCTTTTGAGGACATTAGACATATCCTGGGCTGCTTTCAGTCAAGCTTGGGGGTCCCTTCTGCTACTGCTTCTTGCAGGGACAGCTGACAAGCCACCACCCTTGCCACCCAGACAGGAGGCGGGCCTGCCTTGCTTCTCATTTCCTGCCTTGACTGAGTTGGGAGAGCAGAGCTTGCTTCTTTGCTTCTTGGGGCATTGAATCATTTGTGTTTCAATTAGAGATGATCTGAGCGAACTCCTTGGGTAGGCTGTTCATGCCTTTATTTATGCACGGTTTCTACAAAGTGCTGTGTGGCTCCTGTTTAGAATCCAGTCGGCTTAGTCCCGACTCCTTTCCAGTGTAGAAGTCTAGAATTATACGTGCTCTGGAATCACAGGAAATAGAAAACTCTTCTTTCAATCCCCTTCTTGCTAGTAGGCTGCTATCGTATACTTCGCATGCCTTATTTAATTCAGTCCTCACGAAAAGTCTGTGGAGCAGGTAGAATATCATTAACTCAATGAAGCGGAGAGATTCCTGCCTGGATACACTGGCAATCTCATGCTGCATGAAAGAACTTTCCAGAAAATAAGCATTATCCCAGTTTTTAAAAAGCCCAAATGTACACATTTATTTAGTGTGATGGCTCTCTAAGGCATTTGAACAGCCTGATTTTGAAAATAAATAGTATTTACTGGTACATTCTTCAGCTTTGGTTTAGTACAATCCACTTATAAGTGGGAATAAAATAATTTTATAAAAGTTTGTAAAGACACTTTATAAATTAAGAATAATTAACCTTCTCTGTCATTTTTGGGCCAATGCTTTTCTTCTAATTGTAAAACTTTTCAAAGTCAAGTTAAAAAAAAAAGCATATTATAGTTAGTTACATCAGACCTTTATTCTTTGAGATCTCTTTTATTGTTTTGGAATTAAGAAAGCCTTTCTCCATCCAAAAGGCCAGAGCACTATTTGAATGTAATTCTTTTCTAGTTCTTTAATTACTTAATATAGTTTAAATCTATATATTTGATTTTGTTTACATTTGACTCATTAATCTACCTAGAACTTAATATATAGTGTATGGTCAAGCTCCAAATGGACTTTTCTCTTTCAAAGGATTAACCATTATTTCTAGGATTTATATCAAGCACGATTAGGGCTGGGAAGGAAATCGGGTTTATGTATCTACCAATAACTGTGTAAAGTATCCCTGTGCATTTGACCAGAGCGGTTTGCAGCCCGGACCATGTCACAGTGAATCAAAGTAATGCTCGAAGTGGCTCTCCAGGCCTCGGGAGCTTGGCTGAGTCCTCAGGAGAAGCACAGCATGCTCTCAAGTCATTAGCTCCCATGTGTGAGCCCCGTGGGTGTGAAGAGCAGACAGGGCTGCCCTGGAAGACCTGGAGCCTTGGCTTTGTAGATGCTCCTATCATGCTTCTCAGAGGCCAAGACTGAGGTCGCATACTGATGTAGGCAGCTGAGCAAAGCCTCCAGACAATAGGCCAGCAATACATCAGCCCAGGGTGGGGTTGCAGAATAGGTGGTCTTTGTGTCAATGCCACTCAGTGCAGCCAGGATATTGGCTATGACCTAGTCATTTGGAAATGGACTCGTATTGCCTAATTGATTTTCCTCCCAAACTATAGCAATTGGAAGGCCTCCTCTAGGTGGTAGCTTTGCTGTTGAGCTTAAACAGAAAAATAATGCTGATTTGTGGAATATTTCCTCAAAGGAGAAGAGAAATTTATGTGCATCACACCCAGCAGCCAGCAACGTTGATGGCTAAGATATTCTGAGAACTCACTCTGTGTTTGCACTGCACATGTTACATGTCTTTTCCATTCAGCCTTCACAGTAATCCTATCAAGCAGTGACTGTGATAACTCAGAACAATGTATTCTCATTGCATAGACACCTACCTAGGTGCAAGTGGAAGCCTGGGTATTTAAACTTGATGCCAGCGTCTATGCACTTAAGCCTTTTATTGCCTAATTGAATTAGGTACAGTAAGTACCTAATAATATTTTGAATAAATAAGTGAATAAGTTAATTATTGGGGAAGCCTGCAAATAACATTATTTATAAATACTTAAGAACAACAAAATTATAATTACCATAGAACGATTTACTCACTTAACACAACATATAAACCTTATTTCGACAATTTAAAAAATACTTTAATGTTGAATAAAAATACATCTTTAGCTGATAAAATAATTAAGTACAAAGAAATATATCCAGAAAATACCATATACTACATAGCTTAATCTTTTGCACTCGGATGTCAAGTGTGACTCGACATGGTTAGCATTAGAATAAAGGAATCGAGAAAAAAGCAAGCAAGTGCAAAGGATTAAAAGCATCAATTATAAATAAAATAATTTAATCTAATCTGCTCATCTATAGTTTTTAATATAGATTATGAAAAACTACATGATAGTGAAGAGACTGATACTAACCTTACAAATGGCCAGTGAAATTTAGCTCCTCAAAACGGTTGATAATTTTTATTGTGTTTTCTCTTAGTACATTTATGTATACATTCAAAGAAGTAAAGGATGCCTAAGAGAAATACAACCCAAAAAGTTTTCATAGAAACGGATTTTCTATAACCATTCAGATATAAGTGGGAAAACTAATCAAAAAGTAAAAGATTGACAATCTTAAAGAACTATGTATGATTCTACAGAATATATATTTTTAAAGAAAATTTATAATAAAAGAGTTATATGCTAATTAGACCAGACGTCCTTCTGGACAACCTTCTGGATGAAGCTGGGGCTGTGAGGCAAGGAAGGCCTACTCTTGCACGAATTTCGTGCATCGGGCCTCTAGTAAAGAAATAACAAAGTTTTGTTGGAACTCATCCATGTTCATTCATTTACATATTGCCTTTGTCTGTGTTCATGCTACAAGGATGGACTTGAGTGGTCGTGCAGTTGCGATAGAAATTGTGGGGCCTATGTAGCCCACAGTGTTTATAGCCCTTTACAGAAAGCTCTCTGACTCCTACTTTAGACCACAGAGGTGTGACATAGTCACCATTTTTCTTAAGTCTCATCTATAGAAAGAGTGAAGAGGTCTTTAAGACCTCATGTGTCTCTTGCTCTTTGAAACTTAGGAGAGAGGAACCCTGACAGCTCTTAAATAAGTTCCTCAGTTCCAAAAACAGGGAAAAAACACAAGGCATTTTATCACACGAATGGTGTCTTCACTAATCAATCCCATTACAGGGAGAAGTAAACGGAATCTAATCTTTGGTCTGGGGGCATTCATTTAATTTTGGACAAGGACACTTAGAGATGCTAACCCATCGGGGGTGGCATCAGGATTATTTTGAGCTGGTGGCAAATACAAATCAATAAATGCAGAAATACACCTTCCTGGAGCTTCCCCTATCTGACTAAAAGCAAAAACTTCTGAAAACTGGAGACTGCCATAAAACTCCTCTCCCGGGGAAGTGTACAGCCATGGGGAGGGAAGAGGCAGGTTGACATTGAGATGGACTTGCATAAACAAACCTTGTTCCATTCATTCCTCACATCGTTCCTTTTGTGCAGTTCGCCACTGAAGCCTAAACCCTTTCCTCTGTCTTGTCCCCTTTCTGAAGATTTATTGTCTAAGATGCTGCATAATCCCAAGTTCTAACCACCACTTGGACTTGGTCATCATGAGGTTTCTCCCATGAGATGTGCACTGTCCACATCAATAAACTGTTTTCGCTTATTAATCTGCCGCTGTCAGTTTAATTTCACAGGGCTCCAGCTAGAGGAGCCAGGAAGGGAGAAGGAAAAAGAATGTTTTCCTTCACTGCACCATCTCCCAAGTTCCCTAACCTAGTGCCTTTCAGGTCTCCCGTGTGCAAGGGGGTGCCATGGTCAGGGCACCAAATGCGCAAGTCAGGGTCTCCCCTCTGAAATGTGCGTTGAATTATCAAATGCCTGTCAAGTGACCATAAATCCGTCCTCTTTGACTCTCCTACCTTAGGCCTCATACGATGTTCGTCTCCTCGGTGGTCCATGCATTTCCTCTTGAAGATTCTCTCATGATGGGAGAAGTCTGAGGACAAGGCGGGGAGCAGCTGCCTGGTGTAAGAGCTTGAAGTCTCAAGTTTTAAGGTGCAAGTTCATGTGACTTTTTCCACTCTATCCATAAGTAATCCAAATCTGTTTTTAATATAGATCTACTTTAATCAACAGGCTGCTATGTTACTTGACTTTCAAACTTTTCAGGAAAGTTGACCTTAAGAAAGACCTTTCTCCTGTGGCCTTATATAACACTGACACTCAATCTGTGAAGTCAACAAATATTAACTAGCCCTGACTATGTAGAGGCAGCATGCTGAGAGTGCTGGGGGTATTGGGGTAAGCAAATTCAGACCCTGTTCCTAGATTCCCAAAGCTTATACATGGCCTAGCATCGCCCAGGATGAGGGATTGAGGTAAGACTAGTGCTGTTCATTGGAATCATGAAATACAACGCCATTTTGTATTTTCAGTAGCTGAAGCTCATAGAAGTCAAGAACTTAAGTCTTCTAAAAGCACTTGTTCAGTGGTCTTTCTAATTCTTAACACTGACTCAGTCTGACAAAAATAAAATGTTCACATGGGTTGGCTGAGATGTGTGAAAAGTAGGGTTGAAGAAAAAAAGAAAAAGAAAAGGAAGTTTATTGCTGTAGCCAGAGTTTCAGTGTGGACTCATTAGTGCAAATGAACTACCTCCCTGGTCAACGGAACTGGGTTTAATCGCTATGAAATAATTCAGAGCCGACAGACAGGCTGAGCCAAGCGACCTTGCTCCTGGGATTCTATTTCTGGGTTTTTATGAGACTTTTCCACCTCACTGGAAAGTCGTCTTAGTCAATCAATTTTACGTATTTGGTTTGGATCGCTTTCCTTAGGTAGGTTAAGATCCAAGGGTGCTTTTGTGTTTTTAACTATATTAATTGCTTGATCAACTCCTGTTTCTGAGAGGCTGGGTGAAATGCTTCCTGCTTGCATCTGCTGCTCTGAGAGCTGCTTCTCTGCTTTTCCCTTTGTTTATTAACCCTGCGCTCACCATGCAAATTACACAAATCTTGCACTTCTGGCACTAGTAAATTGCATTTGTATTTGAATTCCATTAGAAGCTTTCAAGCGTGATTGAGCTTGTTTATGTTCTTCTTTTCTGATCAAACAACTTAGATCTAAAATCTGCCCCTGACGCAATGGTATGGCAAACACGTTTTATCCTCACAAAATAATTTCTAAGTAATTCAAAATGGGAAAAGAGGAGGACACAAGTGTCCAAAAAATGCAGACATTTTTTTCATTTTTCATTTTAGAGACAAATGAATTCCTAGAATTGATGAAGGTTTAATTAAGCATTTTTAAATAATCACCAATAATGAAGTGAGAAAATAATATATACAAAACTGTTTGTATATTTGCCATTCCTGTACTGAGGGTAACAATGTTGACCTTTAAAAAAACATATTTTATAAGGCAAAACAAAACAATCAAATAGTTCCGAATGGTTTTGAATATTCAAGAGGTCTATGCAATCAATAAGAATTGACTTCAGTCTTGCCATGAATAAAATACTATCCCCTAGGATTTATGTAAACCTTTTAAAGCAGAAAACAAAGCATGGTATTAAGTGAAAATGAACAAATTCTTTCTGGAGAATTATAAATAATGAGATTGTGAGAAAAACGATCTCTCTTTCATTTTAATACAATATTTCTAGGTATGTTAAATATATTTTTAATATTCTAAAATAGCACACAATTAAGAATTAATTGATCTACTAAAGCATTTTAAAATTGTATATTCTCTTCCCAAAGAATACAAATTACTTCGGAGATCTCCCCTTACAGTAATGACTGTTCACTTGAGAAGAAAAACAAAGAACATTAAAAACATAATTGGCCTCAGATGATAATTGGAGATTTCTCTAAACCCCAGTTATGTAGGGCTACATTTTTATTAATTATTTCTCATGTCCTAGCTCTAATTTTGTAAATTCCTAATAAATGAATACACAGCACATATTAGAAATGACCCATTGTGTTTCCTTTTGTCTCGGTTTTCCAGTCTCCTGCACTCTAACCAAACTGGTCCAGCTGTTAGTCCCAACATCACTCCACTTCTAACCTCATGCCTGCCCTTCATTTCTCCACACAAATTCCAACTTATCTGTGAAGCTGTCCCTGAAAGTGATGTCTCTCGTGTACGAAAGACTACATTCACAAAACTCTGAAATGCAGCATTAACAAAAATGATAGCAATGAGGGCTGTGAAGTCAGACCTAGGTTTAAAGTGTGGCCCAGCACTGGATGTAGATCCTTGGGCAAACTACCTGACCTCTGGGACTGTGTTGTCGTCTGTATGATGGGAATAGCAATGTCCTTATTACTATGGTGACCATCACATAATAGAACTTATGTGAAACTCGCGGTCCAGTGTCAGCCCAGTAGAAAGGGCTGAAGAGTAGAAGCCATTACATAATCATTACGCCTCACATTTCATCCATGACAAATTGTTTTGGTTGGGAGAGGACAAGTCTATTTCCCTAACTGGATGGTTATGGTAAGCACACATCTCATGTATCTTTGTTTTTATCCACCACAATGTATAATACTATATTATGGTAGTTAATAAATATTTATTAATTGTTAGTTTCCTTTGTGAGTACCTAAAATGACTATTTATTTTATATAAAAAAGAAGAAGAAAGAAAGCAAGAGAGAAAGAAAGAGAGAGAAAGAAAGAAAGAAAGGAAGGAAGGAAGGAAGGAAGGAAGGAAGGAAGGAAGGAAGAAAGGAAGGAAGGAAGAAAGGAAATCCAACCATCCTCCTTTCTTCCAGAAGTGTGTGTCTGTGTTGGTGTGTGTGTGTGTGTGTGTGTGTGTGTGTGTGTGTGTGTGGCAACTTCTGGAAAGTTGCTGGCCCAAAGCAAAAGTGGAAAAATATGAATCTTCTAAAGACTGGTTATTCTTACCAATAAACAAAATATAATGAAATGTGTCAGTATTTTAGAGCATTATCAGCTCGAAAATAAAACAAGTTTTCCTAATAATAAATTCTTAACAAATTTAATCTAGTCAATGATATTTAGCTCAGTATCAAGTTTTTAAGCTTTTTTTTTTAGCTTGTAAAGTTATAATTTCTGAGTAATTAACTAAAACCTGAGAAATAAGACATCTTGCTAGCATAATTTGTAAAGCATTCAGTGTTTAAACTTAAAAAAAAAATTAGCCTTTGAGTGAAACCTAAAAAAACGTTTGTCAAAAGCTAGCAGCCAAAACACAGGAAAGCAATTTATCCAAAATTAGATTGCTTTGAAATCCTAAAGTTAATGGAATCACGGGAGGGGGAAAGTGGTGAGATAATTTGGCATCATTAAAACCTTCAACTTAGATGGGAGGTAATCTAAGCTAACTCTGTGAACATTAACTCATAACTTAAAATGCTCCAAACAATTGGGAGCTGTTAGGAAAATATTCCAAGAAAAAGAAGAGCGCTGAGTAGTTTTCCCACCTGTCTTTAGAAGGGTAATTAAGAAGTCCACTGAACTCCTCTGGTGAATCTACCTTTAACTTACAAATAATTTGACGGAAAAGCCAAGTCCACAAAGAGGAAACGAGTAAATGCTAATATGAGGACAAGCCCAATTTGTAGAATAACTTGGGGGAAAACTGATTTTTTACATTTGAGTCATCGAAATATATCTCTGGGAATCATTTAGGGCTATGGGAATGAGAGACAGAAATGGTTCAGAAATAAAATTATGGGGTTAGACCATAAGGTTGCCTCATAGAACCTGTATCATTTACTTACCTTAATTTCATTCATAATTTTATTCATACTTCATTCATTCATTCAACGTATTAAAATGTTTAAATGTCCTAAGAAGAATGACCATTGCAACAGGGACAATAACAATAATGGAACAAAATAGTGAATACTGCTTTCTTTAAATAGAAATGAATGATAACCATGTTTATTATAATAGGTCCCCTGGGGTTGTACTTAATATTTAATATTTTTTAAGTCAAATAATTATGTTAGAGTGATTTGTTCTCCCTTGGGGACCCTGAGAAACCAGAAAAGTGTAAATTAAATGTACCGGTCTCCAAAGAGATAGCGTCTATATTTTTTGAAAAGAATAATATTATTTGTTAGATATCTTGTTCAGTCATTTATAAATAGTCACCTTTGTAAAGCAAGAAATAACCTTGTTTAAAAACCACTGACATTGTTGTTCTATTGTCACCTGCTGGTAATTGGAAATGCATTTCTGTCAGTTCTACCTAAGATGGAATGTAATTCCTTCTAAGATCTTGATCTTAAATTGGTAGCAAGAAAGCCAAAGAAGGAACACAAGAAGGCTTACTTGTTCTTTGCACGAGTCATTTTGTTCTGCCCTTTCTGATAATGTGAGTTATTATTCTCACTGGTTCTTGGAAGGCGGCAATAGGCTTCTATTTTTTTTTTTTATTTTTTTACAACTCTCAGCTCGCTTTTACACAATTGATATGGAAGTGGGCCTCTGCCTGGCGTTGGAACACACATTGGTAATGTTTATTTTAAAATAGAATCCAGATTGCTTTGTTAGAACAGCATCTACACACAGTAAATAGCGAAATCCCCGCCACAATCTCCTCAGCTCCATTTTTTTCTGCGAGGTCACAATTTCGTTCTAGAACCTGTGTAACCTTCTAGCCTGAAGTTTAACAGCGATCACTGGAAATTAGTCTTGGTCTCAAAATCAGGGATCCAAAACAACTCAGACCATGCCCAGCCTGGGTTGGATAACCACCCAATCTGCTGTTTCAGAGCTCACACTCTGAGATGCTTATCTGTATTTCAGGGAATGCAAACAGAATTTTAATTACATGGGTAACACTGCCCGAGGCCATCATATCACAGAAAATTCTGAAGAGCTCTTCTGAAATTCATTTTTTTTTCTACTTGGGGGAATAGAGAGGGCAGCTGGAAGAAGAGTAAAATTCTTTCTTAACCATGGGAGAATTTGAAAAATAAACAAGCTGATTTAGAAGAGATTATACCTTCTCATCAACCAAGTCAAGGAGTCACTTAATCTTGGAATTGGAATGCATTTATGAGGTCGGAGAAGCCGATCTTTGCATTAGAATAGCAATTCTGTTTATATTATTCTGGACAGGGGTCACCACCACTCCGCTTAAACACTTCTAGAAGCCAGGAGCGTCCTTCTTAGCAAAACAGTGCAGCCCAAACGTTTTTATGTATAAGGAGCCCTAACTGTTCAAGACTTCTCTGTATCGAGGCAAAAATCGCCTCCCCTAGAACTTCTCTTTATTGCTCTTTGTGCTGTCCTGTGGAGGAAACAGAGTAAATCCAATTAACTCCTGTTTCACATGACAGTCTCAAATATTTGGAGACAGCCCCACGACCAGGGTTTGTGGTGCCCGGGTTCAGTGGCGCTCATTTTATCTCTCCTGATTTCCTGCGCACTGCGGGGAGCCCGGAATGGGGTGAGCGCCGCCTCCCCTTTCTTCTTCACCATCATAAGGTGTTTTCTCAAAAGACTGCTCTCCCGTTGTTTTTGTAAAAGCCCCTTGCTAACTTAAACATCACGACTCCTTTCGCTCTTCAATATACATGGAATTTTATATCTAAGCATATCTGCACTTTTATGTTTAAACTTCATAATCATTGGGCATCTAAGCACTTGGGCTTCTTAACAAAAGACCATCTTGATGAGATTGTGTGTAAAAGGAGCGCACTTAACAGTGTTGGTTAAAAACTGGCATCTTATATGCCGCAGCTTGTGGACATTAAGAACCGATTCCTGTGGCATATGGGTGTTGGAAACATAAATCTGAAGCTGAATCATCATCACAGCTCAACTACTTCCAAGGAATATGATAAATAAGAAGCAGCACTTCTCTGCATACTCATTTATCTAGCTGTTAGTGTAAGGAAGCCGGGCAGATATACGTGTAGGTGGGGGTCAGGCCTGTAGTATGTCATCCTCAAAAATGCAAATCAACTTTCAGTGCATGTTGGAAGTTTTCTTGGTAATGGTATTTGTTGAGGCATTCTGACGTCAGCATGCTGTTGCAGGTGGACCTATGAGTTCACTGAGGCTGCGGATCCTCATCGGAGACCCAAACCCCTTAGAACTATGTAGTTAGGAGACATGGGTGTGTGGGGGCGGGACACGGTGGTGGTATGAACTGGGAAAGGTCAAAAGGAAACTAAGTTCTAGATGGTGATAGGTGGGCGGGCATTCACCAAACTAATTGAACAAAGCATTTCATTGTATATAAAACCAGACTTCAAGTAGAAAAAGGAAAACAATCAAACGAATTTTAAAGGAAATTGTCTGAGACGATATTACAGCATCTGGACACAGCTTCGTTTCTTTGCAAGCGCATCTTCACAACGTGGTTTTCCAAGTGTTACCGTCTGAAAGCTGAAATCCTCAAGTCTGTAGGAGCAGGGGAAGGAGGAAACTTTAATTTATTAGGGACCTTCCACACATTCAGAGGATGGAACTTGATTTTGTGGCTGCAGTGGTGCATAAATCCCATAAAGCTAGTCGGCCATTGGCTAATGGTCTAAAATCCCTAAAGCATCAGTTAGAGCCAGAGAAAGGAGTCCCATTTAACTGGGCATCTAAGATGCTTTACTGATAAAGCAGGACCAACGGCTCTGTCGGAGGCATTGCAGCATGGAGTTCCCCTGACACTAATGGGATCACCATACTTTTATTAGCCTTTCTTACAAAGAGTCCGTTTAATGAAGCTTTGGGTGGAAATTAACTTTTTTCCCCCTTCGGTGCCCAAAGAACTTCTATCTCGTTAAGGTCACTCCACTTAAAGGCCTTTTCCTCACTATCCTTCAAAGGCATCCACAAGACGCAGGTCTCAATTTCTTGCCTCAGTAGAATGGTGCAATCCCAAATGGAGAGCCTGATAAACAATGCATGAAGAGCACAGGAAACATGCAGAACCTAGTCTTTCTTGGACCAACTGTAAATACAACTCGTAAAGATTAATGGTTATGAAAAATGTTCAGTCAGACAAAGCAGAAAGCGCAAGGACAACAGTTCTCTTCTATATAAAACTGTCAAAAAATCCTGGATGGTACATACACCTGTAATTTTCTCTTTCTTAAGTGTTATTTAAAATATGGGGTTCAAAAACATACTAACATTAGTATTTTCATTGGGTTACTTCAATTAATTTTGGAGAGCGGAATGTTGATATTAATCTAGCATCATTACAAGAACATGGCTTGCAGTTAAAGGCTTTACTTTTTATGGTAATCACCTACGTTTTAAAGCCAAAGGTTAGGAAATGAAGGAATATCAATTATCAATCATCAAAGTATATATTTAAATGTGCAATATTGAAAAGAAATATATGTCAAAATCCTATCTTCAAAGGTATTACAATCTGGTTAGGATAATAAAATTAACTCTTAAAGCCAGCATTGGAATGATAATGAGATAGGTGTAAGCGCAAGTGCTCAATAGTTGGTATGAAATGTAAATGCTAAGGGGACATAAATCCTAAAAAAAAAGTGTCAGTATGGCCTGTAGTTTTCATGGAGGGCGTCACAGAGAACCGAGGAGCCAAAGGGCCAGGAAAGATAGCAAGATTGGAACTAGAAAGGACTAGGAAAAGCATTGGCCTGAGTAGCTTTTGGAGGTGGTATTGAAGGCATGAGGCTTGCGGATGCTGCAGAACTGTGGGAAAGGTGTATATTTTGGAGAACAAATGGATGGCTAACTGTTAGGAGGGCCTTGAAGGCCAAGGATCCTATTTGATGTGAGAAGTGATAGAGAACTTGGGAAGATTTTTGAGTAAGATAGAAACAGGATGGCAGTGGGTGAAGGAGGCAAAGCTGAGTAGTGGGACCAATCCCAGACTTAAATCCGGAGAAAAGAGCTACCTAACACCTTGGCATTGAGCAATGTGAATGAAGGACGTAGAAGTGTTAGATGAACTACAAATCATTATTAACACACCGGGTAGTGATGCTTTAACATTACTCTTAGAGTAGCGTTGATGGAAATAAAGAGGATTGAGAGGCAGTCATTAAGAGCATTCATGTGTGAGGGGACAAAGACCAGGACTACACTTACTAATGACTTGAGTCGAACTCAAAACTTACATATAGGAACTGAAATTATTGAATCCTGCTGTATTCTAACTTCTGGTTTCCAGCTATTACAGTAAATATCTTTTCCCATTTATTAGCCTCAAAAGATACTTCAGGTCTTACACTTGTGACCCTGCATTAGCTGGCGTTTTATGTAAAAATACCATTTGTCATAATTGGTTCAATTACTGCCTAACAAAATACCACCCAACTAACATTCAATAAAATGTTCATTGATGACAACTGTGATTATGTCTAACAAAAATACTTATTCTAAAAAAAAGTTCTTCCTATTAAAATTCACTTAAATGTGCATCAAATAATAATAAGTTAATAATATCTAGCTTCTTTATTTTCACTGCTGGGAGAAACGTGAGAGAATTTCCAAATTCAGATTGCTCGTCAGACATGGCCTGGGAAGAGATGGAGCATTTTTCACGGTTCTTCCACCTGACCAGGTAAGAGCGTAGAGATGATTCTGACAAGACCTAATAAGAAGAAAGCGAACAGTTTATCCCTAAACGCAAACCAGCAAAGACTATTTAAAAAGTCCCATTAGGAAAGGGAGATAAAGTCTTGTTTCAGATTCATAGAAACTGCAGTGAGGCTGATCGTTGGGAATATAACTTGCTGGTCTCTGTCTGTTTGTGGACATACTGTTAGAAGAAAAAAAAAATCAGGTGTGTACATTTCTCTTTACTTCAGAAAACCTATGAATTTAAGGCTGACAGACTCTATCACACAAGCTTGTGATAGCAATAAGAGATAAGAACATGAGTAAAGGAAGGCCTTCCTGTAAAAAGTGCCTTAGGAATTTCTCATCACACAGCTGATAAAAACTCCGCCTGCGGAGCGCACCCAGAATGCTGAGGGCTGAAATGAGATTGCTCGCCAAACAGTGATATGCGGGAGAGTCAGTGTGTAACGGAGGATGGGCTAAGGTGAGCGAGCAAGGTAACGAGAACGGCTCCGTGGTGGAAAAATGACACCCAGGCAAACATCTCAGAGTTCCCATCGACAGGGCCAGCTCCTGGAGCAATACCAAGATGCAAAGCCGTTAGCGGGGTTCCTCCAGGAGGCCCAGCTTCTCTCTTTGAGAACCTTTCCAATTTCACACTTCTGGGGACTCATTCCCATGCCAACTGGTGTGGGTGGAATTGTGCTGAAGTTCTAATCCCGGGAACCGACGGGTGTGCTCTTATTTGGGAACAGAGTCTTAGCAGATGCAATGAGCACTTCAGTGTTAGTGGGCCCTTCCTCCACTCTGACTGGTGTCCTTGTAAGAAGAGAAGAGGCACAGAGACGGACCCATAGAGAGACAAAGGGAGAGAACTCTATGTGAGATGGAGGCAGGGATTGTAGTGACGAGTCACTGAACCAAGGAGCACCTCGGAGGATTGCTGGAAACGCCACAGGACAAGAGGAAAATATGGAACAGCCTCTTCTTTAGGGCCTCCAGATGGAGCATGCCCCTACGGGCACCTTGACTTTGGACTCCGGCCTCCAGACCTGTGAGAGAATACATTTCTATTGTTTTAAGCCACCACGTTTGTCGCTTTGTAACAACACTCCTAGGAAACTAATATACCAACCACGAGTCCTTATGAATAGTTTTGTGTGCATGTCCTGTTTTCCTCAATGCGATACTAACCTCCTTGAAAGCAAGGTTCTTAGACTCTGTTCTTCTTATCTGTCCCCAGACCCCAAGCACCTCGCTCACTGTTACAGTAGAAACCAAGCCCCTCGATGTAACATGCAGCGTTCAGGGGTACAAAGTGAAGACTGCGGAACAGGTGGCGAATGGGTGCGGAAAACCTGCTGGATGCTAATTGCCAAATGGATGGAGCCTCTGGAGTGTATTTGTCCTAAGGCAAATTGCTGGATATTTTACTTTATAATTGTTTTCTAATGATTTCTATGTTGCTTGCTTCCATAAAATATTTTACTTGAGTGACACAACTAACAAGCATAAAACAGAACAATTAAAACAAAATGGAAAATGTTGGAGGGAGAAAGAAGGATCAGGAAAGACTACTTTCAGCAATGAGTGAATTATTACAATTGAGTGCTAAATGTACCTCTGAGCATACTGGCAGCCAACGAAAAAAGATGTTATGGTTGGTGTTGAAGAAATGGGGAAACATTTAATGTCACCTGGAGAGTAGAATTTTCTCTTAAATTAAAACCTGTAACAATTTTGATGTGAATTCATAATATGACCCCTTATGTGAACGTAATATATATTTAAGACATTAAATTGTTAGTTTCTTTAATAACCATTTTGCAAAAGACATTGACATGTTTTGCCAATGGGCACTCCTGAGAGGACATCAAGGATATTGTGGATTTAGTCGTTCATTCATCCCACAGACTTTTAAAAATGCCTACTATGTCAGGGCCTGTGCAAGGTGCTGAGGTCAAGATGTAGTCTCTCTCCTTAAAGAACTCTCTGATTAGTGGGAAGACAACTCACGAGATGGATCCTATATGATAAAAGCATAGTATGCAAATTATCCCCTCCACCGGGAGTTGTCCGGGAGTTCGACCAGGGGGTAGGGACCGGCTGGGGGAAGGGAGAGAATACCCGGCTGGCCTGTGGGAGCCGCTATGGACCCTACTAGTGCACAAATTTCATATTATAATAAGATGTGATAGCCACAATAATAATGTTTTAGAAGGATTAGAGCACTGGGAAATGCATACTGTAACCCGTTTTCAAGTGATTCAGAAATATATAGAAAAAGGTTTGATACCTGTTCAAATAAATTGTATACCATAACATGTAAATGATTGCTAAGTGTTCATTGTAATATTCTCTCAATTTTACTATACGTTTGAAAACTTTCTTAATAAAAGATCAAAGTAAAAACCCCCTTTTAGCATTTGCCCACCCAACAGCTATCAGACATCTGAGTAAGAATGGATCCCCACACAGTTTTTTTTGCTGATCTGCTTCCTATCAAGACTTTGTCATTTTCTTTCCCTTTGGAAAGAATTCAAGACAGTTTCCATGCTAACATTTGCCTGTATCTCTCGTGTATGCCTGGGAATTTTTTTCTTTATTTAGATACAACATCAGATAGAGAGAGAAAATGAGCCAAAGGGGAGAAGTTTCCACTTTCTCTGGAGCCTTCCATTACAGGGGATGACGAAGAACTGACTTCATCTCTCAGGTCTAGATGTAAACATCCACTCTGGCTGCCTGCAGCATCCTTGACCTGGTAATACCCAGCTCAAGCCCAGAATGTGACAGCATTGTTCCAACTCAGCAGTGTGAAGAGAGCGCCTTTGAAGGTATTCCATTAGTGATTCCATCTTTCCACTGCCCAGGAAGGTCCTACCGCTCCACCCCCACCCCTTCATTCCATTCCTGAAATAAAAGCTGTTGAATAGTTCAATCAGCTTCATTAGGTGGCTGGTGTCAAGTGCTATTATAATTTCTGCTATGATTTGATGATATTCTATCACTTTTGTTATTTTCCAGCTCCTAATTGCACCCTATACTTTTGACATCTCTATTGGACTGATGTTAATGTCAAGTTGTCCCAATTCATGTGCCCTATTGAAATCTAGTAATGAGGCAGCCGAAGTATGAATCGGTGGAGGACTTTTTGAAGTGCTCTGCCTACAAGCCTTTCTTTTTGACTTCTGTAGCACCAAGAAATGACTTTATTTTTGAGAAAAGAATAAAGGCTTATGAGTTTGAAATTTTACATGATGGTAAAAGTGCATCAACTAATGTTCAAATTAGAAAGGGAAAGGGCACGATAGGTTGTGCAATAGCATTTAATAGTAAGATTTTGGAAAAATTATAATAACTTACAATTTTTTCATACTCAAACACATCCTGAAAATGTGAAGAGGTTCAAAGAAGAAAATAAAAATCGACCATAAACTCCCTTTTGTTATTTTTTATTTTACACTTTTAAAGTTTTTTTTTTGCATAAAAATATCCACTTTTTATCTTTTAATAAAGAAAATGCAATGAGACAATAGGCATTTAATTTACAATCTGATTTATATAGATCATGTGCCTTTGACTTCTTTTCATGCCCTTGAATATAGATGTTTATGTTTATAGTTTTATTGTATCCCATTCTGTAATAATTTAAACAATTCCCTACTTATGAACATTTATATTATTTAAAAATGTTTCCTTATTCACATCATGTGTCTAGAAATCACTGTTCCCATCTGAGCAACCACTGACAGTGATAGCTCCAGTCCTACTTTGGAAACTTCCACCCTATTGCCTCCCAAGATGACAAACAAATCCTTCAACATGTAAATTTGGCACACATGAATGACAAAGTAGGCAGTCTTTATTACTTATGAACTCTTGGAGTTCTTAACTCTTGGAGTGTGTGTGTGTGTATATATATATATCTATATAGATATAGATAGATAGATAGATAGACATATATATATATATATATCTATACATCTATATCTATATCTATATATGTATCCTACCTAATAAAATGGTAATATGCAAATTACCATCACTCCGCTACGCCCACGATTGGGCCGTTGGGAGGCTGGGGGCGGGACTTGGGGTGGCCGATTGGGCTGGCGGGGGATGGGGACTCATGAGTCCCCGCCCCCCATTCCTCCTGCTGGCCCCAACGGCCGGCGCTTCGGGAGGACCCACGGGGCCGGTGGAAGGCGCCGGTGGCAGAACTCGGGGTGGCTGATTGCGTGGCTGCCGGTACCAGTTTTCTGCCAGCACGTTTTCCTCTGGCCACCTGCCAATCGGAGTGCCTCCCGCCAGCACAATCGGCCACCCCAAGTTCCTCCACCGGCGGCACTGGAGGAACTCAGGGTGGCTGATCGCGCTGGCGGGAGGCGCACCGATCAGCGGGTGGCCAGAGGAAAACTGGTGCTGGCAGAAAACTGGTGCCAGCAGCCAGGTGAAGGAAGGTCTTTTGCACGAAACTTCGTGCAACAGGCTTCTAGTATATATATATGTATATATATAATAAAAGCCTAAGCAACCGTCCCACTGTCTGACTGGTAGCTACAACACACAATGACCACCAGGGGGCAGATGCTCCAACTGGTAGCTATGATGTGCACTGACCACCAGGAGGCAGGTGCTCAACACAGGAGCTGCCGAGCTACAGTGACTTGGCAGCTGCTGCGGTTCTCAGGTGATGCAACAGGAACCAGAGAGGAGGGAGCCCGATTCTGGGGTGTGTCACCCGAGAACTGCCCTCTCACAATTCAGGACCCCTTGGGGGATGTCAGAGAGACAGTTTCAGCCTGATCCCCAGAGGCCAGGCCGAGGGACCCCACCGGTGAGCACCAGGCCTCTAGTATGGCTATAATTCTTTTTAATCTACCAGAGAAGGATATGGCAATCACCCTCTCCCAATCTCATTTCCTCACAGATTACTTTGTTCCATGGAAACACTTTAAGAAACAGTGTTCTGATCCCATGCAATCATTTCTATTTGGGTGTTCTGCAACCAATGTTAAGGTCAATTTTTTTTTTTCCTCATCCAACCAGTGTAGCTCTGTGGTTGAGTGTGGTTCCATGCACCACGAGGTCTGTGGTTATGGGACTCCTGGCAGCCATTTTTATCACAACTCCAAGTCTGAAGATCAAGTCAAATGGATAAATGCTGAGCTAAAAGACAGAGGGTAGGTCTCGATGATCTGGGTGTTCTTGATCCATCTGGGGTTTAGTTACACGAGCCAGTTTGGGTTTCCTGTGACTTATATCCAAAAGGGTCCTCGCTAATTTAACATTGTGTTTCTTCCCTTGTGGAAAAACATTCAAAATATGTTAAGAAACTTTGTTGGCTGAGGATGAAAATGAATTCTTTCTTGATGATTTAGAAATAGAGTGAATTTTAAAAGTTGTTTTTTAACTAAATCTTTGATCTCAGCTTGTTTTCATATGATTGACCTATTTTTCACAAAAGTGGAAGCACAATGAATTATGATTAATTGAAGGTTTCATTTAGGTTTGATTTTAGTTGCTAAATCCCTTAATATATAATAACCATCCCAGCAAATGACCATATAACTTAGATAGGTTGAGGCAATACTTATTTGTTTCTCTGAAATTGAGGAGATTATAGTTATAGTAGAAGCCTGGTGCATGAAAATTCGTGCACTTGGGTCGGGGGGGGGGGCGGTCCTCAGCCCAGCCTGCACCCTCTCGCAGCCTGGGAGCCCTCGGGGGATGTTCAACTGATGGCTTAGGGGAGTGGGCCTAAGACGCTGTCTGGCCTCCCTCTGTGGGAGGCGACCAGCGGGCCAATCGGGGACGGCCCTGGCTGGTGAGCAGCCAGCTCCACCCCCCCCATTGCCCCCCCCCCACCACTGCACCCATCCCCTCTCTCCGTCCCCTCCCTCTGCCTGCTGGCACCTGCCTTGGCTGGCCTGGTGCCACCCACTCCCTGCCCTCCTCCCCCCACCCCCACGAAGACCAGTGGTTCTGCTGTTGAGTTGATTTGCATATTAGGCTTTTATTATATAGGATGATCCTACATGAGGTATGTCTGTTTCACTGAAGCCTGAAGCAATCTGCTTGAAAAATAGGTTACACCAGAGAAGTCTGTGATTGGAGCCTAGATTAAACTAGAGTCTGCCCAATAATGCTACGCAATAACATTTTTATTGGTTACTTATTCCACTCCTTTCATCCTGAGGATCCTGCTGAGTGAGAATTCTTTCTCCCTGGTGTAATCTGGCAGCTCTCCATCTCAGTACCGGATAGTATTTCTAATCCCTTTTATAGAGTGAGGTTTTCTAAATCTCGCTGTGCAAATCTTAGATCCTTGGGCTTTTCCTCTCCAAAGTTCAAACCCAATATCTCTAGCAACAGTACACCATTTGTCCGTTGAGGCTTAGACTGGCCTTTTACAGACAGATTGGTCCAGAAAATTTACAATAATAAAAAAAGGTCAGTTGTGATACATGTCAGCTCATCTGACATGCGCCTGCACGTTTTAATGGTATTATTCAAACAGCTGTAGTAAGTACATAGTTACTTTATGTAAGTCTACAATGCTATCTGGGTAGGTCAAATTATGGCATCCTTCCAGAAGTGAGGGACCAGCTGGAATATGCCGCCCGCTGACAGGACCGCTCTCCTGGAACGCGCCAGGAGAAGGCTCACAATGCCAAGTATCCTTTCCACTAATTTCATGTAGGCTGAAGATTTGCCTGCAAGAGATAGAGATCAAAGTAAAACAAATAAAATTCTCCCCACCCCATGTCCTTTTCTCCTTTTCCTGTCCTGACTCACAAGGAAAACCTGCTGAACTCCCACATGAGGACCAACTCTCTCTGAGACTTTACATTCATAAAGCCACCTTGAGTTGATTTCTCAGAATAAAAAAAAAAAAAAAGCTTTAATCTTTTTGTCCCATTCACCACATTGCAGAAAAGATTGTGTAGGTTTCTGGCCTGAATTTGACTGTCTTCAGAACTCCATATACTTCATTCAAGTGCTCACTGGCTCTCTGAATTCTGGGTACCAGAATCGGGGCCATTGGTCTCACTGGAACCATATGGAAGAAAACAATGGGTTTTTGATGAGCTATTTCTCTAAGACAGAATTTTCTGAAGTATACTCTATGGAATGTCAGCTTTTGGTTTGATCAGGAGTCAGCGGCAACAACAATACCTGCAGGACAGAGGACAAATATAACTTGCAATAAAAGCATGACAACATAGCAATGGAACACAGAAATACAGAGGGGTGCTCAGGGGCCACTTAGGAAATGTTAGCACTATCTTCTTTTAGAAACTTGAGTCTGGTGAGAAGCCATGGCCTATTGTTTCATTAAAATTATATTCAGGGATAGAGTTGCACATGGTAGGATTTCACAAGGTTGTACAAACATGGTTCTCATCAACATTGGGAGGCTAATTTTCCCAAAAATGCTGTACCTACTTCCACTTTATTAACATGGAAGTTGTGCCTGGTATTAGCAGGGTGAAAGTCTTTTAAAAATGGGAGTATAAATACGTTTATAAACGGAATATTGCTTCTTTGCTTAAAGCAATTACTAAATAACATTACACATTTATATCATTACCAGTTAAATACTTTAATGTGCTCATTTGCAATGTCTGACACTATTTACTGAAATTAACAGGCTGACAAAGAGCAAGAACTAATATATAGAATAGGTCCAACCAGACAATCGGAGTTAATACTGATCAAATCAATCAACACATATGAACTTGAAATGAAGTTGAATTAGTAAATGCCTACTTGGATTGGTTTATGTAAGAGGGTAGTTTTATGGGGAAGTCATCAATATCCTGTTTTCATGCATATCATCAGCTATGTCCAGGGTCTTTAGACCACGTAGGAGACGGAAGTGGCCAGGTGGGCCAGGAAGCACACATTGAGTGCGTGCCTGGGTGAGCAGTTGGGAGGCACTGGTTCCTCATTTCAGAAGGGAAACCCTTCAAGTGCTCACCATGCTTCACAAGCCATTGCCCCCGGCATGGGGGAAGGCACTGGTGTCAGAGTTTTACTGGAATAATCTCAGTTAAACGCTTGATTGGCTGCAATTCAGTGAGACTGCTCAGTCACTTGTTTGCTTGGTCCTAGACAGATGACTAACAGTGCATGGGGGAGGTGTGGACACAGTTGTGTTCCCAAAAGCGGGAATCACTGCATGGAAGCCTTTCTTCAACTTTGATTTCATGCTACTTCCATCCGAAGCATTAACCACATACCTGTGCACTTAAAACACCCTTCTGGGTATGGATAAGATTCATTCCCAGAGGGTGGCTGCTAGCTTTTGGCTAGTTACTGAGAAAACCAGTGTTTTAGTAGAAAAGGCACAGGATTTGTCCTCGTAAGAACGGAATGTACAAATTTTCCAACTTGAACAAGTCACTTAACTTGAGCTTCAGACTTCTTGTCAGCATTTTAAGGCTAATAGCTACATATTTCCAGGTTTTGTATAGGTCAAATTAAGTCATGCATTTGATATGTCTCTGTAAATGGGAAGTAAGCCAGGGATTTTTGTTTCCGTTAACTTGCTTATCACTCATAGGCATTTACATGTGGCATATTTCAATATAAAGTAAGTGATATAAAATAAGTTACCGAAAGTCAACTAATGTAATCTAAAATTCTATTTAAGTTTAATCCACACAGTCTCAAATATTGATTATGTGCTATTAGAGCAAGACAAAGAATGAGCACATCGGTGACATGTGAGATGCAGGGCCAGAATTCCTCTCTACACCTTAATCATAAAATTGTTGCAAAATCCAGCAAGGCCAAGTAACAGGAGGTTTCTGACTGCTAACTTTTCTTCTTTTGGATATTGGACAAAGTCCTCCATGTTATCGTGTTTATAATGTTATAAAAGTATAATTATTTAAAACTTTGCCATAGTTGAAAAACTGCCATATTTATAGCCTACTCCTCTGGCATTAAACCTACTTCCTTTTCCCTCTCCCTGCAAAGAAAGATATTTAGTGGTTTTTAAGAGGTTTCCCCTGGTTGAAAGCTTCTGTACAATACTTGCTTAATGAGCTGATTAACAACTGTTACTGAGAATTAATGAATCAAATCACAGTGGTAATCACCATATTGCAAATCTCTGTGTTGTATTAGGTTTTGATGGAGCCATCCATTTTGCAGTGACGACTCTTTTGTATAATGAAAGTACCTGAACAGATTGCATCCCAGGTCTCATCCAAGGGGCTCCAATGGTGTTTCGGATACAGGAAAGTCTTTTGGAATTCCCTCAACAGTAAGCAACCAAAGATTCTATTAGTAGGATATTATTATTCCATTAAGCACAAAAAGCATTTTGATTTTAAGTAATTATTCAGAGTACTCTGGAAACCTGTTTTAGCCTTCATACACATAGAAACCTTGCCATCTGACTAGGCATCTGCTTTAACATAATTTGCAGTGGAACAGCAAATAAAACATAAATGGCCACGGCAAGGGAATTTCAGTTTTGACAGTTTGCTGCTTTGCCAGATAGTTTTCTGTTCAGAATATTTAATAAAATTATTTTTTTGCATTTAAGATAGTTCTTGAAATTGTACAGTCTTGACTTTTGGATTCCATTAGAGAATGCTTCAATAATGAATATTTATCTTAATAAACTGTTAGGAAAGTAATGAATAGACAACTAGACTCTGTTATATAAGCAGTAAATAATGTGTTGCTATGTGCTAATACTGAAATGAGAGGTATAGCTAATTGTTTTGTGTGGTTGGTTTTCTAAATAGTCAGTTAAAAAGCTAAGTTGCTCATTAGCCTTACATAAGTTATATCATTTCCCCTTTGCAGGATCGCCTCATGGTTCAAGCATTATTAAGTAATCCTTATCGCTATCATAGTGGGGAAAGTGGGCAAGTGAATTAAAATACCTTTCCTTAACCAATGTATTCAAATCAGGTATGCTGGTTAAATAGAGTTATATAAAGGAAGTTAATCAGATTTAGATTATTTTAGGCAAATTCAACATTTAGAATTTATTCTAATAAACATAGATTGTATAAGATACATTGCACAGAAGTCTGGATCCAAAATTGGATTTATTGGACACTCAATACTGAGTAAGCATTATCTCTAACAAAGGGAATGAGAAGTTAGAATATGACAGTTATAAGCTTATTATATTATTCTAATTTTCACAAAAAGCCTATAATCTAAAAAGTTTCCCATTTTACAGATACAGAAACAGTTTCACTAAAAATTCTTAAAAAGTATAATTGATATGCTTAGGAGGAAATAAAACAAAATAATGTAAAATGTTCAATTAAAACCAGAGAAGATAGAGTAAGAGAGCAACAAAAAGAAACAAAAAACAAATAAATGAATAAAAAGTTACAAGCATGATAGATACTAATAAGTATATATCAATAATCACTTTAAATGTGAATGCTTTAAATACTAAAAGAGAGAGATCTTTAGAGTGAATTAAAGAACCAGATCCAACTATATGTTATCAACAAGAAGCCAGTTTCTCAGACTCTCCTAGCTTTGGGTAACCTTGACACTTTTGAGAAGTACGGTGGCATTTTCATCACAGTGTATCAAAGTTACCTTCTGTCTGCATGACTATCATTGCTGATGCCAGCCTTCACCACCAGGCTGACTGTACCGATCCCAGCAGGCAGCCAAAGTTGAAAATCCTGGTCTACGTGTTCTGCCTTGTCTATCCTATGTCCTAAACAGTGCTGACCACTTTTCCTGTTGCTCTTTCTACCAGTCCAATCCTTCTTTCAAAGACGAGTTTGACCTCTTCAAATTGTCACCTGCAGCCTGGGCCAACTTCATGGGTGTGTGACCCATGCCATTACACAAGGCTCCTCCTTTAGAAGGGTGCATGCTTGATTGACCATGTTGCTGTCCTTGTCTGGGAATTCTTAATTTTTGAAAAGGGACCCTGCAGTTGTAGAGGTGATCCTAACTACCAGCACCCACTAACGTGGTGTCTCCCATCTCTGAACTCCTAGTCCATTCAATTGCTGTGATCACATGCTTCCTTGTACCCTTTCCTTATATTCTAAGGTCTCTATTCTCTCTCTTAAGTGAATTACAAAATCCTTAATAGCTGTGTTCTTATTCATTGTTGTATTCATCAGCATTCAGTCCTGAGCTTGAATATAATAGGTGCTCAATAACTGTGTGTTGACTATCGCACTGTTGTGCTAATGTTTAACTTGGTGGACATGGTGCCTTGATGTCATTCAGAATAAAAGGTTCTACACATGACAATGCAAAAATAGACAATCCAGATGAAAAAAAACTGGGGATTCTACAGGGAATGATTAGCTCAGAAAGATGGTCATTGCGAAATACAATCAGGGAACACACACATAAATTGCAGGAAAGAACTTGAAAAATGTTCATTGTGTAAAGGACTGAATAAGCGATCCCTTCTCTCTGACACTTTCCACTTGTCACTGCAGAGGAGGAATAGCGCTTGTCACACCCCATCCACACACACTCCCTGGCCCCTCCAGTGTCAGCTCTGCTATTCTTTGCTTTTCCCAAAGCTGTACGTCGGAATCACATGGACAGGCCTCATCCGTGCTTTATGTGACCAGGCTTCAGCATTTCAGGCGACACCTGGGCCCCAGCTGGTAGTTCTCGTGTTTGGAGATTCTGATTTAGTAAGTCTCAGAGGAAGACTTGCTGATCTGCATTTCGGCCAGTGGTTCCTGATTCTTACGATTGGGAAAACTTGGGCTTGGAGAGAACGTTTCTTGCTTTCTAAGGGGTCCCTTCCTGGGGGTGTGCTTCTTGGACCACCAATCCCATCTACACTGCGCATTTCTCCTCTGCCCTAATCACAGCATGTTTCACGTAGCAGGCATGTAATTGGCCTGATGTTACCTATGTTATTGTTGTGTTGTCATCTTTGGTGCATCCACAGTGATTCATGTTGGATCAAAGAGCTGTTTCACTTCCTTCAGATATGGTAAAATATCGCATTCTCTCCATCTCACTAGACTTTCTTTCTTTCTTTTTTTATTTTCTAAAGTTTTACATATGTCTCCTTTTTCCCCAGTTGACCCCCTCCCCCATCCCTTCCCAGCCCAGGGAAGCCCCCACCATCCCAGTGTCTGTGTCCATTGTTTATGCCAATATGCATGCATACAAGTCCTTTGGTTGCTCTCTAAACACCCCCGCCCCTACCATTTGTCTCTAGATCAATCTATTCTTGTTCATCAAATTATCTTGATCATTATATCCCACATACGAGTGAGATCATGTGATATTTATCTTTTTCTGACTGGCTTATTTTACTTAGCATAATGCTCTCCAGTTCCATCCATGCTGTTGCAAATGGTAAAGTTCCTTCTTTTTAATAGCAGCGTAGTATTCCATTGTGTAGATGTACCACAGTGTTTTAATCCACTCATCTGCTGATGGACACTTAGGCTGTTTCCAAATCTTAGCTATTGTAAATTGTGCTGCTCTGAACATAGGGGTGCATATATCCTTTCTGATTGGTGTTTCTGTTTTCTCAGGATATAGTCCTAGAAGTGGGATTACTGGGTGAAATGGGAGTTCCATTTTTAACTTTTTCAGGAAAGTCCACACTGTTCTCCACAGAGGCTGCACCAGTCTGCATTCCCACCAGCAGTGCACGAGGGTTCCTTTTTCTCCACATCCTCGCCAGCACTTGTCGTTTGTTGATTTGTTGATGACAGCCATTCTGACAGGTGTTCACTAGACTTTCTCCATGGACCTGTGATTTGAAAATTTTTCCCTGGCCCTTCCTAGCTCTCATCTGGCTGTTAATGGGTTAGTTGGTCTGGGACTCCACATTGATCACATGAAATACAATATATTTGTATCAATATTAGTACCGTTTTTTCACTGCAGGTCTCTGTTATTTCAGCTCTACCACCTGGCCTTTTTATAGGCTGAACTCAGGGCATAACCAACATTTCTTATCTTGTTCTAGAGGAAAATTTTGTTGATGCTCCAACAGATTTTCAAAGTAACTTTGAAACACAGCCCTGTTATAAACTAGGAAGCCTGCATTTACTAACTCAAAACTGTACAGAGAAGAAAGAGCGTGAGACACATATGTGGCCCTACAGCCATGAGCGAAGAAGCATGTGATTGGTGGGTTAACTGGATGCCTCAGGAGCCCGCACGCAGGAGCTCCGTGGCTGGGCGTGGAGCAGGAAGAGCCCCTCAAGGACACGGAGGCGGCCTGGAGAAGTGTGGCACCGCTGGCATTAACTGGGAGGCCGCGGAGCTGATAGGAGGTGCTGGTGCCCAGCAATCAGCCAGGGGGTGGCTTGATTTCCACAAAAACCTCACGCTGATCATGCAACAAGAATGAGGAACCATCAGGGGATGGGCGTGCCAACAGCCCTTCACCAACGGGCTGATAATGCCCGAAGCAGCATGAGGGCCATCAGGTCACTGAGCAATCTTTCCGGGACCCATTCCTTACGGGGAAAGAAACAACAGGAGCCACTCCCTGTCACCTTGGTGTCAGCAATGACTTTATGCACTGAGATTTAAAAAAAAGAATAATTTAGGAGCCCCTTCCCCTTCTGTAGCTATGCACGTTAGAAATTCTATTGTTTCAAAATGCAGTCGTTTTAGTTCCCAGTGGGTCTGGTTCCTTGTGTGTATACTTATCCAATTGTCCGATTCACTTAAGTTTGTAACTACAGGGTCTCGCTCTGGGTTGCAGACATGAATAGCTCTAAAGAGTCAAAGCAACAATCCATTCTGTAAAACGCAGATTTGCCCTGCTTGAAGTCACATGAGGATAGCTGCATGATTATCCAAAAACAGCACTGACCCCACACAAAAGGCGGTGGTCACTTCCTATGGCAACAGGCATGGGGAGTTCTCTCTCTGCTTGGTGTGGCTCAGTTGGTGAAGACCTACTCCAGGTGGCTTCGGTCTCCCAGGCCTTGTTCAAAAGTGAGATGGCTGGGCTCTATTTTGGATGGTAAGTAGATAAGGACTATGAATTCACCTTGAGAGTAAATAAAAATAGCTCATCTGAGCTCTTATTTATTTCTCTCACAATAACAGGAAGTTAACCCACTTACTGTGAAGGTATCGTCTTTCCTGCTCAGGCAAGATCATGGCTCACAAACCTCAAAACCTGCGGCAACCCGAGTTTAATAATCTTTAAGCCACTAAAAGAATCACAGGCCTTCTTTTACTCCCAGTGTCTGCCTCCATCTGTGCTAGGAAGATCACACAAGCTTTGCAACCAGGACTTGACTTGATATGTACAGCAGAGCCCCCTGCACCCTTGAAACTCCTAAATACCTGCTGTGTCTCTTCATTTGTGAATTTCAAGCTACCAACATACATTCAATCCAACTTTTATCGACTGCATAGAAAGAATGCCTGCAAATCTGGGCTGCACTAAAACAGGAATGGTGAAGAGCAGTGTAGTTTTGAGCACCACCTGGCCTCTCAAAACAGCCAGCTAGATGGGTGGCCTGCTTGTTGGTGTCTGCACATTGAGCACCTGGTATGTGCCAGGCATTTAGCAGAGTCTTGAAACTGTCTGAGAAAGGAGCAGGGCAGACATGCCCCTTCCCCCACACAGGCAATACATCTGTGATGGGGGCAAGCAAGCCAGCAAGTGTGGTGCAGCCATTTGTATACTTTGATAAAGTGAGATCAGAATGTTCTAGAAGCACAAAGAAGGGGCACCACTGTGTGCTGGTCAGGGAAAGCCTCCTGAGCCAGGTGTGTTATGGGACTGAAGATGAGTTCACCAAATTTCAAGTGGCTTTTACTCAACAGCAAGGAGAATCATTCCCTTAGCTACTGACTTGTAAAAATATCTTATTAAAAAACACATAAAGTGAAGATTACAGGGAGACCTCTCTGTCCTATTTTTGCAAGTTCTGATGAATCTAGAATTATTTCAAAATAAAAATAAACACACACACATAGCACACACAAAGGTAGCACTTAGGGAAATGACTTGAAACGGCCTGTTGTCAAGGTCTGACTTTGTGGGTGTGTGACCTTGGGAGCCAACAGGATCCCCAGTGAGAAGAGCCCTGTACTCAAGACAGAACCCCGAAAAGGTGACAGTAGGCACAAAAGGTACATGTTGGTCTCTGCTGGCCAGAGCTGTATTACAGAAAGGCTTTAAAGAGAGACTAGGATAAACTTTAATTACTTCTTGTGATGATACCTGTGGCTTGTTTTTGTAATATATATTTCACTTTTATAAGTGCATGAAATGTTATACGATAATTGAATTGTCAATTAGCCAGTAATAACTACGTTCTATTGTCCTGGTCATGGCCATATAACTTTTGTGTACTGTGAAATGCTTACTGAAAACTGAGCTGAAAGTGAAGAGGGGATGCATGGCGGGTTGGAATGATGATGGGCAAAGAGGAGAAGAGGGGAAAGAGATAGAGACACAGAAAGGGAGACCAAGTGGGAGACAAGGTGGTTAGAGATGGATTTTCAGTGAGGGTGACACTTGAGTAGAGATCTGAATGAGACGAGGAAGCAAGTTCTAAGTCCTTGCAGATCAAACAGCGGAGAAGCCGGCGTGCTTGGAGCACAGTGGACAGGTGGGAAGGTGGTGGGGAATGAAGTCAGAGGTGTCCCAAGACACCTGGTGGACTATGGCTTATTCTAATTTGAGGGTTGAGATATATGCTTTTGAAGGATCCAATAGTAAGCTGCAAATGCTCCCAAGGGTATTGTGGGTTATCTAGTCCACCTTAAATGTCATCACAATTGTTCTTATAAGAGAGGCAGAGGGAGATTTCCCACCTCTACAGAAGAGGAGGGGGTAGTGTGGCCAGGAAAGCAGAGATTGGAGTGAGGTGGCCACAAGAAAAGGAGAATGCCGGCTGCCCCAGAAGCTGGAAGAGGTAAGGCATGGAATCTCCCCTATAGCATCCAGAGGAAGCCACAACTTGGTTTCAGCCCAGTAATACTCATTTTTATTTCTGGCCTCCAGAACTGTGAGAAAAAGGAATGTATGTTGTTTTAAGCCACTAAATTTGTGGTAATTTGTTACAGCAGTCATAGGGTACTAATTCATCAGTATATGGATAACACTTAAGGACATGTACTAGATGAAATTGCCAAGGAATGAGTGTAGATGGAAAAGAGAAGATATCAGAGGGTGAGCTCTGGGCATTGAACATTTATTTTATCTTATTTTATTATTTTTAAAGTATTTTTTTATTGATTTTAGAGAGGAAAGGAGAGAGAGAGATAGAAACATCAATGATGAGAGAGAATCATTGATTGGCTGCCTCCTGACGCCCCCTACTGGGCATCGAGCCTGCAACCTGGGCATGTGCCCTTGACTGGGATCGAACCTAGGACCCTTCAGTCTGCAGGCCGACACTCTATCCACTGAGCCAAACTGGCCAGAGCATGGGTATCCAACTTTTAGAAACAGAAAGGAGGACTGAGATGAGTTCATAAATGGCTCTCATATGTGTGTGACACCATACATGTGGAATGGGAAAATGGAACTAACTCATTTGGTACTAAATCACTGAAACAGAGGTGATTGTGAAATCCTAACTTTTCTGGGAATGCACAGACTTTGCCAAAATTATGTAAGAAAACATTTGATCAATATCATGTATATCCTAAAGGGTGGGTCATTCTAGCTAACATCTCAGTGACCCATGTGGCATTATTTGTTTTATTTTTGTAATGTGTGTGTGTACATCTATTTCATACAAAACACTTACATCAAGTTTGACTAAAAAGCATAAGTAAAATGATCCATTATGGTTGATTTGATTCTATTTCAGGAATTAATTAGAGCCTATAGAATATGTTTGAAGATACTGGGCTTAAGTCATAGCTTGAAATGGGAGTTAGGATGATGTTATCGATCTGACAGCCTTGTGCATGTCACCATCTGATTTATGATTGAACAGACAGTAATCTCTGACAAATTTAATCTTCACCACAAAAATATGGGTCTTTTTGCCTGAGTCAACGGAGACTTCCTTAATCTTGGATAATGCATCATGTCATTTTCAGTAATTTGGGTTGATATTTTCTTTGTGCAAAGCAAAATTAAATGATGAAATATGCAGTTCTTTGTAAAAGAATGTGCTTAGGAACAAAATGCCACGAATAAAAAATTGAATGGTTAGAAATCTAAATACGAGTCAAATTACTTCAACTGAGGTAGACAAGACGACGTGATTGGGGCACTGGGTGTGTCCACATGAGCAAAACTGAGTGTTTTCTTTAAGGTAATCAGTAACGTACGGTGCAGGAGACCATACAGCATCATGGTACCAAATCGTTGAATTGAAACAGACACACTAATAGGAACGACCTGCTGGATCTGGGCCACTATTTCAAATGATTATTTTTTCCTTTTGCTTCCCTTTCTCCACCCCCTGTCCTTCCCTCTGTTTCCTTCTGCAAACAAGATCATGTTAGCACAGACAAATGAGGCAAGTCAATGACCTCCACCCCAGCAGACAGGCTCCATGGAGCCAGTTCCAAGCGGGTCCACAGCAGCTGCGGGCTTGCCGGTGAAATGAGTGCAGCGGTGGCTTCTCACAGCGAGGCATCAGCTCTCGTTCCCCTGCACGTCCCTACAAACAAGGAACAATGTGGACTCGGGGAAAATGCCGCTTGCTGAGATGTTAGCTTCTAAGTCTGTGTGTATATGTGTGGGAGAGGGAGGAAGAGGAGGATAAAGGGAGAGAGAAGATACTGCTCGGTGTAGCCTCAGGATTTCTAAAGGAGGCAGCGATGGAACAGGCTGACCTTTTATTGCTTCTGAACTGAGGACAGCTTCCTCCCTTGAAAGCTTCAATTCTATTGCAGGTTTTTATGATTTTGAAAGATACTCCAGGAACTTAGGCAATGAACCCAAACCAAGCTGTTTGATGTGTTGAGCTGTGTCCCATAAACCTCTGCAGCTTTACCAACCTGGCAGCAGAAATGACCCAACGACAATGGTGTTAGCTTAATTTTCCAAATGCAATTAGAACACAGCTTATAGGAAATGCTAGATCAGATGAAAAGGAAAAAGCAAACAGGTGTATGCAAACTATACATTCACCTACTTGAAATTATGTCTTTTAAGTTTTGAAGGACAAGATCAGAGTTTTATCAATATTCAACCATTTATGACCCTATTGGTGGCATTTGCATTTCAGGAAGGATTTAGTAGTCTAAAATTATGCTGGTTATTGATAGTGAAAAATTATTTTATGACATGAAAAAGTCTTCATAATAAAGTTGGAGTGGAAAAAAGATCATAAAACAATAGGTATTATATGATTCCAATTTTATTGATATACTAGAGGCCCAGTGCATGAAATTCGTGCATGGGGGGCTGTCCCTCAGCCCAGCCTGCACCTTCTCCAATCTGGGACCCCTCTAGGGATGTTCGACTGCCCGTTTACGCCCAATCCTAGTGGGACTGGGCCTAAATGGGCAGTCAGACATCACTCTCACAATCCACGACTGCTGGCTCCCAACTGCTCGCCTGTCTGCCTGCCTGATTGCCCCTAACTGCTTCTGCCTTCCAGCCTGATCACCCCCTAACCACTCCCCTCCAAGCCTGATCAATACCAAACTGCTCCCCTGCTGGCCCAACTTCCCCCAACTGCCCTCTCCTGCTGGCCCAGTCACCCATAGCTGCCCTCCCTTGACAGCCTGGTCACCCCCAACTGCCCTCCCCTGCAGCCCTGGTCCCCCCCAACTGCCCTCCCCTGCCAGCCTGGTTTTCCTCAACTGCCCTCTCCTGACAACCTGGTCCCCCCACAACTGCCCTCCCCTACAGGCCTGATCCCCCCCACCAGTCCTCTCCTGCAGGTCTGGTCCACCCCAACTGTCCTCCCCTGTAGGCCTGGTCCCCCCCAACTGCCCTGGTCCCCCAAACTGCCCTTCCCTGCCCTCCCCTGCTGGCCTGGTCCCCCCCAACTGCCCTCCCATGCAGGCCTGATAGCCCCCAATTGCCCTCCCTTGCAGGCCTAGTCCCTCCCAACTGCCTTCCCCTGCAGGCCTGATCGCCCCCAACTGCCCTCCCTTGCAGGCCTGGTCCCACACAACTGCCCTCCCCTGCTGGCCTGATCGCCCACAACTTCCCTCCCCTGCTGGCCATCTTGTGGTGGCCATCTTGTGTCCACATGGGGGCAGCCATCTTTGACCACATGGGGTGGTGATCTTGTGTGTTTGGAGTGATGGTCAATTTGCATATTACTCTTTTATTAGATAGGATACTTACATGTGTGTACATACATATACATGCATACACATATATATATATTAAAAAGAAATATAAAAGGATTATAGTAGTTATTTCGGAATGTTGGAATCACTAGTGATTTTCTTTTCTATGCTTTCTGTTCGTTTTTCTAGATTTTATAAAATGCAAATGTCATCTGACTATATCAAATCTAAAGCACACACACCAACTCATTTTAAAAGAAAATAACTTCAAGCTATAGTAGGAAAATGATTGTAGAACTTACCATTAAAAATCTATAAAACAGAACAACAAAAATTGAATAATTGTTTTCCGGGAAACCAGGGATATGATCCTTGAAGGAATGGAAACACACAGGTAGCTCAGCACTAATGCAGCTTTCTCCCTAGGCCGCCTTTGGAAGCCCAGCCCTGTGACTTGAAGCCCAAAGAGAGAGCAATGGTCACTGTGGGTGGAGGAAACAAGACTGGTCCTGAGGCAGGTGAGGCAGCTCTCAAGGGGCAGGTTCCCAGAAAGAAGGAAACTATAGAGAGAAGGAACCTCAGGAAACTGCATGGGGTCCTTTAAATCTTTAGCCAAATGCTAAGCTGAGCATCCGTGGAATGAGATTTAGTAAAATAAATAAATAAATAAATAAATAAATAAATAAATAAAAATAAAAGCTATTTGGAAACTATGAACAAGAATAAAAGACAGACAGTTGAGCAGAGCTGAGAGATATAAGCTTCCAAGAAGCCAGAGTGGAGACAAGTCTCAATAAAAAGGCTGTTGCTTCTGAGTAGGGCTGTAATAGCCCAAGATACAACATAGCAAAGCCCAAACCAAATCTCAACAGGATAAAGCTGCCAGGAAAATAGGACGATGTATCTGCCTCTTCACTAGACCCAAACTGATGCACCGGGTTTCAAATCAATTGATCTCTGTTCACTGGGGTTTGTTTGCAAGCTAGAGGTAGGCAATAAATTCACAGAGAGAACAGAAAACGCGACTCACAAAATGATCAATTAGAGTTCTTTACAACTGAAAACTTTGCTTGTCACAAGACACTGTTAAGTATTTGTGACTAAATTTGCCAAGTATGTATTTTTAAAGGGATACAGAAAATATTTTGAAAACATTAGTAACTCAATATTAAAAAGACAAGAAGGTCATGAAAATGGGCAAAGGATTTAAACAGGCACTTCAAGGAGGAAGATACACAAATGGTCAGTAAACACATAGATATGTGATCAATATTACCAACTAGGGGTAGGCTCCTGCTGCACTTGTGATCCATCTACAGATACTTGTCAACAGAGATTTGAAAGCTGTGGGGCTGGGGCTGAGGAATAAAAAAGGCCAAACTAGCCGAACTGACTCACTCAATGAAGGGGTCTATTAACCTGTTTATTAACAAGACAGAAGACAGTTGTCTTTCAAATTATGTCACCACAGTAGATATTTCTGTGTGTATGTGTGTATATAATGTTATAACTTAGTTTTTCTTTGTAAATTATCTCACTTGGTTTCTACCAAAAGTTTGTCATAAGTTCAAATAGACTATTAACCCATATGTAAAATTTGGGGGGAGGATTACATGAATTATATAAGTTGCTTATTTAACTACTTTCATTTAAATGAGTAAATTAATATATTTAAAATGTAAAAAGAGCTACTACTTAATAAGTGTAAATTATTATTATTATTATTATTATTATTATTATTATTATTACAAAAAAGGACTAATTTAAATAGCTTAGAGCCTCTTCAAGAAAATGAAATGCTCCATGAACAAAATTGTTTTATTTCTTGTGATTGTTAAAATTTCGCCCTGGTTCTGAGATGGGGGCAGGAAGGACAACAACTATGAATTTAAAAAAAGGGCTTAGAAAAGATGCTAAAATATGTGCAAAGAACCCTTGGAGGAGGCAAGAGGCAGGTGGTAGGAAGACAATGGATAAAATCTTTTCCTGTACCAGCCTTTAGGTGGCGCTATAATCCCTTCAGAACTAAGTTCCTATCTAGCTGGTAACTGAGCAGGGGAGTGTGAGAGTAAGAAAGGAAAAGGTATGGTGAGAGGAGGGGAAAAGTCAGGAGTATGCATCTGATAGGAAGTATTAGCAAATTGTATGTCAGAAACTTGGAGGAGTGTCTGTAAACACAGAGAGGAAACATGTATATCCAAGGAGAGAGAAGGGTTCTATAGATTATATTACTAAAATTGTCTTTTTCTGATTAAAGCAAAACTGGTTGTTTTTTTGGAAGGAAGATTTTGGTGTTCTTTTCCTGACATCTCACCTGCTTGATTTGGCAGATAGAGCTCTGTGAGCAAAATAATGCACCACTGAATTTATATGCTGACCCGTCTAAGTAACACTGGTCCGCATATCTCTTTCTAACCCCTGTGCAAGCCAATGTGAAAATTAATTAGTATGTAACTGCATAAACAGGCTCTCGTTTCTCTATTGTCTTGATGCCCATTTGCCCATCCTGAAAGGAGGCATGGATCAGCCATTTTTTAAAAATCCATTTCAAGAGAGATTAGAACAATTACCTATTCAGTGGGTCTGTGTCATTAAGTATAAATGAGTCTGTGATGAGAAAAGTCAAAGCTCCTTTTTATTAGTCTTAATTTTAATTTTTATTTTTAGATACCTAATTTGCTTTCACTTTTGATACCTTAGACAAAAGCAAAGTCAACTGCTGATAGCTTGGTTTTCCCTGCAGCGAGTATAATTGGACACTCTTTAGCAGGGGTGCAACTTTTGAATAGATGCCACAGAGCCATGAAGACTGTGAGATTTAAAAAAATAAAAAAGCCTCTTTCAATATATTTGTGATTAACTGGCAACTATGATAAGAAATTGCAGGGAAATGGAATAAACAGAAAATGTTAACAAGGTAGGACACGGATGGTTTTTTTTGCACAAGAGGAAGAAAGGCAAAACAATACCCGAGCTTTCTATCTGCTAGCCACCTGTTTGATAAATAAGTAATGGGGAAAAAGAGTTGCTGCCCTCAGGTTTACACATTTCGTATGCTTCTAGCCTGACCTTGTGCACGGCCTCAAATCTGATGCTGAAGAGCAAGCCTATGAATTATGGAAAACGAGAGATGATTCGGAGGATTTGGTTAGAAGTGGGTAGCTCCACGCTCTTTACCTCCGTCGAGGCCACGGAGTTCTTCTGTAGTGTCTTTTCTTCTACAGAGTTTTGCGAATATATATTTTAGCATTCTTGACAACTTTTTTGCTCGCTTATCCAAAAGGAAGTTACTTCTGCCTGAAGGATAGCAGAGCTAATTGTTTGAATGAAAAAATGATAGTCATTGCTATCTACAATGGGTAACAACATAAACTGACCTTTAGGTTTGTGTCTGTGAGGTAGGTGCTGGGTAAATGATAGTCTGAAACAACAGTATGTTGGCTCATTTCCAAAGGGGCCTGTGAGGAAAGTGGGCACGGGGGAGAGACTACTCCCAGATACGTGTTTCATCAGAAACTGGTAAGATATTGATGACAACTGTAGAATCTGTGCGACAGTCACAACATGAGTTCTATGTGATTTCAATTATGTTCAGAAGGAGAGTAAAATGTAGCCAAACTTGTAAAGGGGGAATAAAAGACACTGATAATAAGAAAAGTAGTAAAGACTAACTAACTAAATATATATTAATTCCGTGAGAAGCAAGGTCTCAAAACAATCACACAATCTGTCTAAAAAATGTCAATTACTTCTACCTGAGTCTTCTTATCAATGTGATGAATTCCCCCATTGAGTTAAGTAACATATTTATCACCTCACATATTTACTGCGTTTGACTTTTTAAAAATTCTACTTCTAAGTGGTACTATATAGTATTGTCTTTCTGTGTCTGGCTTATTTCACTTAGCGTAATGCTCTCCAGGTTCAACCATGTTATCGCAAATGACAGGATTTTCTTCTTTTTAAAGGCTGAGTAATAGTCCACTGACATATAGCACATCTTTTTTACCCATTCATCCATCAACAGAAACTTAGGTTGTTTTGTACCTTGGTATTGTGAATAATGCAGCTATGAACATGAGATTACAGATATCACGTGGAGATAATGATTTCATTTTCTTTGGATATATACCCAGAGGTAGATGGCTAGATTTACTTGTAATTTCTTGAGGAACCTCTGTACTACTTCCCATAGTGGCTGCACCAGTTACATTCCCACGCACAGTGCGTGAGGGTTCCTTTTTCTCCACATCCTCACTAGCAATCTTGTCTTTTTGATGATAGACATCCTAACAGGTGTGAGGTGATACCTCATTGTGGTAAACACATGAGCTTATACACTAGGAACCCTGTGAGACACTTACAGATGAGGAGACTGAACCACAAAGAAATAAAGTTCCTCAAAGTCAATTTGATAGAATTAAAATTCAAACCCTGGCCAAACCCACAACTCCTAACCAATGTTCTCTGTTGCCTTCAGGACTTGTGTCCCAAGAGAGCTGAGTTTCACCGTCTGGACCCAAACACCTGCTTTCTACCATGCAGTCGGCCATGTTGAAAGTTGAAGACCAGCTTTTTAGGGTCCCAGGATGGCTTTACCCTCAGAATAATCCCAGCAACTGTTTCCTCTGGTCAGTGCAAGGTGATTACTGTTTTTGCTCTTTTTTTGATTTCTCTACCTGAGACTTTGCTATGGATGTATTTCCATGAGACTAGCTGGTGTACCAAACCTCTCTGCATCAGACTTTCATTATGTCTGTGATGCCTCCTTGCTTCCGGCCCTCGCTGGGTAGGAAATGCCTGCTGGCCTGCAAAGACATATGAATTTATCCTTGTTAACCCCATGGCATTTTAAATGGCCTGTCCATTTCCGCAGCCTTTAAACGTGGTTCCATTAGATTTGTTTAAGGGCCAGGCTGTGATTTTGACCTAGAAAAAGTCAAAATCTACAATTAGACTAAAATAAAACCTGGGGGTTTCTAAAGTCTCTATGGAGCAAACCACAAGTCTATTCATTTCTTCCGCTTAGTTTTGACTCAGCCGGTAATATTTATAGAGAGGTCCTTATGCTCACAAAACTGTCTACCAGGAGCCTGAGTCATGATTCCTAATAAAAATGGGTTTCAGACAATCTGACACCTATGGGAACAATCAGGTGATTTAAAAACCAGCCCCAGCCGGTTTGGCTCGGTGGATAGAGCATCGGACTGTGGACTGAAGGGTCCCAGGTTCGATTCTGGTCAAGGGCACATGCCCGGATTATGGGCTAGATCCCCAGTGGGGGACTTGCAGGAGGCAGCCGATCCATGATTCTCTCATCATGGATGTTTCTATCTCTCTCTCTCCCTCTTCTTTCCTCTCTGGAATCAATAAAAACATATTAAAAAAACACACAAATGTATAAAAAATATTAACCCTTTGCACTCGCTTGCTTTTTTTCTCGATTCCTTTATTCTACGCGGGATTTAATTTTTTAAATTAAAGATTTTACAAAGTGCGGCAGTAGAATAAAAAACTGGAGTTTCTTTTCATACAAACTTATTTATTTGGATTTTTTTATATTTCAAATTATTGATACATTCAATACAATTCGACATACGAGCTGCTACCGATGCTAACCGTGTCGAGTCACACTCAACATCTGAGTGCAAAAGGTTAAGAACCATTTATTAGTAATATTAAGAATGTCTATCCTGTAGATTAACACCAAGCTCTTAGAGCATAGCCAACAAATCAATGCAAATCATCTTACATTGAATTTTTTGTTTGCTTGTGTAAGTATGAATTACCTGACAGCACTTAAATCATGAATACTCCCCATTTGGACACTGGCTGTGAAACTCCAGGACTGACAGACTCAGCAAGGGTCCCCAAGCCTTGGCTCCAAAGTTGTGACCAGGTGGTCTCTTGCTCCTGCGTGTCAGTGTCTCTAGCTTAACCCTGAATGGAGTTCTTTCACGTGGGGCCCCGTAAGCAAGAGATTGAGAACAAAGCTAATGCTGCAGGAAGAACATTTTGGAGTGTCCCACACAGGAGATGCCTTCACGTCTATCACTACATTAGGTCTACGTAGGTGGGATCAGTTTCATCACTGACAACACTCCACTGGAGGACTGGCCAGTGCACGCAATCACAATGTCCAGAGGTCAGTGCGCAGTTCTGTTCCATGTCTTCTTCATCCTCTCCGTGGACACTATATCCAAAGGCCATCTTCTGATTTAGGGTAATGATTCCATAATGAGCAGCATAACTTATTCATAAGCTTCAACTGCTAAATTGGGTTAATAATTATCATTGAAACTGTTGTTTTGTTTTTTTAATTGATTTTAGAGAGAGAAAGGGAGAGAGAGAGAGAGACCTTGGTTTACTTAAGTATTCCAAGTCTCAGTTTGCCCACCTGTTTAATAGATGATTCTTGGGACCTGTCTTACAGGACGTATTAAATAATTTATGCATATAAAGTGTTTACCACAATGCTTGGCACATAGAAAGGCCCCAATAGTTGTGAGTTGTTAGTTGTAGAGACAAAGATAGTGAACTAACGAGGATTTTATTTTCAGTTTTCGGGACCAGATCTGGCCCTGGTATCAGGTATTTCTCTTGGTTACTAGTTTATTGTGAGCCTGGGTGAGTCTTTTCTCTCTGTGGTCCTAATGTATAAAATGGAGGAATTTACTATAGAGGTGTAACCACCTCTAATATTCTACCCACTCTGGCCCCAATTATTTCTCTCTTCTAAATACAAACATTAGCTGCCAGGTGATGAACTGGGGCTGAAACAGAGTTGCACAATATGATAAAATTGTCAATATTCTTTCCATGTTAAGCCTATTAGAACACAGACTCATGCTAGAATGTACACTCTGGGAGGGTGGGGACCCTGACTTGACTTGTTCACTAACATATCCAGGCACCTAGAGTACTTTGTGGCACATAAGAGATGCTCAGAAAGTATTTGCTGAATGAAAAATATTAATATCCTATATGAAAATAGACATTTCAGTAAGAAGGAAAGTGACTAATGATCATTTTCAAACACTTTTTGCAGTTTAGTAAATAAAGAAATCCTGTTAAAACAATGCATATAATTTGTCAACTGTGAAAATGGCAGATGCTAAAAAAATAATAATACTCACATCATTGGTAAGTGACATAGGAATGATCAGCATAACCTTGTTAGACTACAATATTTTTAGAATTCAGTAGCTTAAAAATGTGCATATGCTTTGACCTAGCACTTCTACACCCAGAAATGTGTTTGAAGGAAAGGAAATAAGTATGCAAAGATTTAGTCACAAAAATGCTGTTTACATTACCATTACTTGGAAGCAACCAAAATGTCAAACTATAGGCAATTTGTTAAATAAAAGATGGTACAGTCTTATTTTAAAAACTAGAGGCCCGGTGCATGAAAATTCATGCACTGGATGGGGGGTCCCTCAGCCCCGCCTGCCCCCTCTCACAGTCCAGGAGCCCTCAGGGGGTGGGAGGCGACTGGTGATTAGGGGAAGGTGAGACCCCATCACACCTCTGCTGCTGCCACTGCTGATAGCGCAAGCCTCGGCCGGCCCTGGTTACCTGAGCCTCGGGTGGCCCTGGGCGGCTAGGCAGCCACCATCCAAGGCTTGCCTGTGCCTCGGGCTGGCCCTGGGTGGCTGGGGGGCTGAGGGGACTGGGGGACTCCAGAGGCAGGCATGTGGAGTGGCTGGGCCTGCCTGGGGGCAGGCCCGGCCTTGCCACGCACCTGAGGCCCTGGCAGGCTGAGGGGACTGGGCACCACCATCTTGTGGCTGTGGGCACCGCCCTCTTTGAGGGCGTGACAGTCAATTAGCATATTCTCGCCTATTGGCTGTGGGTGCCACCATCTTTGCAATGGTGTGAGGGTCAATTAGCATATTCCCTCTTTATTAGATAGGATATGTTTGTTTGTTTTTTGAAGAGAGAGAGGAAGTGAGTTTCTCTCTTCTTTCAGAGAGAGAAACATAAATGAGAGTTTTAGATCGGCTGCCTCCTCCTGCATGCCCTGTTCTTGGGATTGAGCCCGAAACTCAATCATGTGCCCCGACCTAGAATCGAACCTGTGATCTCTCAGTGCATGGGATGACACTCAAGCAACTGAGCCACAGGTGCCAGGGGAGATGATAGAGTCTTTTAATGAAATAGTAATTAGCCATTGAACACATTGCAAATTAATATTTATTAGCAAAAATGCTGATAATAAATTTAGAGAAAGGCAATTTATGAGACAGCATGCACAGTATAATTCCATATAAAAATCTATGGTTCGACTATGGTAGTTCAGGGGATGGAGTGTCGTCCAATGGACCAAAAGGTCCCAGGTTCTATTCCAAGCAGGAGGCAGCCAACCAATGAGTCTCTCTCATCATTGATGTTTCTGTCTCTCTCTTCCTCTCCTTTCCTCCCTGAAATCAATAAAAATATATATTTTAAAAAAATCAATGTACATACATCTATAGAAAAAATGTCTTTGGCTTAAATCTACAAAATTAAATTTAGTTATATCTAGGTAGTGTAAGTATACATACTTGTAGTTTTCTTTTTGCTATTTTTTTCAACATTTTTTACTATGACTATAAATTGTTTTTATAATAAAATAATATATCATATTAACTTAAAAATTTACTTTTTAGCTCTCATAAATGTAGACTTTCAGGAAAGGTGCGTGTGTGTGTGTGTGTGTGTGTGTGTGTGTGTGTGTGTGTATCTGAACTGTGTTCTTTGCTCATCTAGACTTTCTTACACTCTCAATAGCATGGCTAAATTAATCAGATTTTAAGCTCCTTAAGGGCAGGGTTTACATCTTTTCTTTATTCTTTAAAGTCTCTTGCACCCCTTCTGGCTGCTTAATAAAACTTCCCTGCTCTGAATTGAGTGGAGAGCAATTTGAATTCCTACTCCCATTAAATGCCCCTATAAGTCAATTTAAACAGCGCCAGTAATAAGAGTAAGCCCCAAGGTTTCCTTTTTATTGGAATCCAGTTCCCAGGATCACTGACACTCGGGGACAGAGCCTCACGCACTCGGGCAGGCGCCGAAGCAGGAAGATGTTTATTGTGCGTTGCTGCAGGGTGGCTGAACGTGTAAAAAAGAACTTTCTGATAATTAAGGGAGGACATCAGTAGGAGATGGCTGCGTAATAAGTTCATAAACTCCCTTTCCCTAGAAATATCCAAGCTGAGGAGTAGAACCAGCGCTGGCTCAGGGCCTGGCAGCAAGTGAGACATCGCACTGGGTGCCCTTGGACAGTTGTTGTAATCTGAATGGCCCTCCCGTCTCAGGCCTCAGCAAGACCGCAGTATTCTCTTGATGAGACAGGCAGGTGGGAATAGAATTCCATTTCGATCCCTGCTACACACATTTCAGTCATTCCTTACTTCCTCTCACTTTCCCATTGCATGCTGCCTTGCTGTCTGGAAACTCTCTCAGGTTTCTTTCTTTCTTTCTTTCTTTTTTTTTAATATATATTTTATTGATTTTCTACAGAGAGGAAGAGAGAGGGATAGAGAGTTAGAAACATTGATGAGAGAGAAACATCGATCAGCTGCCTCTTGCACACCCCCTGCTGGGGATGTGCCTGCAACCAAGGTACATGCCCTTGACCGGAATCGAACCTGGGACCTTTCAGTCCCCAGGCCCAGGCCGATGCTCTATCCACTGAGCCAAACCGGTTTCGGCAACTCTCTCAGGTTTCTGCCATGTGAGTGCTTTGTGCTCCTCTGCTCACGTTTTCTTAGGGGGGAGCACCTGGCTGTACTCCCTGTGAACTTCAGCCCTTCCTTTTACTCTGTGCACAGTTCCAGAATCCTAAGGTCGAGTTCCTTAGGTTAGGGGGTAGGTTCATGGGTGTGTGTTTTAATATCATACCTCCTGCCTCATATATTTACTAATAAGATGAAAATTCTGACATATTTCAGATACAATAAAAGCACTTACTAAATGTCATTTCACTTTTAAAAATATTTTTTTATTGATTACAAAGAGGAAGGAAGAGGGAGAGAGAGAGAAACATCAATGATGAGAGAGACTCATTGATTGGCTGCCTCCTGCAAAACCCCTAACCAAGCCCGCAACCCAGGCATGTGCCCTGACCGGGAATCGAACTGTGACCTCCTGGTTCATAGGTCGACCCTCAACCACTGAGCAACACCAGCTGGTCTCATGTAAAAGGTATGTGATGCAATAAGCTAAAACACATCAATCAGCTAGGGGATGTGATTATTATACCCAAAATGTTTACATATGGCTTTTTTCAGTTCATGTCTTAATTCTGCAAAATCTGTAACATGTCTGAAGACTCTTTCATAAAGAAAATCTACTTTAAACATTCCTGCTCTTTTCCTAAGTTTCGAGTAGAATTTCAAAATAATTTAAACTTCCCAGCTTGATAGCTGACATAGCCCATAGATATTCCAATAAGTGATAATATGTCTAGATTAGTTAGAATACATTTTGATTTCTTATACTTCTTAGTCCCATATAATCCCAACTTGCCTTTGCTATGCTTGGAATTTGTGTGACATTACCCTTTAAGAGTGTTATTAAAATCATGCCTATCAAGATAACTTAAACATGAAAAATGAACCTTGGCACTAATTTATTTTTAACTAAAACGTATATGGTGATAGACTCAGTATTTATATGCCTTATATATATAAAAAAATCTCTATCCTTTTATCATGGCTATACGTTACTGAGCCAAATTTGATGAAAAATCATCTGGTCTAACTTTCTAAATTTATATCAACTTTAAAATTTTGCAATTCTACATGATGAGAATGAAGTGCAATGCTGAACCCAAAAGCAAGTGGCTGAAATTACAAGGGAATAAATATGTGGCAAAACCAGAGCTGATGTAAAGGAAAGACCGCATTGTGTATATTCTTCCAAATTATTGTCAGCATTCATAAAAAGCCATTGAGCAAGCCAATTAATAAATAATAAGTTAAAATATTTGTTTTGAAACTATGTATCCTACAAATGCTATGATTAAAAGTGCATAAAATAAAACTAGATATATTTTCCTGGAAAATCTACTTAGTAATTTCCTTGTTTTTGTAACTGGATATACAAGTAATTGACACAAAACAATTCAGCAAAGGATTCATAAGGATTATGAATCTTGGATTTGTGATTTAACAGGGATGCTAGAGCCAAGAAAATAGCTTAGAAAACACATATACTCACAATAATTTTATACAAGGTGATCACTGTAAACCTGTCCTGTCTGATTCCTGTAAGGATGGAAAATGAAAACATGACCAATATTTGCAAACCCGGAGATGCATATCCACTTTGGAAGTGCACACCTGGGGCTAAGGATTCCACTGGAGGATAAAAATACCTTTTTAATTCTTTCGTTTGTATTTCAGATGCATGCATCTTGATTCTTGTCTAAGAAATAAAAGGTTTAGATTCGGTATTCCTTTTCTACCATATTTATGACCCTTCAAAAGGGTATTTTTGATGTTACATAAGAAAGACAAAACAAAGAAAGAAAAAATGCTTTGATATAGAAAATTCTTTTGTTCAACCTGCCATATCTGTGCTAATAAGTGCCAAAAAGTTTGGGAAATGGTGAGAAAAGTGACATTTATTGTGTTCTTATATTATGCCAGGAATTGTGCAACAATAACTAAATTTCTTTTTCCCTTTATCAAACTCTTTTGTAAAAACCTGAATCCCAAAGCAACACAATATTAATAAAAGTGTCTTGCATTCACATGAAGCTTTTATAATTCATTAAAGCAGTCCTCCTCTCTTAGAGGGGAGGAAAACAACATTTATCCGATGCTGACTATGTGCAGCTCAGGAGCAAGGAGATTGTATGCATAAAAATTTTACTCCTCATGATATATTTAAGAGATGGGTATTATTTCTCCCATATTTCAGATGAGAAAACAGAGATATTAGAAAACATGAGGGGATTACCTAAAGGCACATACAGAAAGTGCTGAGACTGAATTCCTAATTCAGAGCTCATTCTGCTGGTAGCCTCTGTTCTGCGTGGGCTGTCTCTAAGTCATGAGGTAGCTATTAAGATACCCAACATCTGCAACTTATAAAAAGGCAGCACTGCAGGGTTTTGTTGTCCAAGTCTTTGTGTTTAGCATCAAACGTACCCAAGAACCTTGATCCACTCCATTCTAGATGTGCCTACAGCAAAGGAGTTCATACAAATCACGGTTGTGACTTTTAAGAAGGAAATGCCCCTTGTTTTCAATTATTTTACAGATGAGGTTCCTGTGTGTTTGGATAAAGACACTGACTCATAATAATGTTATTCCAACCAGTTAAAATCCCACAATGGTGGAAACAATTAGAGACTTGGCCCCAAAGAGGAACACCAATAATAAGGAGAAATACACAACCGTATCGAAGAATTTGAGGGAAGGGGAATCCACAGAGTTAGTTTTAAAATACCAACTGAAAACGAATGAGCCTAGAAAAATAAAGGACAAGGCTTTGATATTTCAGGATTGTGTTCCTGTCTTGGTGGTGAATTCTTTTACAGTGCAGTTCACAGGCCCTCAAATATTAATTAGCATGAGCTTCAAAAGGACCCCACCCACTTGCTCAACCACTATCCATACTCCGCTTCATTGGCAAAATTCAAAGACCATTTCCTGTACAAAAAAAAAAAAAAAAGGAAAAGAAAAACAGGAAAATACTTCTTTTCATAGGAGTTTACTAAAATAATATTGAGAAATCCCGCAACAATGTCCATTTGCTTCTGGAATGTACATAGTTTTCCAATTCATAATATTGATTCCTTTCTCTTTATCCATTTGTTTTTTCCCCCTAATGTGGAAGTTTCTAAACACACTCCCTTTGATGTTTCCCTGAATTTTACTTCAGGGGTCACAGGACTGCACCATAAAGCTCAAGTCTGCACAAGCACTTAAAGGTGATCTGCTCTGCCAAGTACCAGGTTTTGAAAGAAACAACTGGTACATTTTTGCATTGCTCATATGTTTGATGAACTTCAACGGAAGAAGATGCTGTGGGATGAAAGGATGAAAGACAGGAACCAGAGGCTGAAAACTGACCTAGAAATCTTAATTTTAGCAATCAAAGCTGTGGCTGAATTCAAGTAAACAGCAGCAGGGGTGAAATTATAGTACAAATTACCATGCAAGGCCAGAGAAATTATTCTCTGCTGCATGGTTATTAAGTGATAGATAAATAAATAACACTGTTGGACTGATTGACAAAATATAAGTGACCTAAAAGCTAAAAGGGTCATCCTGCAAATAGTACTGTGTAATCACCAGGCATTCTAAAGCTGAAATGAAATTTGTCACAGTAGAGAAATCTTAAAATGGTATCTGCCTGAGCCATTGCTAAAAGTCATTCATGAGTCCTTAATCCCAAGGAGCTTGCAACTCAGATGGCCAGGTATTGGTCTTTATTTTCATTTCTGAAGACCACTGATGACCCATGGTGAGTAGAGATCCATGTGCCAGAACTGTTTTTCACATCCTGAAGTTCAACACTTTAACAGGCTTCCCCACCCCCCACCCGGCCCCCAATGCATTTTAATATCTCTGATTTCCTCGATTTGATGAAATATGGTGGTAAAGACAATCAATGTGCATGGCTTCTTCCATCTCTTCTCTCTTGCTGGTGAAAGCATGGGCAAACTAGTTAGCATTAAAGTTAAAATTTACTGCCAACAAGACAGGGTGTCCACGTGTTATACATGGCATTCAACCTCCATGGGCTTTGTTAGCTGACAGAGCTCCCTGGTCCCAGACAACCTTGGAATACAATGACATGATGAACTGTGGTAGCAAATGGAACTGATGTTCACTTTTTAAAATGACACTCCACTGGGTTGTGGGGACAACCATTTGAAAAAGCACCTAGTTCCTGCTGTTGAACAAGTTATCTGATTCTCTTTTAAAAACTTATTGGGCTGACACTGGTTAACAAAATTATTCAGGTTTGCTAAGTCTCAATACTGTTCAGTAATGCTCAACTGTCTTCATGGATTATATAGCCTCTGATTTTATATGTACCTTTACTTTAGCTTATCAATAAGCAAGGGTTTAAATACTTAGAATATATAATTATCTCTTACTGTCTCTGTTTCCCCAAAGCTAAAGTCAGATAGGGACAAAAGACAAACCCATATAGATTCAAAATTGTACAGCATTTACAAAAGTACAGTAAGAAGTAATGGATCAAAGATTAGTCCTCTGGGCTACTGAATGGGTACATTTAATGAAGCAAAGCTCTGTAATGGCTTTCTCTGGGAGCTAAAACAGTCACTTCTGGTAGGAGTGTTGAGGCTTAGTCTTATGGCTTTGCCATTCCAGAATTAATTAGGAGCAGTAGGAAACAGTTTACTAATATGAGGTTCCAAAAGCTCAAAATTACCAAGCAGGGCCTAAACTGGCAGTTGGACATCCCTCTCACAATCCAGGACTGCTGGCTCCTAACAACTCACCTGCCTGCCAGACTGATCACCCCCTAACCGCTCCTCTGCCAGCCGGATTGACACCTAACTGCTCCCCTGCTGGCCCAATTGCCCCCAACTGCCCTCCCCTGCCAGCCATCTTGTGACAATGTGGGGGTGGCTATCTTGTGATGACATGGGGGTGGCCATCTTGTGGTGATGTGGGGGCAGCTATCTTGTGACAATGTGGGGGCTGCCATCTTGTGACAATATGGGGGTGGCCATCTTGTGAGGGTGTGAGGGTCAATTTGCTTATTACCTCTTTATTATATAGGATTATTTACCTAGAGATTGTCTTCTTAACAAAATGTTAAATGCCTTTTCTTGAGAAATTATAGCTCATTGTTGTTGTCAACTTCTCCTTTCTCCAGGAAAATGTTCAGTTTGCTACTGGGAATGACACAATTCACTGCAAGTCCAGGAAACCCGTAGTGATGGATAATGCTTAGAGGACAGCTCTACAGCAGCTCTTGCACCTCCTGGTGTGTGTATCTGTTATTTGACACACGGGGTTGGCTGGGGACATTTCTGGGATTGGAATAGTATACTTGACTTACTATTTAGTGTGGAAATCTAGACATAAAACAATGTGTTTTGAATCAGCTGTTGAGAGCAAGTCTTAGTAGAAACTAGAAACTAGTTGAAGATTATCTTGGGTTCTACCTGCTTCTATTTCTGTTTTGAGTTCCTTTCTTCTTTACTTTTTAGTAACTCCATTCCTTTCAGATGCCCAAATGCCTTCATTCTTTCTGTGAGTAGTCCAGTCCCCTACTGAACTAGCTGGGATCTCTGCCCATATCAATGTTTAGAAATCCTTTGCCTTATTCTCTTAGAGTTCTGATTTCCTTCCAGCTAATTGGACAGATTTATCAGTTATAATAATGTAACAACTAATAACACATGCTCTTTTGTATGACAGCTAGCCAGGGTCTTCCTGTCACATGTGATGTTTGAGTCCACAGAGTCAATGTTTAGAGGACTATTGATTCACCTCAAGTGCAAACTGCTCCCCGGCAGATGACACATTAGGACCATTTGCCTTAACATGTGGCTTTCATGTGGAATCTTTATGGAATGTTGTAAGTTTGTAAGCACGATAGTGGACCATGGAACACTTTAGCATCTTCCATTCCACCATGTAAGCAGCTGAATGACCACCTGGCTGGCAAGTGAGAGAAAGGAAGGAGGTTGTTACAGAAAAACCACAAAGACTCTGATTGTACCAGGTGAAGTTCACAGGTTTCAGAAACTCTATTTTCTATACTTCCCAAACCTTTTCTTTTCAAATATTTTATTTCACAGTCTCTACAAGAACATAAATGTCTCCCAAAATAGAACATTTTTAGCATCCAAACTGCCCTCACATCTGGAAGTTTGTTTATGTGTCTATCAGAGCACATAGTTTAAAAAGGAAACAGAAAGAACACAAATATCACTCAAATCTTATGACAAATGTTGAGTCAACCTTCCCCAATCTCAAATACAATTCCCTAGAAGCATGTTTTGAATAGTGTTTCTATTTTATAATCTATTTATTTTAGACATTACTATTGACTTGTTTTATAAGAAAGGGGGGAAATAATCTTTTTCCAATTACCTACTTTTTTATCTAAAAAGTTATATCACTATTTTTGGTTGAAACATGGTTAAAAATTTAATTTATTTTGACCTGGAACCCTTGTTTCCCATTGAGCCAAGTGGTGCACTACTTTCCATTCTTGTGTGAATATTACTACTTGCTCTCTTTCTCCTGGTCCTTTTGGTTCCCTTTTCTGCTATATTTCCTTCTCACTTTCCTTTTCCTCTTACTTCTGTAGGGACAATCTCACCTTCACTTTGTGAAGTCAATTAAAATCTCATAGAAATATATGTAAGTTATTGTCATTCCACTATAAATACATGCACTATATAACAACAACAGAAAATAACCAAGCCCAATGTCAAAAGACTGCAAACCCTGCTCTCCAGTTTGGAGGGAGCTTGTCTTTTGTGGTGTCTGCATTATTGGACTGGGTGCAGAAATTAAGGAAAAATCAGAGTAACATTATAGCTAGATCTGTTGCCAGCCTAATACCTTTGTGCTCTTCCTTGTTTCCCTGGATGTTGAAGTGTGTTGATCTGTGATGTCTAATGACAGACAGATTGGATTTTTCCTTAATTGCTGGTGACATGTCAGGTATGAGAAATGAGTAAGCACTCTGCACTGAACGGCAGTCCTTAGGAGCTCGTAAAACTATGTGTATAATTGAAATATATAAAATGAACACAGTAACTGGAATTGGCTTTTAAAAAAGACAATGACATTTCTTACTTCTGTGAACTGCCTTCTTTTTGAAAAATAGGTAGAAGAAATGCCAACACTAGTGACAGGTGTCACTGAACTAGAATAGTGTACTCCACGAGTAGCCTCTCTGTGTCTGCTTTACACGACAAGAATGCATCAATTTCAGAAGCCCAGAATTACATTTTAAATACATTCCTGAAAAGCTTTATATTATTGAGCCCAGAATAAAAAAGAGGAGATTCTGATGAGCAGTTTGATATTTAGAAACGACATCTGCTCTTTATACACGAAACAAGATCATCCACAACTATGAAGAGGCTTTATCTCTGACATGTAATTCTATAAACACTTCTTTTTAAACACAGTAGCTGAGGAAGGGCACTCAGGTTAATATTAATTTACTGTATCACTAATGTTAATTAAGTAGATGATTACAAGGTACTCTGGACTACACTAGATATTTGATGTAGGGTTTTGGTTTTTGTGATTCCAAAGGTATATTGGGTTCTTTCAGTGCTTATTATGGCATCATTATTACATACAGAAGTGTGTGAAGGCACCCCTCACTGGAATGAGATAAACCCAATTTTAGAAAGTTAAATAACACATGTATAGTATTTCTCACTATAGGAAATCATTGGGGTTCATGTAACATATTTTAAGCTCCTTGAAAGAGCCTCCCTCCGCCTTCATTGATGGACAAATGGACACATATTTTCTACCCCAAAGTTGAAACTCATTTAAAATTCATATGAAAATTGGCCACATAATCTCTATTGACATGATGGATGCTCCATTAACTCACAACACACTGCTTTCTAATTTGGGTAACTAATTATTCAAAATATACTCTTACTATTTAAAGTCTCTCTTACAAGCTTATGAATATATCTCCTCCCTTTCTTCCTCTCTTCTTTCTGTCCTAACCATCTTTATCCAACTATAAGTTGAAGTGGTTTTTAAAAATAATAACTACTATAACTTAAGTGACAAAATAGGAGTGAGAAAAAAATGGCACACGGGAAAATAAAATGAATCCTGTGGTTGAGTTGGTGAGAAAAAAAACCAGGCCCCAGGTCTTGCACACATAGTACAGTGAGGCTGCAATTGGGCTCTGAGCTATGCGTTTCTGAAACTAACAGGAAAATATGATCAAATAATTCATACAACACATTGTATAAATAAAACATTTGCTCCGAAATCGTGTAAATATTTAGGTACTAAGGCCATAAGCATCGCTTTAAAGCATGTTGTATAATAAGCTTAAATAAGATGGGAAGGGGCCAAAACGTGTTGCCGTAGCATCATGAATGTCACCAACCGTGACTCCAAATCTTAATGACTGTCTTTTTCCTTCTGTTTTTATTTGCAGTTCCAGCAGAATGGACTGAACTCAACAAATGCCTCTGAGTGCCTGGTGAGTTTCCAGATTCCATTGCTAAACTCAATGCAATTGGTGACTAGGAGGGTCAGTCAAACACACTTGGGTTTTATGCTTACCAAAAAAGCCGTTGATAAGCAGTCAGCAATTAGGTTCCAAACTTGATTAGGAAACCAAAACAAAAAATATTGGTGACTTCTAGAACAATAGATTTGTGAGGCTTGCTGGTAGATTTTAAGAAACAAAGTAGCATCTCAATTACTTTATGGTTAGAAGGGCTGATCAGATGGCTATTTGTCTTGGTTTTTACAGTCATGAAAATCTTCAGATTTAAAATTGTCAAGGTATCTTCAAAGGAGATGATAAATATAATGATTGTGTGTGTGTGTGTATTTGTTTAAAGCATTAACTATTTAAATATAGACATAACACACCACGATTTTTGTGAATCTATTGGCTCTTTTTCATGTCTCACTATTTTTTAAGCTTCAAGGAAATAGGTTGGGCTTTTCTGAACAACTGATTATACTTAGATAACTGTATAGGTTTAGAACTACTCTAAACATCACCATTAGGCAATGGAATCAAATTGACATTTTTAGAATATCCTACCAACAATATCAGATTTTTCTCGAGTGCACTTGGAATATTCAGCAAGGTAGACCATATCCTAGGAGGAAAAAGCTTTGAACATGTGAAACAATTAAAATTATAAAAGTAGGTTATTTCACATTTAAAAAAGTAAACTAGAAATCAATTTAAAACCTTTAAACACTTATAAATAATCCATAGGTCAAGTAGGAAGTCTTAGTAGAAATTAGAAAATACCTTGAATTAAAATAAAATGAAAATAAAAAATTATGTGATGTGGCTGAATCAATGCTTAGATTGAAATTCATAATCTTAAATGCTTATATTAGAAAATAAAAAGTCTTAATTCAATAATTTAAATTTCTATCTTAAGAAAGTAAAAAAAAATTAAAAAGAAATAAAAGATCAAAGCAACTAGGAGAAAATAATAAAGATATGAAAACACAACGCCAATAGGGACAATTGATGGGAAAAAATAGTTATTTGGAAAGATCAATGAAATTGACAAAATCTAGCAATACTGACAAAGCATAAAAAAGAGAAGACATAAATTACCAATATCAGGAATGAAAGAAAGGTAATACTAAACTTGACAGCCATTGGAATAATAAGAAAAAAATACCACAAACAATTCTGTGGACATAAAGTCACAAATTTAGTGAAATTTTGAAAACCACTATAAAAACTCACCTAAACTGAAAGAGATAACCTAAATAGTGTCATACCTATTAGAGAAATTGAGTTCATAGTTGAAAAAATTTCCAAAAAAGGAATTTTCAGATCTATATGGTTTTACTGGTCAACTCTACTAAACATTTAACAAAGGAATAAAACCAATTCTGCATAATTTTTAAAAGAAACTGAAAGAGAAGGAAATATTTAATAATTCATTTCATGAAGCCAGCATTATCCTGACAACAGATTAGGCAAAGACATTACCAGAAAAAAAATTACAGATCAATATTCTCATGGGTACAGATGCAAACATCATTAACAAGATTTTACTTGTGTTCAACATTATATGAAAAAATATATACATAAAAAATAATTGGGGTTCATCACAGGGGTGGTTCAATATTTTTAAAAAATCAATCTATTATTTACCATATTAACAATCTAATGAAAAAAAACACCTCATGAGCAAATTAATTGATGTGGAAAAAACATTTGACAAAACTCAATGTCCATTCATGTGTATGTTTTTTAAATAAACAAACCAAGAATAGAAGGGAAACTTCTCAACTTTACAATGGGCATTTACTGAAACCCACAGCTAACCTCATACTTCCACATGAAAGACTGAATATTTATCTCCTTACTTCAGGAGTAAGGTAAGAATGTGCATTCTCACAACTTTTGGTAAACAAAAGTTAAAGCACAAGCCAGTACAATAAGGGAGGGACAAGAAATAAATGGCATCCAGACTGAAGGGCAATAAATAAAATGTCTCTATTCTCAGACAACATGATTTTCTACACAGAAACTCCTAGAACTAAGTTAAAGAAGGGCACAGGCTACCCACAGGCCCAACACACAAAATCAAAGGTATTTCTGTATAGTAGCAATGAGCAATTGGAAAGCAATATGTTAAAATGTGTTTACTATACATAGTTCTCAAATAAATGAAAGATTTGGTTGTATATATCTAAGAAAATCTGTACAGAATCTGTATGCTAAAAACATTAAGAAAACAACCAGAAAAGACCTACATAAAAGAAGAGACATTTCTTTTTCATGGATTGGAAGACTCAACATTTGTTCTTCCCAAATTGATCTACACATTGGATATAATTCCCAGTAGGATTTTTTTTTGTAATATAGAAATGTTGATGCTAAAATATATGTGTTACATGAAGGACCTAAAATAGCAAAAGCAATTTTGAAAGAGGAAAATGAAGTTGGAAGAATCAGATTACTCTTTAAGACTAACTATAAAGCTAAGTAAATAAGACAGTGGGATATTGGCAAAGGGATAGACCCATAGATCAATGGAACAGAATGTATAGTCTAGATTTAGACCCACAGCAATATGGCCAATTGATTTTTGACAAAAGTGCAAATTTCATTCGATGGAGAAGGATAGTCTTTTCAACAAATTAAATTGGAAATCAAAATTGATATGTAAACTAGTATGCAAAAAAAAAATGAACCTCCATTTAAACTTCACACTTTATGCAAAATTTAACTTAAAATGGGTCAGAGATGAACATACAAAGTCTGATTACTATAAAATGTTTAGAGGAAAACATAGAAAATCTTTGTCATAGAGAGTTAGGCAAAGAGTTCTTATATGTAAATCAAAAGCTCAAACCATAATATAATTGATAAATTGGACTTCAAACTTAAACATTTTGCTGTGTGGAAACAATCTACAAACTGGGAGAAAATATTTGCAAGTCATATATCTTACAAGGAACTTGTATCCAGAATATATAATGAACTCTCAAAACTCAAGAGGAAACAGGCAAGCAATCCAATTAAAAAATGGGCAAAAGTCTTGAACACATCATGCCAAGAAGATACAAGAAAGATATAAGCTGTGGGTGTCAGTAAGTGCCCATTGTTAGGCCTATAAAAAGATGGCCAGCATCATTTGATATTAGGTAAATGCAAAGTAAAATCATGATAAAATACCACTTACCCACCTGTGAGAATGACTAAAATAAAATAAGAAATAATGATGATACCAAGTGCTGCCAATGAAGCTGGACAACTGGAACTCTCATACATTACTGGTGGGATGCAAACCAGCACACTGAAATGGGAAAATGTTGGCAGTTTTTCATAAAGTTAAACTTATGTTTGCTATATGAGTAAAGAATGCTATTTCTGGGCATTTACCTTTAAGATGTGAAAATAATGTTTATGCAAACACCTATATGTGAATGCTTGGTAGCCCCATTTATAACTTCTCAGACTGAAAAAAGAGTCCTTCAGTAGGTAAATGGATATACAAATTGTGGTCCACCAGTACAGTGGAATATTACTAAGCCATAAAAATCAACAAACTAATGTTACCAAAAACATCTTGAATTACTATCAGCAGCATTATGGAGATAGGAGCATCTCAGCTTTGCTGGAGGCCGAGCTGATCAAAGTCAACAGGCTTGTGCTCATTCACTTTAAAAGTAGGAAGCACTTATAGAAATTGTCTCACTTACCTAATCTACGTATGGGGAAGGGGTGGAATGAGGTCTCAGGACAGCCTAAACCTTTAATGTGGGACCTATGCATTTTTCAAATAGCTAGTGAAGTGAGAGCATGTCTAGACTAAATTAAGTGAAAAACTATTCCAAGTGGCAGCGTGGTAAGCATGATCTCATTTAGGAGAAAACAAACAAAAAATAACATATTTGTATATAAAGTACATAATTTGGAGGCAGAGTATATGAAATATGTATTATGTATTATGCAGTCATTAAAACAAGTGAGACAGCTCTTTGGATACTGGCACGATTTTACCTAGTAGGTTTATAGTATCTGAAGAGCAGTGTGTTCTGAATGAATGACTTTCTGTTAAAAAATAATGTTGTATGAATCTATATATATGTAATGACATAGAGATATAGATTATGTAGAAACAGGTGTGTGTGTGTGTGTGTGTGTGTGTGTGTGTGTGTGTGTGTTAAAGCATAGGAAAAACAGGAACTGTAGATGGGGTTATCTCAAAGGTGGCTTACTTGCAGGGGACATATAAAGAGGGAAAGAGAGGCCTTTCATTTTTCGTAATTTAAGAAAATGCTTCCCATCTCAAATCTGAACATGCACATTTATCATTTCTTTTAACATGAAAGAAGAGGCAAAAAGTCTGATAAAGTGAGATTAAATATTATTTTCTTTGTGATACCCACATTTCTACAATAAACAATTGTAACTTTGGAAAACATTATTAAATTTATTATTAAATGGAACAAATTTATATTTATGCCAGTATACCTTTATTATAAAACACCTCCACTATTATTAAGAATTAAGTTTATTTTACAAGTTCCAGCCTATACATGTTCCCATCCCAAAGTTTTTAAACTTAGATAAACCTAATTTTCTAAGATATCAGAAAGGCTTACAGAAATATTGGAGGTATGTTCCAAACTTATGAGCAGAGTAGAAACATCTCCCTAACTTTAAAAATATTTTTCACCTTCCCGTTATTTAACTGATACATGTGAGCCCACCTTCCTCAATATCCGAGGTATTTGTGGTTCACCATTACACAGTTCAGTGATGTGGTCACATGGTCAGGACGTGGTGAGCTAGGGTTTTATAATGAGCAACTCCAATCTCTGAGGCTGAAAAGGACACAGGTGGGCGTCTTGCTCATGCTACACTGTTATGCTACTTGCCCATCAATGGTTTCCTGGAATTCTTCCCCAACTCTTCTTCACTCAGGAGCCCAGTTGCTGAAGGCTCCACCTCTCTGCTTCTACATTTGCTGGGGAAAAGGAGGGTGTTGAGTCACACATTATTGGATTTTAAATACTTCTTCCAGGGTGATCCGAGTCACTTCCTCCCACGTTTCATGTGCTAAGGGAAGTCAGATGACCATACCTAACCATCAAGGGGTGGAATGATCAAATCCTACTATTAGCTTTGAAGGAGAAAGGCCAAGAATGTTTGAGGAACAGAACTAATGTCCAACATAGTCAGAATCATAGGCTAAGCAACAGCTGCCATGAGTAAGAGTCCAATAAATTCAGCCCATTAACCCTTTGCACTCGCTTGCTTTTTTCTTGATTCTTTTATTCTAATGCTAACCGTGTCGAGTCATACTCGACATCCGAGTGCAAAAGGTTAAAGTTACATTTTTCATGTAACCTATTTAAGTTGCGTGGTAGAAAAATTTACACTTTTTATAGTGTTCCAAAACTGTTCTTAATAAAAAGGAACTTGACAGATATTAGTTCATTTTTCTCTAAAAAGAAAGAAATTTTAAGGCGATTGGCTGTTTTCAGATGTCAGCCACTACCAAGTAAAGGTAGAAAAGTATTAGAGAAGAAAAAATGTTCATTAGGCTTAACCAGAGTACTTCCATTAGCAGAATTTTTTTCATTTATCTGGTTTACTTATCTAGCTATATTTATTGATTTTAGCAGAGTAGTTTTGAATGCCTACTAAGAGCTATGGATTTTGCCAGGCACAGACTACTCAATGTCAACACTTTGAAGTCTTATGATCAATTTAGGCATCATCAGTAAATGAGGTACAATCAAAATCTCCCTGGAAATGGGCACAAGCTAGCTTTATTTTTCTATTTGAAAACTGGGTTACTTTAGCATAGATCCCAGGCCTGGGGTATATGGTATATGCCTGGAGTATAGCTCACTGAGGTTATTATTGGCACTGCGTCAGAAACTTAAAATTCAGAACCAATATTTATGAAAATGCGTGTGCTCACGGTAGTTAAGAAGCGATGGTTTTTGACCTTGAAAATAAGTTCTATCGTTTCATAAAATATTGATGCTAAGTCATTATGCATTCCCTTCCTTCCTGCCCACCTCACTACTCATCACCACTTTAGAATCTTCGTTTCTATCCACGGTCATCGTGGCCACACCTGACTGACTCTGGAGAAAAGACCTCTGGTTTGAGATGTGCGGAAACTGTGTTTCCTGATCCCACAAGGACTTATCAAAGATCAGAGCTCTTTACGTACATCTAAGAAACAGGCATGCTGCATATTCGCAAACATCAGAGCCACCCGTGGCTCAAGACGTTCATGCTTTTGACAGCAGACACCAGTGTGTTTTAGGTTTAATGAGACTACTTTCTAGAATGTTCCATGGTCCAGTTTTGAAGTCAATCGTTAATACAATAGTTAAATCCTGGCATTTGGGGGATAATTTTTCTATATAAAAAAGATCATCCATTGAATTAAGAAAAGACATAATGGGGAATAATGTGTATCTAATTATTAATGTACTATAGAAATTAGCTTTTATATTGGAATTTATATTGCAATTACCTCCTTGGTGCTATAAAGCAGAACAATACAGAAGAACTTCTTTATTAATGCCTAATAGCATGGTAATTTAAAATATTCAAGTTTCTTTAATAAGGTAGTGTATGAAATGTTACTTAATTTGACAAGATTAATTATACAATTAATTTAAGACTGCTCTCAATTAAATTAGTAAAAATTCTTAAGCTTGTTGCTTTTGAAAGAAGTGCTGGAACCTAGCATGAAGTGAAATGCCAATTAAGCATAATATTAATTATACTAAGATGGAATAATGTATGTTTTGTTAATATAAAGGGCATTGTCAGAGAGTTGGTAAAGAGGCATTATTTTATTACTTTAATAATAATGATACCCCAGCCCTCTAAACAATTTAAAGGATCTTCAATAGTGCTAGAAAATACACTGGCTTGGGACAGTGCTTAGAAGCACCCAAGACAACAAGAACAATACAACTCCTGCCTTGGTGGCCCTGACTCCCCATATTTTGGGGTTCTGTTCACATAAAAATATTGCCAAGAGGAGCTGACTGTCAAAATACCTCCACTGTGACATTATCAAGGTGAATTCACCATGGTCCAGGGGCTAAGCCTCAGCTTTTCTGGTCCAAAGACTTAAGCTTGTCAGAGCCTCAGGCTTACTTAGATCCAAGTCAACTGAGAGATGCTAATTAAATTCATAATTCACTGAAGTATAATCACAAAATCCTCATTTATATATTTACAATGAAGAACTCTACCTTTTGGGGGACCAGAGGGCCCAATTCCTGTATTTACAGTGAGCTCTTTTGAGTTGGAACTCAAGCCTAGCTTTTATGATACCCAATCTAGTGTATTTTATGTTATACCTTGTCATTGGACAAATCTTATAAAGTGCATGCAACGTAAATTACTCTATGTTAACAATTTCCCAAATTCCAAAACCACTGAAAAATATTCTTTGAGTTCCTATCATGCATATTCAATGGGTAGTCGTCCCAAGGTGATGGTTATTATTGAAACGATATGTTGCACTTTTCAAGTGTTCACTGTGTGCCTGCCATCATTTTAAAGATAGTTCACTTTCCTATTGACTTCAACTAGAAATTGAGGCTTCAGTTCCTCCAAAACAAGTGATGGCTCTAAGACACCTAAATTAAGATTCTCAACATGTAGTAGAAAGAGCATTGTGTTAGTATTCGCAGTCTGCATGCACTTAACTCTTCTATCCAGCCTTCATTTAAATACTTCACAGGTATTTAAAAGTGAGCTGATTAAAATGCACCACACATGTATTAAAATTTGCAACTCACAGAGAGTCCTTGCTGACTCCGCCTGAGTGGAATGCTTAAGTAAAAATAATATAACCATCTTTGATTAGAATTTAATAAAAAATAAAGAGGTGCTTTAAATGGAATTGCTTATCTATCTATCTATCTCTATCTATCTATCTATCTATCTATCTATCTATCTATCTATCTATCTATCATCTATCTATCTATGTCTGTTGACCCTAATCAGTATTTTACATGCACATATACATATACACTCACACATACTCCTGATCAAACTAGCCATGATCTTCTCAGGTCTCCAGTGGGCAGTCCTTTCTGAGAATAATGGGTTACCTACAAGGACATTAAGTATTTAGCAGCAACCCACCAAGATACTGCTGCCGAGGGATGTTTAATGGGGTTGAACAGGAAATGCCATGGTGTCACACGGTGCAGAATTTGTTTTCAGGAAAGACTAAGCAGGAATTTACTCCTTCTATCGAAGGCCATGTAAAGAGTCTTCACATTGCTACATGGCAGAGAAGGGCCCCATTTACACAGCCCCCAAGGGAAGGAGAAAGTGGTGTCTAATATCAGATTCAGCATATAGTCTTCATAATTTAATGTTTATATTTAGAGTGTGTATAATAGGGCTCTTTCATTTATAGTGGATGCCTCTTCACAAGCTTAGACAATGCCCTAAATTTCAAACACACCTAAGAAATGTTCTTTGGATTCTTATAATACATAATCAGTGAGTAGCTGTCCAAGGTTACGGTCATTATGAAAATAACAGTATGGGTTTAGTGAATGCTTACCATGTACCTAGCATTAATTATTCTAAGTACTTTTTGTATCTTTTATTTAATTTGCACAACTATTGTGTGGTAGGTGCTATGATTCCTTCCATTTTATAAAAGAGAAAATTCTCCCTAAATTTAAGTAATGTGCCCAAGATCATACAACTAGAAAGAGATGGAGCAAGTTTCAAATTCAGACAGTCAACCTCAGATCCTAACCTCTTGACACTACACAATGCCAGCAGAAAGCCAACCACAGACTCTTGAAAATGACACACTTTTTATAAATATAGAAAAAGGAGATGAGAATACATTTGGACAGAAACAGCTACAGAGAGCAAGGCATCCAGAGGATACTCCCAGGTTCTGGGGCAAGTTTCTTTCAACTGTAAGTTCCCTAGAGTGTAAGTGAATCCAAGATTTCATTCTTTGATGTTTTCATATAACTAGTTGGAATCATGAAATTCCTCAGGAAATGGCTGTGATGCATGGTAGTTATCATTGGTCATAATGGTGATCTTAGCAGAGGGCTTGAATAGTTATGAGCGAGACATTATCAAACAGGAATGGTAATGTGTAGATCGAAGGGCAGGAAACCACGTTAGTCCAGATAAAAAGAGATGGCAGGTTATTGAGATAAGCACAGTCTATTTTCTCTATGATCCTGAAAACTTGCCACCAAAGAACTCTAAGGATTAGTGAAAGTCATCCTAAACATAATAGCTGCCATTTAAGAATTCCTAGTGCGATGTCCTATGCCAAGAAAGAGTTACTATAATCTATAACACTTCTTTTTTAAAAAAATGCGAGTGACAGAGACCCCAAAGAATTATTAGCTACTAATTTCTGGACTGAAAAGACGGCATAATGAATCATCCAAAAATCAATTTGAAAACATCTGCAGAAGAACAGGTCACTGGCATTGTTATGAACTGGTCTGGACTGATCTAATCTTCTTCTGTGACAGAATGGCAGGGCCAACTTGATGGAGGAGAAATAATGGACGTAATCTATCTTGACTTCAGCAGTGTAGACCCTGGCTGATATGACATACTCATTAATGATCTCAGTGGGATATTCTGCATCAGTATTCTCCTCACTGTGCTCTGACACAGGTTTCCATTGGTCCCTGAGGCTCTGGGTAGTTTACTCCTATACTAGAGGCCCGATGCACGAAATTCGTGCAAGGGGCTCGGCCCTCACAGCCATGGTGGCTTGCCTTGACCCTCGCAGCCCTGGCTTCATCCGGAAGGTCATCCAGAAGGTCGTTCGGCTGTCCGGTCTAATTAGCATATTACGCTTTTATTATTATAGATTCATGAGAGAAGACATGGAATCCAAAGAGTATCTTACATTTGATCAAGCTGTACCCTCTGCAGGAGGGTCTTACTCTATCTCAGAAACAGACTCATAGATACAGAGAACAGACTGATGGTTGCCAGATGGGAGGGAGGTTGGGAGACTCGGTGAAAAAGGTGAAGGGATGAAGAAGTACAGATTGGTAGTTACAAAACAGTCATGGGGATGCAAAGTACAACATAGGAAATATAGTCAATAGTATTGTAATAACTATGTATGGTGCTAGGTGAGTACTGGAAATATTAGGGGGAACACTGTAAAGTATATGATTGTCTAACCTGAAAGTAATATAAAATAATACTGAATTTAAACTATAATTGGAAAAAAATAAAGCAATTAAAATCTCACTGAGTAGCCTGTCCTAGTTATACCTATTTTTAAGCCTCTATTTTTTTTTTCTGGTAGACAGTAGGTGCTGCTTAATAACTGTGAACCAAGATGAACTCTTTTAGGTTTGAAATTTAAAAGCCTTTGGTGAATTAAAGAATCTTTATGATTATTATGGTCTTTTCAAGTTAAAAACTTGTTCAGAGGCTTTGACTTTGGACATCCTGCTGCTGTACCCCAATGGGAAGAACCTTCCCCATATAAGTTCCTCTTACACAGTGGGCATGCCTCCAGCCACTTAGAGCCTCTGCTCCCAGGCGTGGGAACACCTGATGGCAGGAAAGCCCAAAAAGCACAAGCAGAGGTTGCCTGGCTTGGGTTTGGTTCTCCCTTCCCTTCCTCTTCCACACGATTTCCCTGTGCTTCTTTCCCATGGATTTGCCTGGGGCTGGAAATTGACATTTCCGGGAAAACGCAAGCATTTTTGGTACTCCTGTGCTTCCAGAGAATGAGCTGCAGAGAGTCCTAGAAGTGTCGTGGAGAAGTCAGTCCTTGGGATTCTCAAGCAACTATTTTAAGAATCAGAACTAGGGCATACTGGAATCAGCGTCTGGAAATATAAGGTTATTTTTTCTCACTCTAACTTAACTCTCTTCTTATTTAGCATTCTTTCAGGCATTGAGGAGGGAGTCTATGCCTCTCATGAGGAGGTCACTGTGGTGAGGGTGAACACTGCATTCAACCAAGAAGGCCTACAGTTACAGGAGTGGGTGTTGGGGGCTTGTGAGTTACCTAGATTGATTCGAAGGCCAGTGGTGAGGTCCTGGCCCAAAGCAGAGGCAGCAGCAGAAGCAAGGCTGGGACAGAGTGGATTCAGTTGGAATTGCTAAGCCAGGGGTCAGGAAGGTCAGAAACAGAGAAGGGAGAGCATTCTGAAATGCACTTCAAGGGCTGGAGGGTGAGAGGGGCTGCCCTCGGCAGGAGGCTGACTCTGAGATCTTAAATATTGATGTGTGCCCCCGCCACCCAACCCCGTATTGACTACAGGACTTTCAAAGCACATTCATTTTGAGTTTTGAGAACTAATACACAAGATTGAGAAAAACTAATATTTTTCAAATACTTTAGTAGGAAGTAGTTGATATGAAATCCTGATGAATCTTGTCTTTCAACTACAAAATCACACAGTAATGAGAAGGCCAAAAGTACAAACACACCCTTTGGTATGCTTTTATTGGTCAGCTAAGAATTCGGCTCCCAGCTCTCCATTCTGCTAGTTAGCTCGAACCCAGAGCAGATCTGTTGTTTGATGTGGGGATGCACACACCAGGTCTGAAGCCTTGCAGATGAGCAGGGGAAGAATTTCAGACTAACCCTCCATGTCCCTTTGGTGCTGCCAACCTGCTCCCCTGACGACAGGGAAACTCACTAGGAGACCAGGGGGAAAATAATGTCATAACATTTTAAAATTTAGAATAACTTTTATTTATTATTTTTATTACTAGAGGCCCAGTGCATGAAATTCGTACACTCTGGGGGGAGGGGGTCTCAGCCCAGCCTGCTCCCTCTTCCGGACCGGGAGCCCTTGGGGGATGTCCGAATGCTGCGGAGGTGGGAGAGGCTCCCGCCACCACTAGCCAGCTGTGAGCTAGTCTTCTGGCTGAGCGACACTCCCCTGTGGGAGCACACTGACCACCAGGGGGAATCTCCTGCCTTGAGCATCTGCCTCCTGCGACGGGTCATTCTGCCGTTCGGTTGATTTACATATTAGCCTTTTATTATATAGGATTTTTAATCCTCACCCAAGGACATGCTCAGAGAGAGAAAGTGAGAGAGAGAGAGAGAGAGAGGAAAAGAGAGAGAGAGAGAGAGAGAGAGAGAGAGAGAATGAAAGAAAGTGAGAGATGAGTCAGTTGCCTTCATGCCCTAACTAGGGATCAAACCCACAACCTAGGTGTGTGTCCTGGCTGGGAATTGAACTGGCACCATTGGCAACTTTTTGGTGCACAGGACAACAATCAACCAACTGAGCCATTCCAACCAGACAAAACTTACAGTAACTTTTAAAGTAATCACCTAAGAGTGGGGAAAGGCTCCTCTACTGACTGGCTCTGTGGCCTTGGGAAGATACTTAACTTCTCAACACCTGAGCTACAACAATGTTCAATGGGAATAAGACAGCACCTTCCTCAACGAATGGCTGTGAAGGTTAAAGGAGACAAGTGTTGTTAAGTGCTTGGCACAATGCTTGGTTCTTAGTAAGTTCTCAATAAACATCACTGTTACTAATAGTCGAGGATCACTGGAGGTTTGAATACTTGTAATGCTTTCAAAATAGCATATAATATAATAGAGGAAAAGGGAAGAGGAGAAATAAATGTTTTGCTTGAGAATCTGATACCTGTACCATCCAAATGAGAGAAATTGAGGACAGTGACTTTTGGGCCTAATCAGTATTCAAACATACTGAGGTTTATGGAAATAAAAATGTATATGCATTTTGAAATAAGTGAACTATCACTTCAGCTTTCAGGAGATTTTGTGAGACGTGCTGAAGTGAAGAGGAATGCAGATTTTCTAAGTAACCTCGCTAGTGAAGGTTTCCTAAGTCCCTCACACTCTGAAAAAGAAAATTGAGTATCATCGAAGCTCTCCATCGAGATCAAGAGCTATTTTCTTCAGAAAAAGAGAGTAGGCAAAATGACATTTTTACATTAGTCGATTAAAATGGAAAACATTGGTTGACGTGCCCAGCCATTGTCTTTGAAGCCTTTTATATTTTCAGCCTAAAATCCGAAGGTTGGGATGTGTCTCTGCCTGTGTCAGGGGCTCCTACTGCAGCAGGTCACTGCAGACCAGTCTCTCCTCTTGAGAGCACTTACTTTTCTTCCAGGGGTGCTTGTAGTTGAATGTGCAAGTGTTTAAAAAGTTTTTATTTATGTAGTTATTTTTAACTTTTTGTTCTGAAATAATCACAGATTCACATAAAGTTGCAAAGATAGTAAGAGGGAGGTTCAGTTTCCCACTCTCTCCCAATGATTATACTGGATGTATCTTACTATAATAGCAAAACAATAGTCTTACTTTAATGATACTTTCCCGAAGAAAGCTCAGAATACTTTCCATCTACACACATGAGCGCACGCACATGCACTGACACACACACTGACGCACACACTCATGCACACACACACACACACACACACACACACACACACACGCACATGCACATCAGCTATTTCATCTACCAGCTTCAGCCTGGAGGCAATTTGAATCAATAGCAGCCTACTCACTGGAAGGGAAGGAGGCTGAGATGCCTGTAATAGTGACAGCTGTCCTGCCTGAAACCAGGTCAAGCCCAGGAGGTTGAGACAAATGGAAGAATCATCTGGGGTCCCAACCTAGACCCGTGTTTCAAGGCCTCCACTATCCATGGCCAGACAAAACAACCTGACAGATTGGAAGAACATTTATATGATACATAGATTATTGGCCATTATCCCTTTCCATTCTCACACAGAAAATGGCATAATACTAAGCACTCTAGCTCTTAAGAAGTTTGGGTTCTTAAATTTCATCAGAAAATAAAGTACAAACACAGTATTTCTCAGTCTGCTTGCATTAAGTCTGTATTATCTTTAATATGGGCACAGCGCTCTGGGAGGAGGAAATATTTTTAGGTCGTGCTTTGAAAGCATAATCACGAATAAACGTAATCTGGGGCTACGGTTGGCTGGAGGCGATGGGATGACAGACAGCACAGATAGTACAGTTGCGGATGCTTCTCCCTCCAGAGGTCTTGGCAGGCATCACTAATCAAGTATGGCATCATTTCCCATTGAGCCAAGATACCATTTTCACATAAAGTTTCAGGCAGCCACTACTAGCTGACTATACTCAACATTAGAAATGGAACTTAATAAGGGGTTATTGGTGGTAAAGGAAGATTTCCCCCCCAAAATCTGTTTTAAAACAATTTGATGAACTTGAAGGATGAAGATGGAACAAAAGAGAACAGTCAAATATTTCATGAATAGATTACAGCTTTATTAGTAATCTTAGAATGTTTGTTCCTAAATACATCCCTAGGACCTAATAGTATATGTCATAGCATTAGTGCTCAATGAATTTTTTTTGCTGAATGAATGAACGGTTTGTTTTGGTTTTTCTTTTTTAGCCATCAAAGGATAACACAGAGGAAAGCCAGTTGGCTCTTGGAAGCAGATTTTCACAGGAGAATAGATCCTTAAGGGTAAGGTAGAGTGTGGGATTGTTTCTTAGCTCTATATGTCCACAGATATAATTCTATTGTTTGTAGTTTCTAGTACCATTGTTCTCCCAGTTACAAAACTTTGGGATCTTTTGGTTGGTCTTCCTCCTCCACATAATCAAGTGGAGTCTAGGTCTTCCTTCACAATAAATCTTATTTTCATCCTTTCAAATTGCGTATCTTTACCTGCACTGAAATTGTGCCACATGATTCCTTAATTGTTACATTTTCTTCTTAACATTTCAATGAGCTTGACCTTCTATTTGCTTAAAATTATTCTGTGTCCTATCAAAACATAAATACCATAAAACAAATTTGTTTTCTTTTATTATTATAAAGGAATTTAAAGTATTGTATAAAATTTTAATGAATAATTATGAAAAAAACAATACAAATTATTATTTTTCCCATCAACCAGAAATGATCAATGTTAGCATGATGATTTATAGTCTAAGAGAATTTTTTATTTGCTAATACTTTCCTTTCACAAAACCATGCTTGTATTATGCATATTCCTCTCAATATGCTTTACTCTACTTAAAATATATTAAATCTTTTTCATAATATTTTGTTCAGTAACATTATGGTCTAAATGGTATTTTATGTTATGGACAGTGAATAGCTTATTACCCATTCCCTGATAGACATTTTCCATCTTACATGGTTAGAAACACTAAAATAAATGCTGCTGTGATAATATTATAATGAGTAACTTGTTCAATGAGTGCCTTAGAAAAACTTGTAAAATATTATTTACATGATTTAAACATTACAGACAAAAACATTACAAATATATATATTTGTAAAATGAATCTTCTAAAGTTAAATATATCATATTTTAGGACCAAGTAATTCTACCTTAGAAAATATATATAGTCACATTGCCTGGCAGAGAAGACATATCAATTTAAACTCCCACAAATATAAACAATTGGCATTTCAGTCACTAAAAATCAGATTAGATACAATTAAACAAAGAATTGCTGATCTGGAAGATAAATTTGAGGTAATTACTTAAAATACAGGATGCAAGAAAAAATATAGACACTATTGAAGAGGGGGTTAAAGGATATGAAAAATAGAATTAAAAGTTCATAATCTAATTGGGGACAGGTAATATCCAAAGATGCAGTGCCAAACGTTTTCCAAAATCAATGAAAAATATGAATCATCAGAATGAAAAATCAAAATGAGTTCTGAATAGGATAAATAAAATTACATCTCAAAACAGTGAAATAAAAAAAATGTTAAAAATAACCAGAGATAAGACAATTTACCTTCAATGGAATAGAAAGCAGAATAACTGTGGACATGCCAACAGACAAAACATAGATTTAAAAAATGGAATTATATATTCAAAGCTTTGAGGGAAATTAGATTCTATACTTAGCATAACTACTATTCAAATGTGAGGTTACAATTTTTTTCAGACAAAAATTGTGAGAATATTGCCTAAAGTTCTTTACCAAAAGTAAAGAAATGAGGAGTAAAAGTAGTATTTCAGAAAAAATATTGAACTTAGAAATTCGATATGCATGTTGGTAAATATACCTAAATATTGGGTGATTGAAACAATAATGATAATGATTACCTTTGGGAGTTAATAAGCAGAATAGAACTAAATACCCAACATCAACATTTTAAAAGAGAGAAGAGCAATTTGAATTAAAAGTTTCTGAAGACTTTGTATTGTTCAGGTTAGTCAACATATTGCTTAAATTAAACTTTTAAATTCAAGTTGGCAAATTTAAAATTTCAGTATAACTCCTAGAGTAAGTGAAATAGAAGGAAACTTAGAAAGTATAGGAAAAAAGAATATAAATAAAACAAAATGAATCTTCTAAAGTTAAATATATCATATTTTTAGGACCAAGTAATTCTACCTCAGAAAATGTGGATGCTAACATAATTGAATAATTTAATAAATAAGCAAGCTATACAAGATTTTTTCATGACAACATTGCAGTAGTGAAAAAATCTCAAAATTAAGTAAATACTCTTTGGTTTATTCATAAAATGAAATATTATACACAAGTAAAATAAGTGAACTATATATCTACATATGTTAACATGGCTAAGTAGCTAGAATATTGAGTAAAAAGATAAGCTGTAAAGAAAATGTAGGGTATGATACTATTTTTTGTATAATTTTCAGGCAGAACAGTACTGTGTCCTACATATGGCATACAAAAACTGAAGTACAAAATATGAAAGAGAATGTATTTTATAGCTTCAGAATGTAAGCTCCCACTGAGAATAGAGTGAAATAATTGGATAGAGCTTTAGCTATATAAAATGCTTTACTTAAGAAAAAATACCAATTTGAAGAAAGTATGGTAATATTTATGAAATCTGGTTTGGTATATCTCTGGATATCTTATATATTATTTTTCTTTGCTGTATATTTTAATCAATTCAATTTTTAAAATGACATTTAAAAGAAAGTATTTTTTCATATCCAAATAAATAAATGTTTTTAAGCAGGTTGCTTGAAATAGATTGCTACTCAAAAACAACTTAGCCAAAACTTACACACTAGAAGCAAATGATATCCTTTTAACACTATTTTGGCTAAAGACAAAACACATTTTCTAATGATACTCCAATTGTTCAAAAACAATCTTAGAAGCTATCTTTTTAAATTTCCCAAAGCACTTTGGTATGATGAGTTACCATGAGAACAATATTGTTTTATTTTCAGGTCGCGTGCATATTTCATGAGCACTTCCTCGTCCAATCACTGTTTCTGAGTTGTGGTCAGGCAGTGCACAGACACTTAGCACCCAGTGGTGAGCATGCCAGTCCTACCCTCACGGGGCTTACTGTCCAGGAGTCTCCACATACCTTCATTCTGGACATGAAGTTCACCGTAAAAGTGAACTACAAACCATGGGGAGAGGGTAATAGTATACTGGTAGTATCATGTATGAGAAAATAACAGAAGAGAAGTGTGAAAACATAAAATAGTCCAAAAACCCAAAGAATAACAGGAAAGAAATGCTGGAAGCCAATTCTAGCATGTCATAATTGCAAGAGTTTCATCGAAAGGCTGATGGAACTTGGGGACTCAAAAAGGGCTGAGTCACGTATGTTATCACCTGTTGGGAATGGCTAAAGGCATTTCCCCAGACCTGAAAAGGATACATAAATTGATTGCTTGCTGCCAGACAGCTCAGGGCATCTTAATCTACATGTTATTGCCTCCTCTTGGCCAAACACCTGAACAGCCAGAGGTAATTCCCCAATCTGACAATGGATTCTGTACATAACCCTACCCTTTGATGTGTATATCTCCACCTTGCCTTAGGACAATTTGTGTTAATAAAAAGCAAGGGGTCTTGAGAAAAGGAGAACTTGTTTTTTTCAGCCAATCTCCTCTGCCCCACCCCAAATACCTTTCAAAATTATGTTTCATCTCTGGACTCTTATTTAATTTATGCACAGCCCCTTCTCCAGGTTTCCTGAACCCTTCTAGATGTCGGATCAAGACCACCGGTGTTAAGAAATCTCAAGGTATAGGAATATTTCAATAGTAGAATTAAACAAAACAAAAATAAACAAAATATTATGGTGTGAAGGGCTTATAATTCAGAAAGAGGCTGTAGAGAGACAGACAGACCAAGAGAAAGATATGCAGAGAGACTTTCCTACGGAGAGACGCTAAGTGGTAGCAGTAACTAGGGCGCAGTGCAGAATAACACAAAATATGCAGTGCCATTAAAGGGCATCTGGGAGAAACACAGCAGGAAGAATGAGAATGACCAAAAAGAAAGATGATCTGCCATGATCGCTTTCCAATTCCACCTTGATGAAATGGCAGGTATGTGACCCAGCAGTTGCAAATGCCATTTACTTCGTACCAATCCAGCCATCTAATTCCAGTGATGTATGCTGAATTCCTTGCCATATGCAGAGCTGAAGAGGACACATTTCCCACACTTTCTTCACAGAACGCATCAGCACAGTATCCTTCAGATCTGGCTGCAGGAAACCTTGGCCGCCCAGCACATGATGGAGTGTCCTTCCTATGACAGAAAGAAAACCATTGCAAACTTGGGGTGTGGGAATTTATTCCAAAACAATATGGAAATGGCTTCTGTGAAAGCAATATAATGAACGTTACAGCAGATCTCAAATAGTACAACTTGTCATTTGTTTATCCCCCAAAGGAATCTGCAATGAAATCGTAGGGTGTTGGAGATAAACGCCCCAGAGCGCACAGGGCAGTGATGAAGAGCGTGGGCCCCTGACTCGGACACAGCTGGGCTTAAATCCTGCCTGGGCAGCTTGGCAAGGGTGCAGCCCTGAGATCAGTCTCCACTCTGAGCCTCAGTGTCCCCGTCTGTTAAATATGGCAACAATGTCTCCTTGTACCCATCAGTTTTAGGGAAGTAGATTGGGTAAGTCAAAGACTTAGCACTACTCAGCCAGAGTTGGTGCTCAATCTCTACTCACGGGGGCTTCCCTGAAGACAGGGCCGTCATGGGTTATGGAACTGTGCTATGGAGGCTAACAGTGATCACAGTCACATTGTCCTACACGCCTCGTTTCGCTGCGACAATCTGGCTCTGGGCAGCTCCAGAGGCTTCCCTGACCTTCAGTGGACATCTGGTCCCTCGGCCTCAAGCTCAAGGTTAAGCTTTATTTTATATTTGTATTTGGCTCATGCTGCCTTCTCATCACCATGGATAAGTGCCCTTACACTTAGCACCTAGAGCTGAAGCTGACAAAATTATCATTTGACAAGAGCAGTCTTCAGAATGGTAATGCATCATAGATTACTGAATGATAAATGAACAATAATTACTAATGATTAAACTTATAATTGGCTCCCAAAAAAACCCCGTGCTTCTATTTCTGCAATAGACACATGTCCCACAGTGGAAAAAAGGGCACACACACCCCCCCCCCCCGCTTGGGCAGTATTGGAATGGAGTTATAGCCAAGTCACTCATTCCACTCTATAAGGTGAACACCTCTGATGTCATCCAGTATGTGTTTATCTCACAGAAAGCAGTCTCTTTTCCCCAATAAAAAAGAGAATTGTTGGGGAAAGAACACGTGGCAAATACAGTTTCAGAAAGACAGAAAGAGAACTGGAACTTCCCATTCGCCCAGATGCCAGCCATCTGCACACCTACAGCTGCACCTCATTTCTTATGTCACAACTGTTTTCCTTGAAATAAGGTGGCAGATTACTGTTACCACAGCAGCTCTGAGAAAGAACAGGGTATAGGCTTTACCACGAAGGAAAACATATCCGATTGGGACTACAGATTGGACAGGCAGGCAGTAATGGCAATGAGTCATCTACACAGAAGAAGCCAATGCCCTCCTGGCCACCCACCCTCCACATTCTCTTTCCTGAATGGAACACAGCGGAGGGAGCATGTTGACTAAGTGGCATGCCATGATAAGAAGAAATCACTCGGTACTAAATGAAAATGCAGAAAGCCAGCCTTATTTGGCTGAATCTCAGCCCTGGTGGCAATTAGCACAAGCCGAGAGTCATTTCTGAAAAACGTCCTGTATTTGAGGTTCACTCCAAAAGTCTCTGATCCCGAGTAATTTTAGAGGGAAGTGAGGTCTGAGAACCAGTCTTAATTCCTCTTAGAATACACCTTTCGTTAGTATTAATGGAATGGTTCATGAGGAAATACGTACTTTTTTTCAGTAGGTTATAAAAAGGGATTTTCCTTTTTGAATATAAAGAAAAACATCTTATGCACTCTACAATCAAGAGGGACAAAGAGCTTTGAAGGATAACTTTTACCCCAAATAAGTCTTATTTTTGTGGACAAAAGAGTGTAGAGATGTGGGGGAGAGGGTTAGCCTTATCATATTAAAACCTACAGAGGTTTTTTAACGTGAAGCTTTGTGGCATTGTCTCCCCGCACCCCCAATGGCCATATTAAACTTCCTGCAGTCCCAGCATGTGTATGATTGTGAACCCCAGACAGCTCACTTGCTCTCTATGCACCTACGTTCCTGGCACCTGACCGGAGTCCTGCGTAGATCTTCCCTAGGATTCTAAAATCCTGGTGTCCGATGAGAGAAGCCAGGAGGTTGCTGTTCCCCCAAGGGACAGCTGGCACCCCACCCCATTGGTTCTTAGATTCAACTCACATCACATGTCGCCGGGTCTCTGGGTGCCTGGAGTCGCATGGCCTGCTACCGTTGGACTTTTGACTGATGTCAAGAGGGCCGAGAGTCTCTGGCATTGCCGAAGTGTTTGGTCTAAGCAAAGTCGATATGAATTCATCTTTGACCAATGGTCCCTGGGCTCCAGGTCTAAGTTTATGTGTGCCCCCCAATATTTTATTAACTTCTTAAATGGATTACGAGACAACCTGATGAGTCACAGATTGAACTTTGCACTCTCCACTGAATGGAGTTTAAGAGAACTCTCAGTCATTTTTGGTGTAGGTTTACCTGCTGGAGGAGATAAAGCTAGTTGTTTCCAAACTCATCGCAGACTCCTGAGATCTGGTTTTCTAACCGTCTATCAGGCTCTTGAACCTCTCTCTGGAAGGGTGTGGGATGTCTTTCCTGGGCTCACCGTTAGCTGTCAGCTGACTGGCCAGTTGCCTCTCAAGATGAGACTCTGTTGTCCTTATCATTAATACCGCTGTGCTCTTCTCATCCCTATTTGAGGGTTCACAGAGCTGATGTGACTGTATGCAAGCAGGTCTTTAACACAGCCTCACAAATGCTCTGCTGGCCGAGGCCTTGTGTAATTGACTAGGGAAATACAATGCCTAAGTCGGGTCTTTAATCTACCAACATGCTGTAGCTTTATTTAATGAAAGACTGTTCCATGCTGGGTTGCCAATAAAATATGAATTATAGGTAAACATCTCATCAGAGTTAAGTTCTTTATGTTTTAAAAATATGAATCCTACCTTCAGGATAGCTTCTATTTTCAAAGGGGAATCTTTTCTGATTACTCTTTAAGCTGCAGTTATTCTCAAATGCCCAGAGGAAGCGAATAGCTGTTGCATCCGATGCAGAACTATGGGTTCAAAAATCAGCACTGAGACTTTCCATTTTAGCCCAGCAGGGCCACCCAAGTGACATTTCCATGGAATAGAATCAACTTACAGTAAATTAGCAAACTTATACCACAAATGGAAATATTCCATTGAATATTTATAAGGAATAAAAAATTAAAGGTATATTGAAAAGGGAATGGCTTTTTATTGTTGAAATGTGTAACGCTTCAAGCTAATAGTTTAACACTCGGGCTGATGTTGAAGGGGAGAGTAGTTAACATTTTATGAGTAACTGTGCGATACTGTTTGTTATTAATAAAGGAAAATAGAAAAGGAAACGCCCCCAAGTGCACTTTGTCCATTTCGATTTCCAGTGTCAGAGATATCCTTGGTGTCGGGAGTTGAATGGAAAGAGCACTGAACTAGGAGTCCGGGAACCTGGGTTTGACCAGTGCCACTTGGCCTTGATGTCCCTCTCTGTTAAGTAAGAGGAGAGCTGTGCTAGAAGGTTCTCTCCTGTGTCTTGGTCACACACCAAGCCTCTTCCTCAAAGATTCTGATTCAGTAGGTCTGGGAGGTCCACTTGGAGCTCTGCAGGGTTAGGTCGCACAAGGCAGCGTTCAGCTGAGGTTAAACCAAAATATGAGTCCACACTGAAAGGACCAGCGGGGCTTAGTACAGGAGAGAAAAGGAGAGGAGCTGGAAATCATGAAAACGGGAGCGCCACATTCAAAGAGGCAGCAGGGAGCACCCCTGAGCCCACGTCACAGAATACGCAGGGGTCTATATTGTGCATTTCTGAAAATGAGATATGCTGTGATTGGAAGGTTTCTGATGTGATCCAGGCACACCTACAAACAGTTTGGCTCCGACTTCCCTTTGCAACGAGGGCATCTCTGCTCAGTGTTAAATGTCACAATTCCTTGGGTAAATGACTTTTGAAAGGTATTTTAATTACCTATCTCACACTGTGTATTAGAAGCTGCTGACTCTGCATTTTCTCCCTATATCTATATCCGCTCATGCCACTGCCACCCTCCCTGTCGCCCAGTTTCAAAAGCCCATGTCCAATCATGACCTCGCTTGTCAATTCCTTCACATTTCACTTCGTATTTATCTCAGTGTTCATCTCCCACTCCCAGGTCCCAATCTCAGCCATCTGATGATTGCCATGGCCTGGCCTCCAGTTTCCCAGCCTCCAGCTTATTTTCCCTTAAATCCATTCTACAGTGCTGACCAAATTAACTTTTCTGGTTTACAGTTCTCATCCTATTATTTGCTTTCACAAAATTAAACTTTTGATTATTTCTGTGTAATGACATCAAAATTTCTTAGCCAGAGTCGGAAGGCTCTTGGTAATTTTAATTCAATACAACATTATAAATTATCCTATTCTATTTGTCTGTTCATATCCTGTGATTGAGCCAAGCTGATTGTTCCTATGTCATGTTCATGAACCCATACTTCCATTATGTGATTTGGTGTACTCGTTCACATAAGTTGTTAAAACTCTATCTATATTCATTTATTGGAAAAAAAATACTAGAATAAAATGACATCATCCTATGTTCTAGTATAATTATTTTAATTTTATATAGTCTTTTCTCTTTTACTGTTGTATATATGAATGTCTTTTCATAAAAAGTCTTTATATATTTTTTTGCATTCTAACTATAATCCCTTTCCATTTGGCCACATAATCTTTGCAGTTTTCATTTTAATAGTTGCAGAATTTCCCATCCAGCAGATGTGCCATCATTCAGTTAACCATTCTTTGATCTATGGGTAGACATTTTGGTTGTTGCTAATCTCCATCTACTCTAAATAATGATGCAATTAATAGTTCCCTGTATAACATCCTCCTTTGGTTTTATTACCTTTGGAAAACTTTCTAAAAGTGAATTAAGCCAAAGATATAAAATGTCTATGGTTTTTTGATGTACATTGTCAAATTGTTTTCCAAAAAGGTTATACCAATTTTCACGGCCACCAGTAATAATGAGTATACTATTTTTACTACAGATCGTTGGCTCACAAAAACTATACCTTTTTACTACATACATATTTATATTTTTAGTATTAGGAAATACACACTTTTAATATTTTGTTCATTAAATTTCTTCTTATGTAAACTGTCTGTTTGTGTAATTTTCTGGCTAAAGTTATAAATTTCCAAAGGTCATGGGCCCTGTCAGTCTTCCTTTCCACTCTGTAGTTGAGCTCAGCACTGTTCCCAGGCAGAGATAGCACTCAGCGTATATTTGTGCTGCTACTGGACAATTATTTTTCTAGGTCTTGCATGTTTTTACCAATTCATTTGCGCTCTCTATATACTATGAGCATTAACCCTTTTTCATAAAGTAAATACTTTTCCTTCCTTAGTTTAACATTATTCTAGAAGGCAGAAAATTGTGGTAGAAACAACTGCTATTGTCTTTTTGCATCCTTATACTGCCTTAAGACCTAAAAGTTGTACTCTGTAGAGAAAAGAACATATACATTGAAATTTATGTTTATTTTTCTGTTTTATCTCAAAGCTTCCTTTAGGGGATAAACGCTTGCTATTTTTCATGGCCCATTCTAAAGGCACCTTTCCCAGGGTTTTGCCTATGTGTTAGGCTATGTACCCCCAACCACCGTCACCAATGGCTGATACCTGGGGCTTTGGGTTTGGAACCCACAGGGAACCTCAGCTCTGCTCCTGGGTGTGGGACCATTTTCACCCAGGCAAAGGGATTTAAATTAATCCAGCTAACACTTTGAGATTTCGGATTGTCAACATTGCTATTTTTGCCGTAAATCTTCGTTCCAGCTATAACAGAGCTTTTGCCACAGTCCCATGCTGGGGAACCTGATGTTTTAATAGGGATATTTTGATAAGACTGAGAAAAACAAATCATTAAATTTTAGGTTCATTTCAACTACCAGGAGAAACCATGCACCCGATACTCTCCACCCATCCATAAGCCCCACTCTACCTGTCTGTCACCTCACTAAGCTCATGTTTCCCATCTCTGGGCATCACAGAAAAATAAAAAATAATAATTAAATTAAAAACCCAGCTTTGTCATTGTCTATTCTAGACTTAGGAATTGGATTTATGTTTTCATCTTTTTTTTTAAATATGTTTTTTTATTGATTTCAGAGGGGAAAGAAGAGAGAGAAATAGAAACATTAATGATGAGAGAGAATCTATAATCAGCTGCCTCCTGCACATCCCACGTTGGGGATCAAGCCCACAACCAGGCATGTGCCCTGACCGGGAACTGAACCTGTTAAGCTCCTAGTTCATAAGTTGATGCTCAACCACTGAGCCACGCCGGCCAGGCTATGTTTTCATATTTTAAGTCTGTTCAGTATCATAACCCACCTGGGTCTAAAAAGGCTCTTCTTATACTCATCAGTGTCCCCTCCATCAGGCTTACTTGGTGCTGGTTACCTGCCAATGCATTCAATCAGTACCCACTCCTGAGTTCCTGTCATAGGGACATTTCCACCTGACATTTTCAGCCTCTCTGTTGGAACCTTCCCTGATACTTCTTCCATTGTATATGTTCATTGTCATGTCTCACTTTTTCCTGATGCACCGGGATAGCTGTGTTTTAGCCAATCCCAACCTGAGACATGGGCTCCTCTTTCTGGAAGCTCTCCTTGTAATTGTTCCATAATTTCACCCCCTATGCGGCCTCCAGGGAGCCCCACCACATCATTTAATTCTTATTCTTCTCAACCTCCATGGCACTGGCCCAATTTATGTTATATCAATGTTATTTTTATTGTGGCCTAGCTCATCTCTAGTAGACTGCAAAGTCCTAGAAAGCAAAAGCCATGCTACTGTGTATTTATGTTTTCCTCAATCCCATTGACTCCCATATGCTTTCACACACAAAAACATTTTTTGAAATAATACACTAAATGTGTCCCACTATCCTTCTCTTGACTTCCTCTTTGTACCTCGAACCCCTCTGCTTCAGTCAAATGTAGCTATTAAGTACTACTGAGTCTTCATTTAGATTGTGTCTTCAACAGGGAAAGAAAAAACAAAACAGCCCCCTTTCCAGTTCCGTACATCTTATGGTTCTTCCCAGGCATCTTACATCTCGCTTCTCCATCAGCCATTCTCTCACCTAACCTTGGAGCCGCCTCCCCATTTGACATTTCTTCCTCTACTCACACTGTTAAACTTCATGTATCAGCCCAGTCCCACTTAATCCTTTGCTCCCTGAACTGAGTAAGTGTACGTAGATGCATAACAAAACAAACTTCAGGAGGATAGTGCTGGTGAGTAAGGGTTTTGGTTATTTCTGGTTTGTTTGTTTTTTTGAATTTTTAAATTTTGTTTTGTTTTCAGTGGTGGCTATAAATTTGCATTGATCTGTTCACACTGCCTCATCCTGTTACTCTAATTGGGGAATTTGCAAAATAGCTTGGAAGAAATAAGATGGCATGGCTTGCTCATAGGATAGGGAAAGACAACTGATCCATGGGAAAACAACAAATAAATAATGTTGCTTCATCATCCCAAAGTTGAAAACACCATCATCCCCACCAAGACAAATTCTTATCCATTAACATAACATCTGTTTTATGGATTTCAGAGAAGCAAACAATGGACAACCCAGCATGTTTATCTCTGTTACATATTTATCAGGGATTCAGATATATAATAATCTTGTATTTGCTGTGCTCACATAATGTGCACATAAGCATTAGATATTATTATTTATCGTCTGTAAAGGTTGGTGCTGCTGATTTGGTTGCTATCAGTGATATCACCAAAGCTATATAGATCAAAACAAACATTGCCATTGTTTTCTTCTTGCCATGCACACAGCCCACACAGGAAAGGAAATGGGGAGACCTTACAAAATATAGGCATATTGTTCTGTAACCTCTACCCACGCTGGACAAATGTTCATTAAAATCTCTTAAAAGTGACAGACTTATATTCCCAATGTTATCAAAATGAGGTAACACCTTCATAGTGAAACTAATATTTAGATAAGTGAGAAAAACAAAAACTGAGCTGCAGAGTTGACATAGAGATTTAGTTTGACCAGAATATTCACCCTTGGTCTCCAGGGACATGTTTCAAGGGAAACAACAATTCTGTACAGTCTTCCTACTCACAAATGCCCATTGATCTTGAACTCTTTATTGTGTCTTGCTGAGAAGGAAGGTTTAATGTCAATAGGAAGGCTAGCACTAACCCAGGGGAGTGAGTTCCAATTGCAAAGGCAAACTTGAACAGAAAAACTCAGGGCCAAAACTTTGTACACATCAAATTCTTCCATAGACATAAAACCTTCATCCACTCTGCATTGGGCTCTTAAATTCTCTTAAGTTGTGTACTACTTATTATGCCCTATTATACCAGGTGGGTCAAAAGTAAGTTTACAGTTGTAAGTACACTAAACAGAGCTTATTCTTATACTAGAGGCCCGGTGCACGAAATTCGTGCACGGAGGGGGGTTCTCCCTCAGCCCAGCCTGTACCTTCTCCAATATGAGACCCCTCGAGGGATGTCCGACTGCCCTTTTAGGCCCGATCCCACTGGGATCGGGCCTAAATGGGCAGTCGGACATCCCTCTCACAATCCAGGACTGCTGGCTCCCAACTGCTTGCCTGCCTGCCTTCCTGATTGGCCCTAACCGCTTCTGCCTGCCAGCCTGATCACCCCCTAACCACTCCGCTGCCAGCCTGATTGATGCCTAACAGCTCCCCTGCCAGCCTGTTTGCCCCCAACTTCCCTCCTCTGCCGGCCTGGTCACTCCTAACTGCCCTCTCCTGGAGGGTTGATCACCTCCAACTGCCCTTTCTTGCAGGCCTGGTCCCTCTCAACTGCCCTCCCTTGCAGGGCTGATCCCTCACAACTGCCCTCCCTTGCAGGCCGGGTGCCTCCCAACTGCCCTCTCCTGCTGGCCATCTTGTGGTGGCCATCTTGTGTCCACATGGGGGCAGGATCTTTGACCACATGGGGGCAGCTATATTGTGTGTTGCAGTGATGATCAATCTGCATATTATTCTTTTATTAGATAGGATAGAGGCCTGGTACAGGGGTGGGGGCCAGCTGGTTTGCCCTGAAGGGCGTCCCAGATCAGGTGGGGTTTCCCTTGAGGTGTGGGGCGGCCTGAGTGAGGGGCCTGTGGTGGTTTGCAGGCCGGCCACGCCCCCTGGTAACCCAAGCGGAGGCCCTGGTATCTGGAATTTATTTTCCTTCTACAACTGAAACTTTGTAGCCTGGAGCGGAGCCAAGCCAAGCCTGGGGCTCCCTCCAAGGCCCGTAGCCATTTGTGTTGGGGTTATAATTGAAACTTTGTTGCCTTAAGCGGGTGGGCCTGGCCAGGGAGTGTGGAAAGCTTTGCTTCCCCTGTTGCCGGCGGCAACCCTGGCCTGCTCTCTCAAGCTCCATTCTGCTGCCATTTGTTTGAATTTGTTTACCTTCTATAATTGAAACTTTGTAGCTTGAGTGGAGGCTTAGGCCTGGAAATGGCAGGCGGAAAGCTTGGCCTCCTCTGTTACCTAGGAAACCTTGCTCTCTGTGGCTGTAGCCATCTTGGTTTGGGTTAATTTGCATACTCGCTCTGATTGGATGGTGGGCGTGGCTTGTGGGCGTGGCTTATGGGTGTGTCGGAGGTATGGTCAATTTGCATATTTGTCTATTATTAGATTATATTATTATTTATTAACTAGAGGCCTGATGCACGAAATTTGTGCAAGGGGCTCAGCCCTCACCACAGCCGCGGCAGCTTGCCTCGGCCCTCGCAGCCCCGGCTTTGTCCAGAAGGTTATCCAGAAGGACGTCCAGAAGGTCATTTGGCTGTCCGGTCTAATTAACATATTACACTTTTATTATTATAGATTATTGTATTATTTTCCATAGGAATAACTGTACACCTACTTTTGCCTTACCCTGTATATTTGTTGAGCAGCTCATGGTGTATTATAAAGCCTTTTAAAATATTTTTATCTCCTCTGACTTCCCAAATGCACTATAAGATAAGCTGGTAGACTCATCAGCCTACTGACGAGAGGGGAAGCTGAGAATATGAGTGTTGGAGCAACAAGCACGAGGACAGATCAGTGGACACTGGCAGAGCTGGAGTGCAAGCCACATCTCTGCCTCCTGACTCCTGCCCGCTCTTTCAGATCTGATTGCACTGCTTCATGCTAGGTAAATGCACAACGAGTTTGACCCCGTCTGCCTCAAAAAACTGAACTCAACATGGGGATTGTGACATTCTCCCCATCGTAGAGCAATGGTTTCTTCTTTTGCTGAATGAGTTTCCTTAGGAATTAACATTTATATCCTCCCGATAAGACTCTCCAGGGTGCATATTACGGGCGAGCAATGATATGCCTTTGCAGTTAATGGCACTCAGTGAAAACTACCAGGGCATGTCATTATTAGGTCATAATACCCACCCTGGAGTGTCTTACAGCTTAATTGTTCCCTCTTCCATTCCAGAAACCAGCCAAAGACATATTTTACTAATGTTTCTGCTTTGTTAATGAGTTCAGAATGGATGAGCACATGTGTTCTGCCTGTCTGTCTATCAAGCATGTATCCAGAAATACATTCTGGTCACATCATCCACCATTCCAGCTTGCATATTTTGCTGCAAAAAAGAAGTTTGCCATGGCTCTGATACTTCTGAAAGTGAAGATTTAGTATACAATGTCTGTCTAAATATTCAGACAATGAAAACTCATCATACTTCCCCTTCTGCCAATGTCCTTAGCATTTATGGCCTGATTATCATCTGTTTTTCTGCTGAAAATCTGCATCACGAGAGTTATATTTTACCCTGGACAAGAATCCACAATAGACCATTCCCAGTCTTTAGAACATATAGCTAGTTATCTTTTAATGAGTACTTAAACTTAGGTTCTTTCTTACCCACATTCACCAAACCTCTTCAATCAGAATAGGAAAGTCATTATGCACTTTCAGGTTCTAATTCTTCTCCCATATAGTCATACTTCCGTTATGACAACATCTATAATAATAAAAGCATAATATGCTAACTAGACCGGACATCCTTCTGGATGACCTTCTGGATGAAGCCGGAGCTGCGAGGGAAGTCCGGGTCCCGGGTGCCAGAGGGAAGCCAGTGCCGGCAGCCAAGGGGAAGGAAGGCCTACTCTTGCATGAATTTTATGCATTGGGCCTCTAGTCCTATCTAATAAAGAGGTAATATTAAAATTGACCATCACTCCAACACACAAGATGGCCGCCCCCATGTGGTCAAAGATGGCCACCCCCATGTGGACACAAGATGGCCGCCACAAGATGGCCAGCAGGGGAGGGCAGTTGTGGGCGATCAGGCCAGCAGGTGAGGGAAGTTGGGAGGGACCAGGCCTGCAAGGGAGGGCAGTTTGGGGCAATCAGGCCAGCAGGTGAGGGAAGTTGGGAGGGACCAGGCCTGCAAGGGAGGGCAGTTTGGGGCAATCAGGCCTTCAAGGGAGGGCAGTTAGGGGTGACCAGGCCTGCAGGGGAGGACAGTTGGGGGGGGACCAGGCCTGCAGGGGAAGGCAGTTGGGGGCGACCAGGTTAGCAGGGGAGGGCAGTTGGGGGCGACCAGGCTGGCTGGGGAGAGCAGTTAGGGGTGACCAGGCCAGCAGGGGAGGGCAATTAGGGGCAATTGGGCTGGCAGGAGAGCAGTTAGGTGTCAATCAGGCTGGCAGGGGAGTGGTTAGGGGGTGATCAGGCTGGAAGGCAGAAGTGGTTAGGGGCAATCAGGCAGGCAGGCAGGCGAGCGGTTGGGAACCAGCAGTCCTGGATTGTGAGAGGGGTCCCAAATTGGAGAGGGTGCAGGCTGGGCTGAGGGACACACTCCCCATGCATGAATTTTGTGCACCGGGCCTCTAGTTTTAAATAACAAGCAAAGACTGAGGAGATACAGGAAGAAATAGCTGACCCAGGTGTGTGTGTGTGGTTCTAAAATATGGCTGCCTAGCAAAAGCAGGCATTGGCTATTCAATTAAGCATGACATCTGAACCCATTACAAGGTGAGGGTTTCAGCTTCCTTCACAGTTGTATGTAGTAATGACTGAGGAGTGTAGGAGGCAGTCCCTACCACTACTTAGGAAGTGCTTGGTGAAGGTAGGAGACATTGGAAGCTCCAGGTCAATGAAACAAATGTAGCTTGGGAGCTGTCTAAGGGAAACATTTCTACAAAAGTTTGTGGTGAAAAGAAATTTACTTTGAATGGACTTGTTGTGTAATCATATAACAAGTAAAGAGATTGACTTAATAATTTTAAGACTTCCCACAAAGCCCAGTTTCTAGATGGCCTCACTGGTTAATTCTAACAAACATTTAAAGAAGAATTAATACCAATTCTTCACCAGATCTTCCAAAATATAGAGATGGAGGGAATATTTCTCAATTCATTCTATGAGACATTATGACCCTGATGCTAAAAACAGACAGACCTCTCAAGAAAACTACAGACCAATATCCCTTATCAATATGGAGGCAAAAATCCTCATGGAAGTACTACCAAACCAAATCCAGCAACATGTACAAGAGATTATACACCATGACCAAGTGGGATATATCTAAAACACTTTGCAAAATTGGATTATCATCTGGAAAACAATGGTGTAATATAGCATAATAACAAACTAAAGGACAAAAAATCCTCATGATCATCCTGATAAACATAGAAAAGTGTGACAAAAGTCAACACCCCAAAATGATAAAACCACTCAAGGAACTAGAAACTACAGGGAATTTACTCAATCTGATAAAGACTATTTTATTTATTTATTATTTATTTATTTATTTATTTATTTATTTATTTATTTTTAGTCAAGCAAGGTCTTCCTTTACTTTTGTTAAATAAGATTCCGGAAGTATAGTGCAAACACTCAGTAGAAAAGTTGCGATTAAGAAACGTACATTCACATTTAACATGTCAGCCCGTTCACTTGTTTTTTCAAATAAAAAGAGGACAAAGTATTCAATGACTTGTCTCAAGGGAGCAATCTTGGAGAAGACAGGCCGCTACGTGTGCAGTTGACGTAAAAACAGACCCGTGTTGATCATACAAATCTATCGAGAAGGTGACGTCCCCGTCGGTGCCCACTCCGCCCGCGTGCGCCCGGGCGTCCTGGTTGGGGGACGGCCCTGCGGGGCACAGGGGGCCCGGGCCTCCGCACCAGGCCCTGGAGGAAGGGCCCGGGTGGGCGTGGCTTTCCCTAAGTGAGGGGTCCATGCTAAGAGGTTACACTCCGCATCTTCGCGTGTGCGAGGTGGGGTGCGATCCGTGTGCTGGGGCGGACGGGGGTGTGCAGGGCCCCGCTCAGGCTCCGGACCCGCCCTGTGGGGGACGCCCTGTCGGGGCTGCGGCCAGCCAGCAGGTGGCCAGAGGGGGGCTGCCTCTTGCTGTGCATGCTGGGTGATTCCAAAGCAAACTAAACACACACACACACACACACACACACACACACACACACACACACACGGGCACTTCACGCATGCGACCGCGCGCGAATGGCTTGGGTGTCACGGTTGTCACGGGGATGAAGGCAGCACCGCTCCTCCCTGCGGGAAGGCACAGGGAGCGAGGCTCCCGCTGGGGGGTGGGCCCTGGAGGGGGGGGGGGCGAGCTGCTGGGCTCCCTCCGGCTCCCGGACAGACGGGACGGTCCCCTGAGACCTGTGCTTCGTGCCGGGGCTGCGTGGGGCTGCTGGTGGGAGGCGAGAGACACGTTCTGGCTGCGGGGGGCCAAGTGCCCCGTGTGCGCGGGGGGAAGGGGGGGCTGACCCACACGCCTGACGCCCGCGGCATTAAGCCCGAGGCTGGACGGGTCTCCTGGGGGGCCGAGGTCACCCCTCCGTGCCAACACCAATTCCCAGGAAGGGCCTGCGTTGGAAAGGGCAGCACTGAACCCGAGCCGCCTGCACGCGGGTCCCCCGCTCCCACCCCCTCGAGGTCCCAGGACTCTGTCCTCTGAGCGCCGACACCGCCAGCAGGTGACGAGGACACTGGGGGGCTCTGGCCAGGAGCTGGGAGCTGGGTGGAGTCCAGGTCCCTGGAGAGGTGTGTGTGGTGTGGGGGCGTCTGGGGACCCCTTTCTGCGTCCAAGGGGCCTGGCCCTGGCTGACGGGGCAGCGCCCTCCTTGCTGAGGGACGGGGTTCCCTCCGGGGGTGACAGGCTGCGCAGGGATGCAGCGCAGGACGGAGAGGGACGGACCGGGGTCTGTCCTGAGGGGTCAGTCCTAAAGGAGACGGCCCGGCCAAGAGGACACAGGTCCAGGTGAGATGACCCCAGTGTGGGCTGGGGGGGACCCCGGTGTGGGCGGGGGGGCCGCGGTGTGGGCGGGGGGACCCCAGTGTGGGCACAAACCCGCCCCCCGGGGCGCCGGCACGGTGGCACTTGTGTGCGGACGAGCTCGCAGTGCCCGGGAGGGGCTGTCTGGTTGTGCCTCTCGGCCCCTGAGACCCTCAGAGGGAAGGCCTAATCGGGTTGGAGCCCCTGGGGCTTGGCCCCTCCTTGGGGGGCAGCAGGGCATGGGGGCGGCTGTGGGGACCACGGGCAGCACAGAGCCCCTGCCTCTCGGGGACACGAACGTGGTGTGTGGGGCGGTGGGACCGTGCGAGCCCCAGCCCCCTGCAGCCTGCTCACCCCGGAGCCCCGAGGGGACCTGACGGCGCTGGCCCCTGCTCCCCGCCCTCCCCCCCCCCCCCCCCACCGTGCCGGAAGCCAACCCAGCGGGAGCTGCCGGAGGGAGGGGTCTGCGGGCAGGGCCGGAGCGGGGTGTCGGCCCCACGGCGCCCACAGTCCCGGTGAACCCAGCGCAGTCTGCGTGGGGCCGCAGGCGTCCCCGTTGGGTTAGTTATTGCTTCGGGGACCGGGGTCTGGAGCCTGGTGGCCTGGAGGCGGACGGACACGCAGGGCCGAGCTGGTCTGGGGGGCGGACACGCGGGGGGACGCCGGGCCGGAAGGCTGTGGGAGCGGGTGGAGGTCCGGGCTGTGTGCTGCCCCACTGAGGTCGGCAGGGCGGGCATGCGAGGGCCATGCAGGGGCACACGGGGTCACGTGGGGACACGGGGGTCATGCCACAGGGCAGAGGGTCGCCAAGCAGGGGTGCGACGTGCGGGAAACGCGGCGCATCGGGGCTCTCCTTCGCTTTGGGGTGACGGCGGCTGGAGCATCCCCCTCGAGGGCCTCGCATCTGTGCGTGAAGACTGTACAGGTTAGAAATAAATAAGGCAGCACACAGTGTGACCACAAATGAAGGAAGGGCTGTGCCCCCCACCCCCACCCCCCGGGCCTGGCTGCGCTCCATCGGGAAGCTCCTGCCTCGGGCTCAGAGGGGGAGGGGGGGGGACCGTGTCCCCGCGTTGCACGTGGCTCTGTGGACCAGGTGCCCCTCAGGGGACGGTGAGTCTCCCGGGGCATCTGGTGTGGCCGCTGGGCTGTCAGCTGGCCCCCCGCCCCCACGCGCTGGGGCAGGTGCCCAATGCAGCCCGTGGTTGTGGGGTGCCGACCGCTTCGTGGGGGCGCGGTGGGGGGCCCTCACCTCCCGGGGCTGCGGCCCTTCATCTCTGAATGGCCCTGCCCCTCCTCCACCTCTGAGGGGTCAGAGGCCGCACCCCGAGACCCTCTGCAAAGCGCCCGTGTGTGCGACAGCCTGTTCCCCGCGGGGGCCGCGACCGGCCCCCCATGGGCTCCGGCCCGACACAGCGGGACCCTGGAGGGAGGCCCGTCACGCTCACTGCGGAGGCCGCCCGGCCGCATCCCCGCGCCCACGCCTGGGGCCGCGGTCACGCCTCCCGGGTAGGAGGCCACGGGGACGCCCGGACCCTCCTGCTGTCACCGTCCCGCCTCCGCAGCCGGGACCCCGGGATCCACGACCGTAAACTCCGCACACGCGTCCGGCCGGTTCTGCCAGAGAAGCACCTCCCGTCCGTCCGTCCGTCCGTCCGTCCGGGAAGCTGCTCACGGTGCGGGCGTCGCGGGTTCGCAGTGAGCGCAGCCTCCACCGCCACCCGGGAAGCGGGCCCGCACCGACCGCGGCCAGAGCCCCCGGCAGGGCAGGGCAGGCGCCGGCTTCGGGCCGCAGGGGAGCCGCACGCAGGACGTGGCTGCAGGCCCAGGCCCGGCTCTCACCGATGGCGACGCTCAAGAAAGCCAGCAGCCGCCCCCTCCGGCCGGTCTGGGGCCGGCCCTCAGTTCTCCCCAAACTGTCAGTCCAAGGCCCGGAGGCCCTGGGCCCGGCCCCGCCCTCACTCAGGGCCTGTGGCAAGGCCGGGCCACCGGCTCCTGCAGGCCCGCTCCACCCAGTCAGCCGCCCGGCCCGCCTGCCCGCCTGCCCCGGGGTCCCAAAGGTATCACATGATCTCACACATCTAGGGGAAATAATGAACAACTTAAACTGATGAACAAAAACAGACCCCGAGACAGGAAAGCATCCATCAGACTGTCAAACCTCAGAGGGAAGGTGGGGGTAAGGGGGAGAGATCAACCAAAGGACTTGTGTGCATGCATATGAGCCTAACCAATGGACACGGACACCAGGGGGTGAGGGCATGAGTGGGGAGGGATGTGGGATGAGAATGGGGGGATGAGGACAATTATGTGATACCATAATCAATAAAGAAATTTTAAAAAATAATAATAAAATTAAAAAAAAAATAAGGTCTGAACACCCAGCTGCCCGGCCGGCCTGCACGGGTCACAGCTGCTATGCCGCCTCCGTCTGTGCGGGCGGGTTCGCCCCCAGTCACTGCCCAGCTGCCTAGGTCCGGCCTGGACGGCGCCCCTTCCCAGGCCAGCCTATGGCCCAGCCCTGCTCTGCCGGCCGGGCTGCTCCCACCGGAGTGACCGAGTGACCAAGTGACCGAGGCCCTGAGCCTTCTGCCCAGTGCCCCCGCTAAGCCTCCTTCCCGGCCGCTCCGGGGGGCTGGTGTGGGCCGGGGGGCCGGGGTGCGAGCCCCAAGCCCTGCGGAGCCCCCAGCCCGGCTCCGACGGGGAGGCCGGCCATGGACGCCGGGGGGCGGCCCGCGGCCAGGCTGGTCTGGTGGCCGGCTCACCTGCGGGGACACATTTTCCACTCCGAGCTCAGGGTCCTGGTTTGCAAGTTTCCGTCCGTCTGTCCTGCCTTCCAGGAAGTAGGTCAGCATCTCGCCCTTGCCCTTGACGCTGACCTTGCCCCGGCTCAGGGAGTGGTAGCCGCCCCGCCACAGCAGCCGCTGCAGCTCCTCCGTCACCTGGATCCTCCCGGGACCCCAGTGCTGTCCATCCGTCTGGCCACGGTGACCGTGTTGCCCCAGATGTCGTCCTGTGGGCGGCGGGCCCTGATCCCTCCGGCCACCACGGGCCCCACGTGGATGCCCACGCGCAGCACGAAGTCGTTGTGGGACTGGTGGCTGATCTGGTCCAAGACCCGGAACCTCTCCAGGGCGAAGTGGGCAGCGTGCCCAGGTGGGAGGAGACGCACCGCTCAGCCTGCACGAGGGCGCACACGGAGTCTCCTTTGGGGGGAACAAGGGTGGAGGGGCAGGGGCACCCCGCAGGCCAGCTGCCGGGGGCGGGGACCAGCCTGTAGCCCCAGTGGGATCGGGGACCCACATCCACAAGGCAGCCCCCCCCTGAGCGGGGGCCGGCCCGTGGCCCTGGGGATGGCTCGTCTTCATCAGGCCTTTTCGGCACCTACAGCCCCTGGTAGGGGACGAGATGGAGGCGCTGCGTTCAGCCGTGGGTCTGCCGCCAGCACTGGCCGCCAACCATCACGGGCGCCCCTCTCCGCCTGGCCAGCCTCCCGTTCTCCTCCGGGTCTGCGTCTCTGCCAAGGGAACTCCCTCATCGTCACCCGGTGGCCCTTTCTCTCCGTCGGGTGGTTTCTGACGTCTGCTTTGTCTGAAATTGAGGCAGCTGCTTGCATTTTTTTTTTTTTATCACCCCCTTTTATTTTTAATGTATCGCTGTGTGCCTTGATAGTTTTTTCAAGTGTGTTTCTTGTGGAAAACCTAGTTGGGTCTTTTGTATAAGCCACTCTGTCTGTCTGTCTTTCACTTGGTGTGTTTACCACTCACATTTAAAGGGATTCCTGGGCCCTGGCCGGTGTGGCTAAATGGATAGAGCGTCGGCCCCACAGACAGAAGGGCTCTGGGTTCGATTCTGGTCAAGGGCAGGTACCTCGGTTGCAGGCTCCATCCCTGGCCCTGGTCGGGGTATGCAGATTGGAAGGCAACCAAGGGATGTGTTTCTCTCACATCAGTGTTTCTGTCTCTCCCTCTCTCTCTAAAAACCAATGGGAAAATATCCGCGGGGGAGGATTAACAAAAAATAAACAAATAAAGGGGTTACTGGTGTAGTTGGACTGGCGTCTGCCACATCCATATCTGTTTTCTTGCTTCTTCCTCTTTTTCTGCCCTTTTTCTTTTTTTTTTTTTTTTGGGGGGGGGGGGGGGGGCGGTTGACAACCTGTGGGCTTTACTCTCAGCTCAGCACTGGGGAAGGGGACGCGCGGACAGGCCCCTGGGCCGACTTCCGGCCGGAGGCCGTGTCTGGAGAGAGCCGGTCACTGACAGGCCCGCGGGCTGCGGCCTGATCCGGTGGGTGTGGAGGGCAGACGGAGGCCCAGGGTGGGGAGCCGCGAGGGGGGTGGGGCAGGGCAGCGGGGGCGGGGCTCTGATAAAGACTATTTACAAAAAACAAAACAAAACAATAAAACCCTACAGTTAATATAATATGCAGTGACAAAAGATTGAATGCTTAAGTGAATAAGATACTTACTCACTTTTCTATTCAACATCTCAGTATAAGTTATAGGCAGGGCAATTAGACAAGAAAAGAAAGGAAAGATATCTAGATTGGAAAAAAGAGGTAAAACTATCTCCATCCATAGACGCTTGTTCATTTATATAGAATGCCCTAAGGAATACTTTAAAAGCATACTAGAAGTAATAAACAAGTATAGAAAGGTTAAGGATGCAAGATCAATATACAAAATAATTGCACTTTTATATGTTGGCAATAAACAATTCAAAAATAATATTAAGAAAACAATATCATTTACAATAGTACCAAAATAATAAAATATTTAAGAATAAATTTAATTTAAAAAGTGAAATATTTATAGTTTTATAAAGTACAGAACATTGTTGAAAGGAATTGAAGAAAATCTAGATAAAAGACATATTTATGGATTGTAAGACTTAATATTAAATTAATCTACAGTTTTAACACAATTTATATCAAAATACCAGCTGACTTTTTTTTTTGCAAAAATTGACAAGCTAATTATGAAATGCAAATGGAAATGCAAGAAAGCAAAAATATCCAAAGCAATTTTGAAAAAAAAAAAAGAACAAAGTTGAAGGGCTCATGTTTTCCAATTTTAAAACTTACTAGAAAGCTGCTGTAGATACTAGAAAGATACTGTAGAACTGGTATAAAAATAGACATATATGGTAAATTATGAAACAACATTGGAAAGCCAGAAATAAGTGAATATCCATACAATGGAATATTATTGTATTATCAGCACTTCAATAAAAAAAATGAAGTTCTGATACCAACTGCAACATGGATGAACCTTAAAAACATGCTAAGTGATAGAAGTCAGTCACAAAATCACATACAATAGGATCGGATTTGTATGAAATGCCCAGAATTGGCAAACTTACAGAGACAGAAAATAGATTAGAGACTGCCTAGGGTAGAGAGAATACGTTATGGGAGTGTCTGCTAGTGGGCACTTTACAATGCTTCTTTGGATAAAAAGATTCGAACATTAGATTCTGGTGATGGTGTGATGATGGTACACATCTCTGAACATATTCAAAACTACTGAACTGTACACTTTAAATGGGTGAATATTATGGCATATGAGTTATATTTCAATAAAGTTGTTTTAAAAACAGTAAAACTGAAGAGTTTAATAAAATGAAAGCACAGACTATCAGAAGTATAGAGGCCTAGAAATAATCAGGTCAAGTGAGAACAGAAAGTAGGAATTTAAATTAAGAAGAATGGTAAGAATTATTTCCAAAAGAGTCAAATCTGAAATATATTTGTGGTTTGGCAAGAAGCCATATCTTTCTTTTGTAAACTGAACAAAATAAAAGACAATCAAAAAGCCTTGGGAAACAAATAGTTGTAAATAAAAGATAATGATCAGAATATGTAGAACACTAAGAAGTGTCATAATGTTAAGTACCTTGATATTTGGAATACCTTTATTCAAAGGCTAATCCTAGTGACCTAAGATTTTAGTTTCCTATAAGTGACCTAACATGGGTATACAACAAACTGTATTTGTATAATTATGTTATTAAAACTTTGTTCATTATATCAGTTTTCAGTTCATAGGATAAATCCATAGACAAGGCACAGAAGACTTATATGTACAGACTAAATATGACTATAAAATTTGATGCTATGGGCTTCAATCTCTTTTTGTCTTAAATGGTAGAGAATCAAGAGACTCCATTAAGTTTATAGATGAGGAATCAGGAGAAAAATTATAATATTTTAAAATCTAGAAGTAAGCAAAAGAAGAACTGATACAATTTTTTTTTAATTACAAAAGTTAAGAAGGGAGTTTGAAAGTGAAAATCTTGTTGCCTATAGTTTATAAAACAAAAAAATAAGGTTAAATCATATTATTTAGCATTATAAAGTTTAAAGAATATGAACAAAGACTTTAAAATAATTGCGTCTAAAAACTGTGACTGTGGTGAAAGTTGAGTATATTGTTCATTTATTGAGTGGATATAACATTAGAGGTTCTAATGTGTTACTTTTTGGAAAGTAAAAGTATTAGCAACAATATAAAAAAAACTAGAAAACCATGAGGATTTATTTAAAAGCAAACAAAAGCACATTAGACTTCATTAGAAACCTATGGGTGATGCAATCTGTCTTCTACACTTCTCTTTTATAATTTGAGGTCTAAAGATCACATGTTCCTCTTAGTAGGAACATGAAAAAGGTACACCTCAGGTGGTCTGGGGTCTTATTTGAGCATTTTCTCAGGACTGTGCCACCCAGTAGTGAGGTCCCAATGCCCAGGGCTTCGGGGCATCCTGGCAGTATGTTCAGGAACAAGCAATATGAAGCCAGGCATGGAGGGCTCCAGGCTGTCTCCGAAGCAGCCCATAGAGAATTCCTCTTTCATTGAGATTCTCCTCTCTTCAAGGTTATCAGTCCACCCACCAACTGCACTGAACCCTTTTATCATCCCCACTTCGTAGTTATAAAATATTTGCAATTATACAATATGCTAATTATGAGATGTCTACAAACAGTTTAATCAATTGAATGCGTTTTATTATTCCTAGCCTAAACATTATGGACTCACATGAAGTCTCGGAGATCGGTAAATTATTCTAGACTGTAAAACTGCTGCCATACCAGTCAGAAGTTTTATTTGGATTTATGAGGCTTTCTACCTTACTTGGCGAGCAAGGTTTGGAAAAAAAATAAACAGAAACAAAGAGCATCCTGGAGTCACCTGGTGAAGCCTGATGGGTTCCCATGAATTGCAGAGCGGGGACACCATCTAAGTCCAAGGAGGAGCCTGATCACCTGAAACCTTCACTGTCAAGTTGCTATTAATGTTAAGTCAGGTTCTTGAGGCACCTGGAGTTCTTAGAAGCAGTATTTCCCATCACAAGGTGCTTGGTTTTGTGTGTGTGTGTGTGTGTGTGTGTGTGTGTGTGTGTGTGTTTGAAATCAGACATCTATGTTGTATAGGTATGTATAACTAGAGGCCCGGTGCATGAAAATTCATGCACTGGATGGGGGGATCTCTCAGCCCGGCCTGCTCCCTCTCACAGTCCGGGAGCCCTCAAGGGTGGGAGGTGACCCTGCGATCTGGGGAAGGTGATGCCCCCATCACACCTCTGCTGCTGCCACTACCAGCAGTGCAAGCCTCGGCCGGCCCTGGTTACCTGCGCCTTGGGCAGCCACCATCTGAGGCTTGCCTGCACCTCAGGCACACCCTGGCAGCAGGGCAGCTGACATCTGAGGCTTGTCTGCACCTCGGGCCGGCCCTAGGTGGCTGGGAAGCCGCTATCTGAGGCTTGCCTGCACCTTGGGCGTCAGCTGGGCAGCTGCCATCTGAGGTGCAGAGGCGCAGGCAAGCCTCGGGCCAGCCCTGGGTGGCTGGGGGCCTGAGGGCAGGTCCAGCCACACTGTGTGCCTTCCAACCTCCCCCGCCCCTGCCAACCCCGGCTGGGCTGAAAGGACTGTTGGACTCCGGTGGCAGGCACAAGGAGCGGCCAGACCTGCCTGAGGGAAGGTCTGGCTGCACTGCACACCTACCACCACCGCCCCTGCAGGACTGAAAGGACTGGGGGATTCTGGCAGGGCGAGGGAACTGGGCATTGCCATCTTGTGGCTGTGGGTGTCACTAGCTTTGTGATGGTGTGACGGTCAATTTGCATATTCCCTCTTTATTAGATAGGATGGTGTATATGTCTCCAGCTACTCTGTTGAGAAACAAAGAAAAAATATTTTTTTCATTTCCATCAGGACCTTCAGGGGTGTACCACATTGACCATCCAAAAATAGAGCAAGAGAGGAAGTGCTCTGCCATATTTATACTTCAATGTGTTCAGCAAGAACGTACATTCCCAAACATACCCACCCCCAAATTAGTTGTTCTTATATCCAATTTTTTACAAAGTCTTTTAAACCACTGAATATTAACCCCCAACCCCCCAGGCCACCCCCACCCTCATGACTTAATTTTTTAACAACTGAGTAGTCTTTGGAAAAAAAATATTCCCTCAAAACCTCCTCAAACAAGGCTGGTTTGGGATTCTTCTGATGACCATCTCAATAAAATGTTCATGTATAGTTCAGTTGTCTGGAATTTTGTGTGTGGTACAGGCAGACTGCTTGTGATTCGTGGTCACATGTATGGCATTTCTCCCTGAAATTTCTTGCTCTAATTAACAGATCTAAGAGACATGGCCAAGTTAGAATGTTGTTGAAGATCAACATATTCCAACACATGGAATAAAATGGGAATGTTTAGATTTATTCTGGGTAGTGATTAAGTAGGAAATTTTCCTAAATTAATTCATTTCTGCCACATAATGAAAGTAGTATAAATTTAAAAAATTAAGAAGCCTATGTAATATGTAGTAGGCCAGTCTTTGAATTGGACATGATAGAAGAGGAGAAAGAAATAACTCCTGTTGCTAAGTTGTGGAAACCTAGGACCAGAACTCAAATAGGAGAAGGGTCCATGCCTCAGAAAAGACAATCATAGCAAAGCCATCTTTTAAAGAAACTAATAAAAATGAAAACAGCAGATCATCTAACGCTCAATAAAAAGAGGACCTTTCGAACATACTTTTAGTAAGCTTCTAAATGTATTTAGAAACAAATTCCAATTGTGTACTTGAGAGACACCGAGTTAGGCTGACTTTGGAAGTTCCTTTCTACACTGGGTTTCCATTTTGTTGGAAAGAGGTGTTTTCAGGAACAAATCCTTGCCATATTTTCTGAAAATTTGCATATGGTGGAATAGAGCCATGGCCATAATAACTACCCTAGAATTTAACTCTGCATTTACGTGCATAAAATAAGGAAGATGTGTGAATGTGATTATTTAAAATTATCTTTGTCTCAGGTGGGAACCGGGTTAATAGGCCTGGTCAAAGAAATGAAAATATCAATGCAGCTTTGCAATATCATATTTTGTTTCAGCAATGAAACCATTCTTCTGTTGCAGAAAGAGTCAAAGACCTCATGATTGAGTTTTGTACTTTTATTAACACTGGAAAATATTTTTAGAAATATTTTAAGTTTTTAGAATGATATGTTGGAATAGAAAAAAAGAGAGTTACTTAAAAAAAATGTAACTATAATACCTGAAAGAGAAGTAGAATGACAACAAACCAATTAAATGTGGAAAAGGGGGTGAGGCGATAAATGTTAATGTCGTAAAAACTGTCTTTAAAAATAGTGCTATCACAGATGGTGTTGTAAGAGATCCTTAGTTATAGTCACTTGTTTGTGTGTTTTTAAAATTATATATATATATTATATATATATATATATATATATATATATATATTGCTTTTGAGAGAGAGAGTAAAGAAAAGGGAAAGAGAGAGACATTGATCAGCTACCTTCTCCATGCCTCCTACTGGGGATTGAGCCCACAACCCAGGCATGTGCCCTGAGCTACACCCAACCGAGCCACACCAGCCAGGGCCATAATCATTCCATTTTTGTCCTTAATGCGATTCCAAAAGAAATGTTAGTTCTAGAGGTGTAATCAGTTGAACTTAAAAAGCTGTGTTACTGTAGCCCACAAATAAATGAGCCTGAAATGGTTAAACAACAAAACAGTAGGCAGCAATGTTCAGATTTTAGGTGCATCCTGCCACACTCATATTATTCATGATTGTCTATAGATAAATACTTATGTATATAGTTTTCTTTTTATAGTGTAGGATGAGATTTCAATCTTTCTGTTGTCATTATAAAATCCTAAATTTAAATGCTTATTAATGCACATGGGCTCAATTGATTCCAAGGGATAATTATTCTTAACAAGCTAGTGTCCAAAAAGATATAAAACAGATCATTATTAGAAGAGAAAAACAGAGAACTAATAAATCTGAAAGCATTCATCTTCACTATTAATGAAGAGTCATATGAAAACAAAAATGAAATAGCTTGCCTGTTGGACACCTTTATACACAATTGACAGAAATACAAATTGGTTTAACCTTTTTAGAATTCTGTGAATGAAGGGCCTTAAGGATTGATGTACCTTCTGGCTTAGTAATGATGCTTCCAGGAATCTATTTTAATAAAATAGAAATGTAAAAAAATTTATGAACAAATATATTTAACACATTGAAAGTTGGAAATAATTCAAATGTCTAATAATAGGTTAAGGGTCAAATAAGTTATGGTTTATAAAGGAGACCACTTTATACTAATTATGCTTTTGAAAAATGTTAATAAAGTGACAAAACAATACATTTAAGCTTGTATTTATGAATATGTATTAATAATACTTATATAAAAAGTATAATAAAATATATCTACACTAATAAAAGAGAAGCATGCAAATTGACCATCCCTCCGCTACGCTCACCAGCCAATCAAGAGCAAGTATGCAAATTAACCCAACAAAGATGATGGCGGCCATGGAGCTGGAGCAAGCAGGAGGCTTGGGTTGCCCCTGGCAATGGAGGAAGCCAAGTTTCCTGCCCGCCCTGGCCTCCCCTCAGGAGGGGCTGTAGAAAGAAACAAAAAAGGAGGGGCTGGGAGCCTGGGTCACCAAGGGGCATGGCCAGCCTGAAAACAGCCCTCAGCCACTCACCCAGGCTGGCCAGGCACCCCAGAGGAACCCCCACCCTGAGGGGCTGTGGCCAGGCTGAAAACAGCCCTCAGCCCCTCACCCAGACTGGCCACACCCTCCCAGCAGGGACCCTCACCCCATGGGGGTATGGCCGGCCTGCAAACCACCACAGACCCCTCACCCAGGCCACCCCACACCCCAAGGGAACCCCCACCCTGATCCGGGACACCCTTCAGGGCAAACCAGCCAGCCCTCACCTGTGCACCAGGCCTCTATCTATACTAATAAAAGGGTAATATGCTAATTAGACTGGGAGACCTTCCAGGAGACCTTCCAGACGTTCTTCTGGACAAAGCCATGGTGGCGGGGCCAAGGTAGAGGTGGTTAGAGGCCAAGAGGGAAGGGCAGTTGTGGGTGATCAGGCCAGGATGGGATGGCAGTTGTGGGTGATCAGGCCAGCGGGGGGTAGGGGGGACTGTTGGGGGTGATCAGGCCAGTGGGGGGGGGCAGTTGGGGGTGAGCAGGACAGCGCAGGGGGGGTAGTTTGGAGTGAGCAGGCCAGCAGCGGAGGGGCAGTTGGGGGCAAGCAGACCAGTGGGGAAGGAAGGTGGGGGCGAGCAGGCCAGCAGGGGAGGGGCAGTTGGGGGCGAGCAGGCCGGCAGGTAGAGTGGTTAAGGGCAATCAGGCAGGCAGACAGGTGAGTGGTTAGGAGCCAGCAGTCCCGGATTGCGAGAGGGATGTCCGACTGCCGGTTTAGGCCTGTTCCCTGTAAACCAGCAGTACGACATCCTTTGAGGGTTCCCAGATTGGAGAGGGTACAGGCTGGGCCGAGGGACACCCCCCCACGCACGAATTTCGTGCACCGGGCCACTAGTAATATATATAAAAGCTAATGTAAGCTCATCATTTTTTCATTTTTTTCCTTCTATTTTGTAATTTGCCAGTTCCCCTTCCAACACCATTTAAAAGATATAGTACTTTTAGAGTCAGAAGAAAACCCAACAACAAAACTTAAGTGAATATTATTGTTTCCAAAAAAGGCAAAAAAAATTAAGATACACCCATTATAGGATGAGTCTTAAATTCTACCAGTTTGCCAGTGCCCCACAATAAGTTAGGGCACTAACATGTTTCAATAATAAGGCTTTTTACTGGGCCTTCTTTTCGGTAACATTCACAACCTCGTTCTCAATTTTTTTTTTTTCAGCTTTTCAATAGCAGGCACTGAATTCATAAATGAAGCATTTATACTTCTCTGCCGACAATATGACAATCACTGGCCGGCCATGGGCGAGGGCCCGATAAGAACAAATTTGGTGTGCGCGTTTCTCCTTCCATTTTTCCGTCCTGGATTTCACAGCGCTCCGGTAATGCGGCCCCTGAGTCACTACCTCCAGGTCTGGCTCTGCTGCTGATTGCTTGCAAGAGTCCTGCAGCGAAGAAGAGACCCCAGAGGAACATTCCAGTCATGTAGGCACCATAACTTAAAACCACTGTTAAGGACTTGGCTGGAAATCTAACTTCCTGGTTTGGCTTTTAACAAGATGCTTGCAATGTAACGCCACTGCTTTCATGAACGATGGCTAAAGAACTATTAATGACACTAATTAAGATGTGTGACTATCATTTAGATACTCCTCCTTGTTGCTTTCCAAGTACAAGCTATGTTACCTAACACATTAATTGGTAATGATACAAATGCACATCTTTCAACTACAAGGTCAGTTTTTAAAGCAGGGCTTTTATTATTAATGAGTTTTAAGTTCCTACGCAGTCCACGTAGAGATTCCATTAACAAACCTTATCATGCTCCTCTTTAACCCCAGTGCAGCCATATCCCCCTCACCCACCCCGAATAGTACGGTACTATGGGTTAGCATTTCAAACCTTCATCCGGCCTTAAAGATACTTTCCAAAGCATTCTATATACACTCAGAACCTACCGGTTTAATTGTTTGTATTTTTAAGTAAGCCCATTTTCTGGTCTTTTTGACCAGACATACAAAATCAAAATGCTATTTATGTGAAACCCACTACTCACCTATCCAGCATGTCTGCCTAAGGTAAGTTTTGTGCCTCTAAAGTAAGCATAGAAAACAAAGAATTTTCAAATACAGCCCCTACTAGTATAATGCCCTGCTTATTGTCTTGGAATTCTAAATGGCAGAGGTTGGTAGAGTCTATAAAAAAGGTTAGCCCCAGTAACACAGCATCTCAAAGTGAGGGTCATGTTAGTGTTTCCACTTTCCACAGCGTCAGTTCTGTTTTTCCCTGCTCTCAACACTGACTCCACACTTATGGTTGCTGCTCTTTCTTAACTCATCCAGATCCCCCTGCTTTCCACGTAGTCTCCGCTTATCCTGGCAGCTCCTAATTCATGGCGCTCATAATGCTTACATCCTATGGAAAACACAAAGCAATTTACTTCATTAAAGATATTTTTGTGAAGTCTTTTTCTGGAGATATGTTTAAGGATGATGTGCCAGTTACTCCATGTTGTACACTTCTCTTTCCTTTTTCTAAATTAAGGCGGTGTGTGTACAGGCCTTGTGTTTGTCACTGGACAGAGCATCTAATTATTCCTTGCTCTTCCTACATATTTTCCAGGAAAAGTTAGTAGGAGAATAGTAGTAAAAGCCCAAGGATGTTAATAGAATCCTCCTGGTCTCAGACCTAAACCTAGACAACAGTGTCCAGATCTGTGTTTAATATTTGCATAGCAGGATGTGGGTCAAGTGCAAATAGTGTCTGGGAGGGCATGTATTGCTAAAAAAAAAAAAAGCATATTTCTTATGAGTATTGTTTTTTATACTCAAAACTAAATTCTCTAAAGCTTGACAAAAATCATAGCTAGGAGGAGGTACACAGAAATTGAGTCAGAATTCATTCAAAGTTCTATAGACTAGTCTTAACTGGTTTGGCTCAGTGGATAGAGTGTCGGCCTGTGGACTCAAGGGTCCCAGGTTCAATTCTGGTCACGGGCATGTACCTTGGTTGCGGGCACATCCCCGGTAGGGGGTGTACAGGAGGCAGCTGATTGATGTTTCTCTCTCATCGATGTTTCTAACTCTCTCTCCCTCTCCCTTCCTCTCTGTAAAAAATCAACAAAATATATTTAAACACACACACACACAAAAAAAAAACAACAAACAAACAACAAAGTGCTATAGACTAAACCACGTTGGAGAACACAGAGCTGGTGTTATTGGGTTAAGAACATGGGGACATGGAATGACTTGTCAGGTTTCTCTCCATTTGCTTTGCTTTGTTAATTGCAGCGAAGCTCCCCTGGATCCAGATACCACTGCCCACCTTTTCCTTCTATCCCTCCCCACTCCCCCCCCCAAGTCTAATAAATGGCTGAAAAGGAAATTTCTCATGGAACGTGGATGCAGATAGTATTCAGGTCACAGCAAAAAGTGGCGCCCGTGCAGCTCAGAGAGACAGCTAATTGTCAAGTTGAAACTTCAGGTTCAGAACACAGGCAAGAGGCAGGCGGTGGGGGAGGGGCGGGGCTCCATCCAGCCTGTCTTCTCATGGCCACAGTTTGCTTCTCATGGGGACAAGCAGCATCATTTGAGAGTGCTTCTGAGATATATATTCCTCTCCAGAGGTTTTGTGGCTCGTGAATTTTTTCCAAAATTCTTGCAGCTAGTGGAATTCAATCTTGGTGTTGCTTTTTCTTGGAGCATTTTCATTCTTTCTGACTCTTCAAAAGTATTTTGGAAGGAGTGAGAAGAAGCTGCCTCAGGAACTGTGAGCCACGTGCTATGTTGGTTCTAATTTTAGTCCCGAATCACTCAGTTCCATTGTGCAGATAAATGAATTGTCACAAACTATTTGCAGAACCAAATTGAGAACAAGCCACCCTTACCCTCCTCACCTTGCTATTCTGAACCCGATCTGCTTGGGAACAGACCTGGTATTCGTTATTCCTGCTTTAGTAGCAAATCGTGCCAATATGCTACCTTTCCCCATACATTAATCCAAGATTTACTTCTAATTAAGCAATAACTTCAAATTAAAGGCATTCAAGGCATCACTGCGCAGGCAGGGCTTTTCTTCGAAGCTGGCGACCCTCTGGGAATCCTAGCCCAGACTGTGTGCCAGGCAGCCTGGCTTTCCTGCAAAACACGTGGCTCTGCCCTCTGAATGACGGATCATTTTATCCACATGTGTGCACTGTAAACTCTCTTTTATTCTGATTACAAATAACCACATAAATATAAAGCCAATCCTTAAACCACACTGGCAAAATTTACCTGTGTTCCTTGATTTCCACAAGCCCGTGGCCAGATCTTACAAGTTATTCCAGGCACAGTTTGGTGAATTAATGCTGAGGCCCTCAGTCATGAGCAAGCTTGCAACCACATGGATAAGGACACCAGCAGCAGCTGGACGGTCGATCCCGGGATGATGGCACAGGGATGGAGGCCATGCCATTGGGAGTGATTTTCCAAGTGATGGAGGCCATGATTTTCCAAGTGATGGAGGCCATGCCATTGGGAGGGAAGGGAAACATTGAATGATGGAGTCACAATCTTCACATCTGCACAGACAAAATACAAACAGATGAATGCCAACTACCCCCATAGGGTGACATAGGAGGGACTGGACCGCACAGCGTCATGTGGTCAAGTAGTTGGGAGTCAACTGGTTGCAACCTTCTTGGATGTTGACATTGTTATGTGATTGGAACACAAATGAGAGAGTGGACTTCTATGGTGTCTAGAATAAAGAGGGTGATATACTAGTACAGTCGTTCCACTCCTCCCAGCTCAGATCTCAGTAGGAACGTTGAACTCAACCCAGGGTGTTTTTCAGAATGATAATTAAAATGCACCCCTATGAGGGAATCAGAAAGGAAGACCCTAGAAACTGGCATGGTGAGGAAGAAGAGGTGAAGGTCACGTTGGATTTGGATCCAAGCTTCGTAGGAGGTTGAACTAAACTACCTGTCTAATTCCTTTAAACTCTAAAATTCTAAGACTTTAGAATTATCTTATTGACTCAATTATTTTTTTTCAGTCTTCTTTCTACCAAGCAGGTTTTTCCACAGAGAAAACGTAGCCATAAACCCATCCAAACAATATTTCTCAAAGTATAGTAATTCCCACAAAGTTGTCAAACTAGAGAGTAGAGTAAGAAAAACATAACAAATGTTTCAGCATTTGCTGGTTACAAAATTGCTAACTGTGGAAGACTATATTTATTTGTTTGCTTTATTTTCTAGGAAGGAAGCTTTTATGTGTTCGAGCCATTTCATAAATAGAAAGAGCAATATATCACTCACCTTTTCTCCTTTCTTCCTGTCACAACAAATAAGAGCTAACCCCAAATCGAAAGAGTGCTTTGTAGGCACTGCACATTTTCAACATCCCACCACCCAAAGAACTGTTGCTACCAACAGTATAAATGCAAAAATGCTGAGAACTGAAAAAAAAAAAAAAAGAAAGAAAACCCAAAGCAATAACTAAAAGAACCACCCCTCCATGATATCTTAACTTGAAAAATATTTTTGCGTCTTTATTATAAAAGAATTGCTTCTAATAATATGATACCTGGAACTCTGATTATGTTCAATATTCTTTTCACAGAGGTAATAATCATGTAAGATTTCTAGGACTATAATGATCTCAGAAGACCATCTATGCAATCTTTCTCTTTAATCTTATAAATCTCACACCATTGAGAGGCTGTTGCTATGAGTCTTCAACGGTGCTCCTCAAACTCATTTACTGGGAAATAGTTTATGAATGAATAGGCCAAATCACTCGTGACCTGTTTTTCAACCCCTTTTCTACTTCTTTAGTTCTTCTTGAAGATGGAGAGGTACCAATAGTGAAGCAGGTCTACACATAGTCCCAGGGAAAGCATGGGGCGGGGCAGAAGCAGTCCTCTGCCACAGAGGCTTAGGTCTGAAATTGTTTTTAAGATTATCTTAGACAATTTTATTTTTCTCATGGGCTAGGGAAAATAATGCGCCTCCCTGTCCCCCAAGATATTCATGTCCTAATCCCCAAACCCTGTGAAGATGTTACCTTACCTGGCAAAAGAGACTCTCGGGACCCCTCTTGCAGGGTGAGAGCTTTGTTACATTGCAAGTAATAAACTTTGCTTCCCTTTTGCTAACCACTCCCTTGTCCATGAATTCATTCATTTCTGAAGACAACGGACCCAACAGTTCACAGTGGCGTCTCATCTTCACTTTGCCTTGTTCTGCCCCTCAGCACTTTTTTTTCTTACCTAATCCTAACCCTAACCCTAACCCCTAGCCTTAAGCCCTAACCTTTAAACCTAACTCTAACCCTAGCCCCTAACCCTAACTCTAACTCCTAACCCTAACTCTAACCCCTAACCCTAACCTTAACCCTAGCCCTAACCCTAACCCCATACCCTAACTCTAACCCCTAACCCTAACCCTAACCCTGCCCTTAACCCTAACCCCAACCCCTAACCATGTTGCCATGAATTCTCAGTGGAAGCATCAACACTAATTCATCTTTCCATTCCCGGGGTCTAGAATAATTCTTGACATGTCAAATTATTTAATTAATGTTTGTTAAATAAATAATCAAGTATAGCATTTATTTATATAGCCAACAATCGTTTAGTGATCCCTATATGCTGGGCATGGAGAATAGAAAAATAAGTAGGAAATACCCACTATATTCATCAATAGCACATATGCAGTGGGTGAGACAGATACTTTACCAAATAATCCAAGTGCAACATGATGAAGCTGCTGTGGGGATCAGAACATTGCTGTGAAACACAAGGGCGGGCAATATGCTTTCTACCTGGGAATGAAGGGTTTCTTTCGGGTCAGGAACCACCCGGGAATAAACAGCTAACTCTTAAGTGTCATTACACCAGCTCTGCCCAGGAATTCTTTGTTCTTTAATTCATGTATTTGATTGCTGTTAACTTGGTCAATCAGAGTCCAAATTAACATTGGCCATGGGCAACTGTTCCTGCTTTCTCTCAGGGACGTCACAGAGTCACAGAAGGAAACCATCAAGGAGATCATGAAAATGCCACTCTTTAGTGTCAAGATGCCTCTTCCAGTTCCTGCAAACAGATGCTGGGACACTTAGAGGGACAACATGTATCTCCCCATTTGGGGGCTGTACCTCTGCTCTGAGTTTTCACCATCTTACAATGAACTTATTTTCAAAGAACATGGTTCTCAACCAGAAGGGATTGGGATCCGGCTGGAAGGGGGCATGGGTGTATGGAGACGTTGCCCTCCCCTCACCCAGGGGGACACTTGGCCATGTCTAGATATACTTTTGATTGTCATAACTCAGGGACATCTACTGGCATCTAGTGGCGTCTAGTGGATAGAGGACAGAGATGCTGCCAAACATCCTATAGCCTACAGGACAGCCCCTCACAACATAGAATTATCCGCCCCAAATGTCACTGAGGCTGAGGCTAAGAAATCCTCTCCTAAGGTTTATGCTCTGCTATAGAAACAGAATAATAAATGCATATTTGCTATTTACTTACAAAACTAACGTTGTAATTTAAAGGACATTGACTTCCAAGTTAATCTGTGTGTTTTTCAACTAACCACCAAGGTACTGGAAAGATGTGTGTTTCGTGTTGTTCTAATATTACCCAGAGCGGGAAACTACACTCTCAGGTTGCTGAAGAGCAACCACAGGACCCTTGAATGAATGCAGTCTGCAAGGTGGTTATAGATGCCCCGTAGGCAAGAGGCTTATTGACTTTAAACCTTAACGCCTCTTTGCAATGTTCAACCTGTGACATTTGGCCACATTCTGGATAAATATTCTGCTATAACAAAATTGGTGTTACTAGCTCTGCATTAAGGGCTCAGCTAATGAGACAGGTGAGCGAGGCACTAAGGATCTCTCTATTTTTATGATGCACACTTAGCAACAAGGGAGCTTCATTCCAGGATAGAATGTCAAACCTAAAGTGAAATATTATCTATAATAAATGAGGCTCCTTGAGATTATTATGTAGCACATTTTCTCAGGTAATAAAGTCATCGTGTTTCACATGGCTTTATTCTTTTAGGCAGAGGAAAAGAGAGGGGAGTTTGTTGGTATTTTGCATTTTGCTTTTTTTTTTTATGGGTTTCTTCCCATTCTTCTTGTGCCAAATGTAATGTTTTATGACTATTCATGACTTAGACAATGGTGCTTTCGGCAGTCAATAGCAATTATCCTTGTTGAGAACATATAATTCAAATTAGACCAATATAGACTCTTCCTCTTCACTTTAGTGTTTAGTTTCCCAGTTAGATTTAAACAGTGTACAACATTAAATGAATGATTTTCACTCAAACCTAACTGGCATTTCAAAGTAGTTTTATTTATTTTTGTTATTACAGAGGAGTAACACAAAATTCACTTTCTTTAAAAGGTATAACAGATCAGTTAAAATGAAATACTTCAAGTTTATTCATTATGTGGTTCATTTACACCTGGTGCCTGAAAATGATAACTTTGTATACTAGGCCAAAAATATACAAAAAATAACAAAAAGTAGGCATATAAATAGTTTTTCTTAATAAACAATAAATTTATGCATGGGTTAGGTTTGTAACTCTTCAGTTTAATAAAAGTCAAATCAAAGACTATGGTAGATGTTATGGACTGAATTGTGTTCCCTCTCCCTCCAAATTCATATATTGAAGCACTAACCCCCAATGTGACTGTATGTAGACATTGGGCCTTTCAGAGGTAATTAAGGTTAAATGAGGCCATAAGAGTGAGGCTTTAATCCCACAGGACTGGTGTCCTTATCCGAGAAGGAAGATACACCAGAGATCTCTCTCTTCATGTGCTCACAGAGGAAAGGCCACGTGAAGATATAGTGAGTGAGAGGACAGCTGTCTGCAAGCCAGGAAGACAGGTCTTACCTGAAGTCAACCCTTTATCTTAGACTTTGAGTCTCCAAATCTGTGAGAAAATAGAGCCACCCAGTTGTGTAAGCCACCCAGTCTGTGTTATGTCATCTTAAAAAGATTAATCAGAGGGATGTCAGTAGGATAAACCAAGTTTATCTTTTCACCAAGTTTTAGACTTTCTCAAATCTAGATGTGTGACCAGTGACATCACAGAAAACCATCGGTCTGAAACAAGGACATCAGTCGTCTACTAAAGTCCAAGGGCCTGCCCAGCAGGAATCATTATGAAAAATTGTTTCTATTTTTACCAAATGCACATGGAACATTTCACCAGAAAATGTCTAAATTCATCTAAATTTAAGTAATCAGGGGTCTAAAATTCTGCATTTCAACTCCCTCCTCAATGCCTGGAGCAGCATAATCTAGTGGAAGGACCATGGGCCTCCATGCCAGACGAACTTGAGTGTGAACTCCAGCTTTATCACAAGGGGCTTGATGGTCTGAGGCTGGCAACTTAGCCCCTTGAGTCTGTGTCTTCATCAATGGAAGAGGATAATAATAACAACAACAATATTGACCATTAAGAACAATAATGGTCAGTGGGATTTCAAGGGAATTAGAGATAGTGACTGTAACTGCCCAGTACAGTGACCAGCAACGTAACAGTTACTCAAGGGAAGTAGAGGCTGTTATTATGACGACGCTGAAGATGAGGCATGAACATCTCTACATTTAGAAGGCCAGGGGCTAGAAAATAGTAAGGTCCACTCAGAAGTATCCCTCAGAAGATACTTGCACTAAATTTAGGAGGTTCTAATGAAACATCCTTGAATAATTTAGAAAAACATGAAGGGCCAAGAGGCATGGTTATACTTCAACTGATACCCTTCAATGCTTCAGCTGTCCTGCTCTGAATGTATCTGGTGCGACCTGAGCTCTTGGAGGTGGGGAGGAGGGACATTTGTTCATTTGTTTCTTTGTTCTTAGTCTCACAGTATATTTTTCTGTCAGACATGTGGCTCAGCCTTGTATAGTCTTTGTGATGACAAATGGTTAGGACCTAGATCTATGCAATTGGATTTGCAGGCAGACTGGATGTGAAATGAGAGAAAGAAAAAAAGTGATCAGGGATTACTCCATACTTTCTGGCCAGAGCAACTGAAAGAACAACGCTATCACAAACCGTGATGGGGAGAGTAGATCTTAAGTGTTCTTACCACACACACACACACACACACACACACACACACACACACACGTAACTATGCAAGGTGAAAGGTATGTCAATTAACTTGATTGTAGGAATCATTTCACCATGGGTATGTATATTATATAATCACATTGTACACCTTAACCCTTTGCACTCGCTTGCTTTTTTCTCGATTCCTTTATTCTACTTGGGATTTAATTTTTTAAATACCCCAGATTTTACAAAGCTCGGCAGTAGAATAAAAAACTGGAGTTTCTTTTCATACAAACGTATTTATTTGGATTTTTTTATATTTCAAATTATTGATACATTCCAAGAGTATAAAAAGAGCTGCTATCGATGCTAACTGTGTCGAGTCACACTCTACATCCGAGTGCAAAAGGTTAAAAACCACATTGTACAACCTAAATTTATACAGTTCTTATTTGCCAATTTTAACCCCCCTCCCCCCCCCAAAAAAAAAAAAAACTAGGAAAAAATAAACTGAGATGAGGTGGAAGGTTTGAGGAAGAAAACGTGGGTTTGGGGAAGAAGATCTGGGTTTCCGTTTGGATGTTATTTAAAAGTCAAAATGTTTTGGAACTGCTGTCACAACATTTGAGCTGCGGGAGGAAGTGCACGCTGAAGGGACAGGCAGGTGGTGAAGCTACTAGCCTACAGGTCGTGCTGAGGAATGTAGACATGACCCTACGGGCAGCAGGAAGGAAATGGAGACCTGTAATATGGAAGGACAGGGTGCTTAGGGGATTAATTTACTCGAGTATTTTCTGAGACCAACCATTAGCTTCCTGATGGCTTATATGTTTTTTATTGTTGTTGTTTTATTTTGTTTGATAATCCCTAGGAAAGAGCTTTACCGACTGTTTTCATTTAACAATTTCTATGAGAAAATAGATTTAGTGACATACTTAGTTTTGGTCAAACTGCATGAGTCTAGTTTCCTCACTTAAAGGACATCACAAATTATCTCAGAGGGATATGGCAAGAATTACATTTCCCAGTTTTATCACTTCATTTAATGTTGTGAATGTGCTCTTAAATACTAAATGACAATAATTCCACCAACATATCTGACCTAGTTATAGATTGGGATCAAGTGAAACTGTGCGAGAAATTGGAGAGTTATAGAGGTAAGCAATGGGGGAGGGATGAAGAGAATTAAATTGATCAGGACAACTCAGGCTGCACACACAACCTCTCTTAATCCTGCAGTCCACACACATTTGATGGGTTCTCACTTCTCTTGGGATAATGGTAGGGATCCCCAAGAAATTTTGATGGCATTTTCTCACTCACTTGAAGCAACTCTAATGCATTTTGAAGAAGTCAAATAATAATTTATTATTTCAATAAAAGTCATGCCTTTTCATATGACATGCTTAGTACTTCATCTTAGATGACATCTCTTTTCTACCTGTTGAGAAAAATTCCAATTTAAAGCCATTAATGAGAATTGGGCAGCAGTGTATTTATGAAGAGACATAACCTACATTTGCAACTTATAAAGTACTAGTATTTTCACATACACAGTATAATGGATAATAAACAAATAGGGGTCATTAGCAGGATAGTATCACATCATAAATGTAAGAATAAAGCATTGAGGAAGTTTGAAGAAATAATAAAATTAGTAATCTCTAACTTATAAAAGATGCAGAGGATTCATCTTTAACCTCTTCCCTCCCAATCTGACCTCTGAGCAGTTAGCAAAAATATTCCATTCTAATTTGCAATATCTACTCTGCCTACAAAAAAAAAATGAATCTTTTAATAAGAGTAAGGGTTCTCCAGAGAAACAAAACAAAAAAGTTACATCTATCTATCTATCTATCTATCTATCTATCTATCTATCTATCATCTATCTATCTATCTATCTATCTATCTATCTATCATCTACCTATCTATCTATCTATCTATCTATCTATCATCTATCTATCTCTATCATCTATCCACCTATCTATTTATCTACATATCTATAGCTATAAAGAGATTTATTTTAAGAAACTGGCCCATGCAATTGTGAGGATGGGCAAGTCTAAAACTTAAGTGGAAGACCAGCAGACTGGAAACTAAGGCATGGTTTCTCTGCTGCTGTCTTGAGACAGAGTTTCTTCTTCAGAAAACATCAGTTTTTGTTTTTAAAGCCTTCAACTGATTGGATGAAATATTATAACAACCCATGGCCAAAGCCCAATAAAACTTGCCCTGAATTCTTAAATACTTCCAACAGGGAAATAAAAACAAATAATCTGGGACTATAATATGTTCTCCAGTGATTAAATATTATTTTGCTGGTAATATAATATTTTCTGCTGCAAGTATTTTGTATTTAACCTTTATTGATATTGCATCATTTCCTATAGAAGGCAGTCCTAGCATCTATGTTGAAAACAGGACTACAGAGCTGACAATTATGATTAAAAATTATTTTTGGAGAAAAATACCAAGTTGAACTGTAAGTCTGATTATCACATTCTAATATATTTATTATCCTTATACACAAATATGATATAGCTGGTATAAAAATGTTATCTATTTGTGACAAATTCCAAAAACTTTACATTTTTCATTCCTTATAACAAGTGCTATGTGGAGTTTCACGGTTAATAAGATGTTGTTACAGATGTCAGTTTGATCCAGACTGAGATGATGCTTGGTTGCAAATCATCTTGTTTGTTTTCTTACAGTTTCAGGCTAACCTAATGCAACAGATTTTTCAGATCAGCTTGACTGCCTCAGAGCCTTTAAAAAGCTGACCCACTTATTTCTGTAAGAGGGAATGTCTAAGACCTGAGAATACACAAGACTTTGCTAAGTAGAGTTAGAAAGAGCTGATTTTCTAGAATAATGGATGCATTGAGGTCTTTCCACTGATTTAACATTTTAGGTTGTAATTCTGAGTTTTTACGTATTACTACTGAACCAATTGCTGTCAGCTGCCTATCCATCCACCAGTTACGTAAAACCAGGTGAAACCATTAATACTGATGGCTACTAAGAACAAATAATCAATTTGAACCACACTTTGATCATGAAATGACCAGATGGGCCAGAAGACACGGCAAAGTAATTTTGCTTCACGATAACGCACCATCACACACTTCAAAACCAGTTAAAGACACGTTAAAAAATCTTGCCTGGGAAATATTAACCCACCCGCCGTATTCACCAGATCTTGCTCCTTCAGATTACCACTGTTCCGATTGATGGCACACGCATTTTCTGAGCAGCACTTCAAAACGTATGAAGAAGTGGACAATTGGGTCTCTGAATGGTTTGCCTCAAAACAAGAAAAGTTCTATTGGGACGTATCCACAAATTACCTGAAAGATGGGGAAAATACGTAGCTAGCGATGGACATTACTTTGAATAAAGCACTTTTGATGTTTCTCTTGAAATTATTATGTTTTCTTTGATTATAGAATCCACATTATTAACCAGTATACCTGTTAGCTATGTGGAAAAGCTATCCTATCTAATAAAAGAGTAATATGCAAATTAACCATCACTCCACTACACCCACAAGCCATGCCCACCAGCCAATCAGAAGCGAGTTTGAAAATTAACCCAACCAAGATGGCTGCAGCCATGGAGTGAGCAGAAGGCTTGGGTTTCCCCAGCAATGGAGGAAGCCAAGCTTTTCACACACGCTGGCAGGCCTAGGCCTCCATTCAAGGCTACAAAGTTTCAATTATAGAAGTTAAATAAATCCCAACAAAAATGGCGGCAGCCACAGAGCTGGAAAGAGCAGGAGGCTTGAGTTGCCCTTGGCAATGGAGGAAGCCAAGCTTTCCGCACACTCTGGCAGGCCCAGGCCTCCGCTCAAGGCTACAAAGTTTCAATTATAGAAGATAAATAAATCCCAGCAAAAATGGTTGCAGCCTCGGAGCAAGCAGGAGGCTTGGCTCCGCTCAAGGCTACAAAGTTTCAATTATAGAAGATAAATAAATCCCAGCAAAAATGGTTGCAGCCTCGGAGCAAGCAGGAGGCTTGGCTCCGCTCAAGGCTACAAAGTTTCAATTATAGAAGATAAATAAATCCCAGACACTAGGGCCTCCACTTGGGTTGCCGGGGTGTGTGGCCGGCCTGCAAACCACCACAGGCCCCACGCCCCAAGGGAAACCCCACCCTGATCCGGGACACCCTTCAGGGCAAACCAGCTGGCCCCCACCCGTGCACCAGGCCTCTATCCTATCTAATAAAAGAGTAATATGCAAATTGACCATCACTCCAACACACAAGATGGCTGCCCCCATGTGGTCAAAGATGGCTGCCCCCATGTGGACACCAGATGGCCACCACAAGATGGCCAGAAGAGGAGGGCAGTTGGGAGGAACCAGGCCTGCAATGGAGGGCAGTTGGGGATGATCAAGCCTGCAGGGGAGGGCAGTTAGGGGTGACCAGGCCAGTAGAGGAGGGAAGTTGGGGGAAACCAGGCCTGCAGGGAAGAGCAGTTGGGGGGGGACCAAGGCCTGCAGGGGAGAACAGTTGGGGGGGACCAGGCCTGCAGGGGAAGGCAGTTAGGGGTGACCAGGCCTGAAGGGGAGGGCAGTTAGGGGCAAATAGGCTGGCAGGGAAGCAGTTAGGCATCAATCAGGCTGGCAGGTGAGTGGTTAGGGGGTGATCAGGATGGCAGGCAGAAGCAGTTAGGGGCAATCAGAAAGGCAGGCAGGCGAGCAGTTAGGAGCCAGCAGTCCTGGATTGTAAGAAGGATGTCTGACTGCCTGTTTAGGCCTGATCCAGGTAGGGGGGTACCCAGGCCTACAGGGGAGTGCAGATGGGGGGACCCAGCCTGCAGGTGGGGCAGTTAGGGGTGACCAGGTAAGATCAGGCCTAAATGGGCAGTCTGACATCCCTCCAGGGGTCCCAGATTGGAGAGGGTGCAGGCTGGGCTGAGGGACACAACCCCCATGCATGAATTTCGTACACCTGGCCTCTAGTCCTATCTAATAAAAGAGTAATATGCAAATTAACCATCTCTCCACTACACCCACAAGCCATACCCACCAGCCAATCAGGAGCGAGTATACAAATTAATCCAACCAAGATGGCTGTGGCCACAGAGTGAGCAGGAGGCTTGGGTTTCCCTGGCAATGGAGGAAGCCAAGCTTTCCACACACTGTGGCAGGCCCAGGCCTCTGCTCAAGGCTACAAAGTTTCAATTATAGAAGATAAATAAATCCCAGATACCAGGGCCTCCACTTGGGTCACTGGGGTATGTGGCTGGCCTGCAAACCACCACAGGCCCCTCGCCCAGGCTGCCCCATGTCCCAAGGGAACCCCTACCCTGATCTGGGACACCTTTCAGGGCAAACCACCTGGCCCCCACCCGTGCACCAGGCCTCTATTCTAGCTAATAAAGAATAATATGCAAATTGACCATCACTCCAACACACAAGATGGCTGCCCCCATGTGGTCAAAGATGGCTGCCCCAATGTGGACACCAGATGGCCAGCACAAGATGGCCAGCAGAGGAGGGCAGTTGGGAGGGACCAGGCCTGCAAGGGAGGGCAGTTGGGGGTGATCAAGCCTGCAGGGGAGGGCAGTTAGGGGTGACCAGGCTGGCAGAGGAGGGAAGTTGGGGGCAACCAGGCCTGTAGGGAAGGGCAGTTGGGGGGGACCCAGGCCTGCAGGGGAGAGCAGTTGCAGGGGACCAGGCCTGTAAGGGAAGGCAGTTGGGGGCAATCAAGCCTGAAGGGAAGGGCAGTTAGGGGTGACCAGGCCAACAGAGGAGGGAAGTTAGGGGTGACCAGGCCAACAGAGGGGCAATCGGGCCTGCAGAGATGGTCAGTTTGGGGGGGCAGGCCTGCAGGGGAGAGCAGTTAGGGGGGAACAGGCCTGCAGGGGAGGGCAGTTAGGGGCAAATAGGCTGGCAGGGGAGTGGTTAGGGGGTGATCAGGCTGGCAGGCAGAAGCAGTTAGGGACAATCAGAAAGGCTGGCAGGCGAGCAGTTGGGAACCAGCAGTCCTGGATTGTGAGAGGGATGTCTGACTGCCCATTTAGTCCAGATCCAGGTCAGGGGCGGGGGGGGGGGGGAACCCAGGCCTGCAGGGGAGAGCAGTTGCAGGGGACCAGGTAGGATCGGGCCTAAAGGAACAGTTGGACATCCCTTGAGGGGTCCCAGATTGGAGAGGTTGCAGGCTAGACTGAGGGACACACACCCCCATGCACGAATTTCGTGAACTGGGCCTCTAGTATAAAGAATAAACTCTGAATCATTAAAACTATTTTACCTTCTCTCTCTCTTTTTATTTTAATTTTAGGTACTATGAGAGAAGTAGAAACATTCTGGAAAGAATTTATATTTGTTTTACTTTGGGGCTAGTATGTTGATTTACTTGAAAAATCTTCCTTACTCTTTAAAATAATGTTCATGACTCTACTTCAAAAAGATGACACAAGGGAGAGAATCAATTTGCAAAATCTATTCTATGTGTCAATCAAACAAAGAGTATGGTTTTATAATAAAAATTTCCATTAGCAACCATATAAATTAGAAATGTCATTTTTTAAAAGAAAAAAAAAATCTCCATTTAAAAATCTAGTCACCCGTATATTTAGAAAAAGGCAACTAATAGCATGATGGAGGAGACAGTGCCAGGGCTGACCGAGCTGTCCACTCAAACACTGCAGGAACACATCTGTGCACGTATTTCTCAACTTATCAGACTCTGAACTTTTAAAGCAATATGATGGGAGATAGGCAGGAAGAACATATTAGGATTCCCAGGTCTTTTAAACATGCAATTTAAAGCATTTCTTCCTAGCAATCAGTTTCTTTAATTGCCTGCTGAGTGATCAGGAATAAGCCTCACTTTGCTTAGATACTGTTTTTATGTCTTTAGATAACAAAAAATGTCTTTTCTCAGCATCTTTCAGATGCCCTAAGTAGGGTTGTATAATTTTAAATACTTCACATGTACCCGACTCAAAGGCAGTGATGGATGCTGATGTTTTTGAAATGAAGGTCAATTCAGTGTTGGAAAATATATTCCAAAAGGAAAAAGAAAAGAGAGAGGGAGAGAGGAAGGTCTGTAGCGTTGACAAACAATGAAGTGAGATTAGAGAAGTCGGTAAATCAGGCTCCTTTCCATTATTTAGTGCTAATATAAAGCAATCACCAAATTCCTTTAAAAATCGAAGGTCACATCTCAGTATTTTCCAAAGAACTGATGGTACATCATAAAGTCCGAAAGTAAAAAATTAAAATTCACCAAATACAAAATAGAGCTCTCATCACACACACACAAAAAAATTAAATTAAAAAATTTAAAAATCCATCAATAAACTCAAAATGGCCGGGGGAGGGGGGCATTGCAAAATATATCATTTCTCACTAATTGAGTATTCCTTTCACTTTTGTATTTGATAGACATTTTATAATAAAAAATACATTTAAAATGCCTGTTATTGGCAATACATCTCCACTGGAAGCAATTGTAATATGCTTGTAAATTAAATAATAGTGACTCACTTTTGGTGCCATGAAATGCTGGACTAATGTTAGTGAAGACTGGACGAGTCCATCCATCTTCAGAAAGAGCAGTGGAGAGGGTCAAAAAGAACAGATTTGTCTCATGGATCTGCTGTCTAGATGAGTGCATTTCTTTTAAATGTATTTGCTCTTTAAAAATATTGTCATAACACTTAGAAGGCACAGCTGATTCCATGCATCTCATTTCTCACGTACTTACTGGAAATATACATAATTTGAGTTGATCAGTTAATGATTTATAAACTGACCTATCAAGACACTACTTCAAGTAACATCTCTGTAGTCAAGTTTTAGATACCAAATTTTCCACGAGGCTTTTAGTTTATACTCTAGCAATTCAAAGAGTGACCACAAGACTTTAATTCTTGTATAATTCTTTCACTTACAGATGTATTCTGTTTTATCCAGCTCTTTCAGAGGATATCACTGTAATGTATCCATTTCTCCTCTCCTCTTTTAACACCCTTCTTCAAAAGCAGTATTTGATCACTTACATTTTTTTCTCTCATTTTTAGCCAAGTTTCTGTACTAGCTTACAAAAATAGAGTGCAAAGTATATATTCATGACAGTGATACAAAATTGAGGAAGCAAACACCAACTTTTTTCACTATAGCAATCAGGTTTACTCTTTCCATGTCAATTTAGAATATTTCCTCACCTGATTTTTTTTTTAATTCAGTCCTTTTGTTGTTGACCTTGATATGACCAGCTGAATCTGCAGCCATAAACTGTATCATCCTGAGCTTTTCCCAGAGCTGGCCCGTATGCCTCCATCCACAACGGAAGCCCCTCTGCTCAGAGAGGCGCACGTGCCCACCTGGGACTGGGCTCAGCCTGCCCTTCAGCGGAATTACCCACCACAGAAAAATGTGTGCAACTCCTCTCATTTGGAAAAGCCTCAAATGACCCATGGAGAGGTAGGTGGGGACAGGGGACAAGGGAAGTTTTCTCAAAAGGAATTAGGGCATAAACAATGTAATGATAATGATGACTTTCCCTGCCTTTTTGCACAAATTACCCTAAAGGGAGAAATGTAGAAATGCAAAGGAGTATGGCTTAGAAGTCCAATGTCCATTGTCTCTATTGGAGTTGAATCATAACTGCTGTTTTTCCCCAATGTAACTGGGTTAATTCCAAAGCCTTCAACCCTCACAAGCTAAATAACTCATGCATTCAAAGCTCTGAACAATTAAAAAATATGCACGTGTTCCTTTAAAAACACGTATTTCTCCTTAAGAAAAGGGAGGAGGTAGGGAACAATATATGTAATTATACATGTGAATCTAAAGCAAACCATGGATTTATAACAGAGAACTAGAAAATGTTGAGATTCTATTTCTACCTGACTTATAATACTACTTTCAGCCAATTCCTTACATTCTCTGTCCTAGGTTTATCATTTAAAACATGAGGTTAATGATTTTTCTCAGAAGGTAATGTATGATTTATTTAATTTTAGCAAATATTAGTCAGCCACTACATGGCAAAAAATAAAAATTTGAAAACGTAATTATTATTTAACAGCAAAGTGTGTTACAATTGCTGAAATCTATTGGAAATATCCTGCTTGAATGTATAGGCATTCAACTAAATTTTATTTAATGCCCACAGAGCAATTGCACAACTTTTAGCACTTAATCCTCACTAGAGATGGCAAAAATAATTACATTAGATTAAACAGCCTAACACACACTGGGAACATCAGATCAAATTGGGGGCTAAGGAGAGGGGACATCAATTTCCATAACTAAGTTTTGTGTGTAAAAGAAAGTGACTTTAAAGTATTAAGAAGGAGGAGTATTTTCGTCCTTGGGCCATACATTGGCTTTATTTGAATACTAGGGGCCCGGTGCACAAAATTTGTGCACTGGGGAGGGGTCCCTCAGCCCAGCCTGCCCCCTCTCACATACTGGGAGCCCTCAGGGGATGTCCGTTGGGAGTGGACCTAAGCCGCAGTCTGGCCTCCCTTTGAGGGAGGCAACCGGGCTGATCAGGGGAAGGCGCCAGCCCTGTCACCCCTCTGCTGCAGCCACTGCCAGTCACTGCAGCCGCCAAGGTATTTTCATCAACACAGACTCCAGTCCCTTCACTATGAAAAAATTAAGACTTTCTTTAAGCATTTTCAAGATGTGTCTTTCAAAGGATATGACATTTCTTTATTTTTCTTTTTATCCTCACCTGAGGATATGTTTCCATTGATTTTTTTTCCCTTCCCTCTGATCCCAGGCTCGGCCCCTTTCCAAGCCTAAAGCATCCACCCCAGGCTTTAGGCTTGGGAAGGGGTTCCCCCCCTCACCTCCGATTGCAGGCTCGGCCCCTTCCCAAGCCTAAAGCCTTCGCCCAATGGCTGGCTGGTAGTGACCTGGGTGCCAAGGAGGTTCCCGGGATCCAGGTATGTATGCAAATTGACTGCCATCTTTGTTGGGTTAATTTGCATACTCACTCTGATAGGCTGTGGGCATAGTGGAGGTTCGGTCAATTTACATGTTTCTCTATTATTAGGTAAGATATTTTACTCTGCTACCCTTCAGAAAGGAAAGCAAAAAATAAAGAAAAGCGTCTATGAACTGATGCAGCCATGTGAAATTCTAGAATAGGGAAGTCTATAGACCGGAGGTAGATCATTGGTTGCTTTGTCCAGTGGGGGGATTGGGTGGGGAATAAGAGCATGAGGTTTCCTATCAGGTATGAAAACATATTCAAAAGCTCACTGTGGTGATGGGGACACATATCTGTAAATATACTAAAACCATTCAATTGTATAATTTAAATGGGTGAATTGTATGGTATGTGAATTACTAGTATATGTCAATGAAGCTCTTTAAAAATAAAAATAAAAAAGATAAACTAGCCACATGCTATTCATTCTCTATTTTCTGAAAGCATTTTAAAAATCCCTCTTTCCTTTCTCCTATTCATTCTAATAGTCTGTGACTTTTAATAAAAATAAACATAATTTACTTACATTTATTTCTACCATCTTACCGTCCTACTTTTTTAGTTTTTTTCCCCCCTTTTTTGCTCTCTTTTAATTCTCATTTGAGGTTGTCCAGTTTTTCTCTCACTTCTATTTTGTTCCTCTCCCAAATAGGATGGCATACTCTTTATTTAAATTTAACATAGAGAGTTAACTTAAAAATGCAAAAGGAAAATCATACAATATTTTCCTCCTCTAGAAATGAACAGCTCTTAGGATGTTTATTACCAGTTCCTCCCTTATAGTTTCACATTTTAATTCTATGTTATATCTGATTTTTAACTCTACACATTCGGTGTTAGTATTTTGTTTCATAGCATCAAGGTTGAGATGAACAGGCATTTTTCATTCATTTTACTCATAGTGCCTTCTTGTGCCTCAGGTCTGCTCTCTGCTTTTATTTGGCCTCTTCTTTTATTTTTTAGTATATTTGGATTGATTTCAGAGAGGAAGAGAGAGGGAGGGAGAGATAGAAACATCAATGACGAGAGAGAATCATTGATCCAGCTGCCCTCTGCACGCCCCCTACTGGGGATCAAGCCCACAACCCGGGCATGTGCCCTGACCAGGAATTGAACCATGACCTCATGGTTAATAGGTCAATGCTCAACCACTGAGCTGCATCGGCTGGGCCATTTGGCCTCTTCTTGAAGTATGTTCTTTGAAAGTTTCTTGGGTAAAGGTATTCTTGTTGATCTACAAATGTATTTCATCCTTATTCTTTTTTTTAAATTTTATTTTATTGCTTAAAGTATTACAAAGAGTAGTACATATGTCTCCTTTTTTTCCCAATTGACCTTCCCCTGGTCTCCTCTACCTCCCAGTATCTTGCGTCCATTGGTTATGCTTATATGCATGCATACAAGTCCTTCGGTTGATCTCTTACCTCCCCCCACAACCCTCCCCAGCCTTCCTGCTGTAGTTTGACAGTCTGTTCAATGCTGCTCATCCTTATTCTTAAAAGTTGTTCTGAATGTGAAATTCCAGATCAATAGTTATTGTTTGTTCTGCGAAGATATTGATCTACTCCATTGGCTTCCAGTGTTACTGTTGAGAAGTCACCTGCTTCTCAGTTTGTTAAACTTTCAAGTGTGATTTTAAAAAATCCACCTGCATTCAATGTCACTTCTCTGTCTTTGGTATCTACATTTTTACTATTATGTATACTAGTATATAGAGGCCAATTTATTTTTATTTATCTTGCTTGAAATTTATTGAGTTTCCTGAAATTAAGGATTTATCTCTCAACAATTCTTGAAAATTATTTGCCATTATTTATTTTAATATTGTCTCTCCATCCCATTTTTTCAAAATTTCTTTTTATTTCAAATGCTGGTTAAGTGACTACTAGACATTTCTATCCACCAGGTGTCTTAAACTCTTTCTCATGCTTTCCATCTCTTTGTCTCTTTGTTGCATTCTGGATAATTATTCATACATATAATTCACTCATTCTTTCATCAGCTGTATCTAATCTACTATTAAGCTTCTCTTTCCAATGTTATTTTTGAATGATTATACGTTTTTAATTCTAATAGGTTTTTAATATTTAAGAACATCTTCTTTATAATTAGTATTGTTACTATTAGTATTCACTCAGCAGTTTTCTCCTAGCCTCTCTATAAACAATGGAGCACACATTCCAACTGAAACTGACAACCCACTGGCCTTCCTCTCAGTTTTTCTGGCCTTTGTGGGTTCCCGACTGTCCGTGGACTTGGACACATTCACATGTTGAAATCTTAATTTCCGGTGTGATGGTTTTGGGTGGGGGGAAGGGTGGGATGTGCTTAGATCATAAAGATAACCATAATGAGTCTAATCCCAGACTTGACACATTCATATATTGAAATCTTAGTGCCCAGTGTGGTGGTATTGGGGTGGGGGTTTGGGATGTACTTAGATCGTAAAGGTGGCCACAATGAATTAATAATCTTCACTACGGTATTAATGCACTTATTAAAGAGACCCCAGAGAGCCCCTTAGGCCCTCTGCCCAGTGAGAACAGAGAGAAGTTGGCAGTCTGCAATGAAAAAGAGGGCCCTCATCTCATCATTAGGGTGCCTGCACCCTAATCTCAGACACCCAGCCTCCAGAACTGTGCGAAATGTATGCCTGTTGTTTATAAGCTACGCAGTCTGTGACGCTTTTTATAGCAGCCTGCATGGACTAAGACAGGTATTTATATGAAATAGGACATTTCACAACAAATCAATCGTTGGTCATCTCTCCTGGTCTGAGATTTAGCCACTTGGACAGTATCTGTAACCACAGAGCTTGGCTAAGTAAGAACCAGTGAACCATCCTTAGACTTCAGTTTCTCTTTGGCTGGAACGCTTTCTTAGGAGAAGTTGTTTTGTGCTTTAGGCAGTCATGAGGGCAGGTCCCTGACACCTTCCTGGGAGGGCAGCTTTTCCGCTGAGAGAGCTTCCGGAGCATGAAGCGGTTATCGCCCGGCTCAGAAATACACCAGCAGCAAACACGGACACGTCTACCAGCCCATGCTGTGTCGTTTTAAGAAAAAGTCTCAAACCATGAAAAACAATCACATTTAACAATTCCTCTGAGAATCTGTTGAGGAGGTGGTGGATAACTAGAAAGTACATTTTGTGTGGGATTCCAAACATGCCTGCAGCCTCATAGCTCCCAGATTTCTCAATGTGCTCTCTGAAATCGCAACAGAGAAAGCTGATTCTTGTTATCAATTATAACTTCAAAAAGCCCATGGCATTTTTAAAATTTCTTTTACCTTTGGTAATGTACAAGCTGAGTCAAATCTTTATTGTTTTTTTAGAACTCTGGTCTACTAAGTAAGGGGTGCAAAAGGAATAGACTGGCCTATAGCAAGAAATATGACAATTTCTGTTGGCATTTGTTCTTATATCATTCTTTTTAAACTCCATATTTTATATGTTTATGCTGTCTAGAATATATATTTAAATTTCTTTAATGTATAAAATGCATTGAGAATTACAGATATATGATTGTGACATAAATATTAGGGTGCTATAGATATTTAAAATATGGAACTGTTCCTGCCTCAATTTCAGCTCAATTTTAGTTGAAATTTCAAAGGATTTTTTTAAAAAGGAAGAAACCCAAACAATAAGATGTAGAGGACAAGTACTCTCACATTCACATACGCAGAATTACCAATTGGTTATGCAATCCTTAGGTCAAGATAATTAAAACGTTAAAGATAAGATGAAAGAAAAAAGTTGTCAGACAGCTGTGGTATATTTTCTCCTAATTTCCATGGGAAGCAAGTAAAATTTGTTTCCCCCTGACTTAAACCTGAATGAGAGGGGTTTTAAGGAAGTCACTTTGCATGCTGGGTTTTTAGCCGATGTGATCTGGAAGATCCAATGGATTTGTGTCTGACTCATGCCTGCAGAAAATGTTTAAGACTTAGATACTTGACAGTAGGATGGACCAAGTATCCTGAAATTCTATTATAAATACTCCAGTAACATACTATGAAGGAGTGTATGCTATAGATAAATAGAGATATGGGTTATTCTGAGGGACCTTCTGAGCTCCATTTCTTAGGCACCTCCATATACCAGGCCACATGGGGGTTTGGTTTGAGGGCCCCCATTAGACCGCTCTGCTATGTGTTCACTCCTCTCGCTTCCCACAAGGGGAATAGGTGGATGCAGGATTCATTTGTCTGTCAAACTGAAAGCAGCAGTCCCTCCTTGTGTCTGCCCGTGGACTTGCTAAAGTTCATAGCCTTTCCCAGAGGACTCTGGAAGTCCGGCAGCTTGGTCTCTAAATTAGATTCTCCTTGTCTTCATGGAGAATATTTATAGCATCCCTTTGTTCAGGTCTGGAAATTCCCAGGAACAGCCTTCTCTCGGCAGCTCACCCAGGAACCACATGAAGGCAAGAGAGACCGAGAGACAGGCTAATGGGGGTGTCAGTGTTCCTTGGAATCGGGGCAGTGTGCTGATGGCTAAGAATTACTGGATGAGTATTAGCAGTAACAATAGTAGTTATAAACAGGTGCTCCTAAAACTGATGGGGACATTAAGAAAAAAAACTATTAGAATTTTAAAAATGTACAAGCATTAAAAAAAATCCAAAGGAGAGGTTTGATATGTCTGGAAAAGGAATAAATTAATGACATGAATGAAGATGTTATCCATAATGCATCAGAGACAAAGAGATGAAAAAGACGTTAAGCAATATGGAGGATAGAAATGTCCAGCAGTCACCAAATGGGCATTTCAAAGAAAAAGCTAATTTGAAAGCACGTGAGGGGAGAGACAATAAATTCAATAAAATTTTTTAAAAGAATTGTTTCAAGATAAATCCTTAATTTCAGGAAACTTGATAAATTTCAAGCAGGAAAAATAAAAAGAAATTGATCTTTCTACGTACAGTCCAGTAAAAATGTAGACTACCAAAGACAAAGCAATGGTACTGGAAGTAGCTAGATACTGTTTTTACAAAACCTCACCAGGATTTTGTGCAGTCAGGGTTGAGAGTAGGGAGATGTTTGCTATGCTATCAAGAGCAGAAACCATCAAAGCAGGTTAGAAATGGGAAGGAATCAGGAAGCACTGACCAATTGACCACATCACACTAGTATTTATCACAGTCAAGCTAAAGAAAACTAATGCCTCGCTCCAAATCAACCAAATCAGAATATCAAGGGATGGGGAAATATTTATCCAAATCTTCTCATGTGACTTTAATATGCAACACAGATCCAACAAAGGCAACACAGGAATATTGATGCCTGAGATTCTGAACATGTATTTCAGCCAATGAGTCTAGGGTCTCTTGAAGGAAAGAAATGTACCTACATTAAATCAACATTGGAATAGTTTCATTGTGGGGCAAGAAATGAGGATTTCAGGAGGCAAACCTTAGCCTAGAGCAAAATTTGCCTCTTCTCCTTGAGGTCCAGGGGTGTTAGCCTCAATCCCAAGGCATGGAGATGCCTAGGCATGCCCAACATGGACAGAAAACTGGCAGAAGAACAATATTCTAACAAACCCCGCAGCTAGATCTGGGCTGTGGGGTACTCATCCTGAGTAGCATGAAAAGTATTCTACACTTCCCAGTCTTATCCAAAGAAGGAGGTTTTAATTAGAACTATTTACCTGTTTTTCCCTAAGAGACAATCATGGGTGGTCCCAGCATGTCTTATCCCCTTACCACAAGGTAAGAGTCACTAAGGAATGAATGCAGCCCCCGTTCCTGAATTGTGGCTGATTTCAAAATTAATCTGCAAAGATTTGCGGTCTTCAAACATTGCTTTCTGACCTTAACTTTTCCACATTTCCTTTACCAACCACATTTCCCCTTTTCAGAATCCTAAGGATTTTTTTTTTTCATCTTTGAATGAGCTAAATAAAAATGGGTTAAGTGATGAGTTCAACAGGAAAAAGTTTTGCTGATGGTCCAACTGAATGAATGTAAAAGTTCATTCAAATGCAGTTGGAAGTTTACTTTGGCTTCAGTGCCTACTCAAAAATAAATGAATTTGATCCAAGAAATTTGGAAATACAAATTTTCCGCAGCGCTCCGATGGCAGCGGGTCAGGTCCGGTCAGGTCTATTTGTAGGTCAGTAATTGGGGCTAATTCTGGCTTGGCTCAGCACCACCACAACCCCAGAGTGTTTAGAAATGCTCTGCATTTCTATTTAGGGGTCAGAGTTAAAAGAAAACATGTGCCCAGCTTGAACTCTACATGTCAGAATTACAGCGTCACAGAAGCCAGGCTAAGAACTGTGAACCTCTATGGAAAAAGAGAAGGTGTGGGGACAGAAAGAGAGAGGTTGACTTTGAAAGCAGTTAGAAGGTGGTTGGTTCTAAGATCAGCTTTGCATTAAGAAGGGGTTGAGCTGGTTAGGATTAACACTCAAAATGTGATCCTTTTGCATCTTGATTTTTCATGCAATTAATCATTTTCAGCATGCCACCCACCTACAGTTGGTTCCTTGGTTTTGCTTATTCCTTCATTCTTTCACTCTGTGTTTGTGGAGTGCCTGCTATGCAGCAGCTACTACGATAGACATTCCAAAAGCTACTAACCCTGTCTTGTGTGTTAGTGGCTGACCATTGGCTATAAGCACCTGCCATACCCATGGAAGTCTTCTTAAAAGCAGTCCCCTTCCTCTCACCTTTGGACTTCCTTTGCATTTAAACCCGAGGCAGCTCTTAAACCTCAGCCCTGATTTAGATGCCGACGACAGCCGTGGCTTGGTGCTTTACTTCCCGGCCTTCTCACTCACCTTAAGTAATTAAGTTTCCTAATGATAACGAAACATCATTACAATAATATTGATACCGGCTGTAATCACTGGCATTCTGGCTTTTCAATTTCCAGTACTCGCCTTGAATCAAGTAGCTCCGTGCTAAGGCAGCCAGGGTCACCGATGAAGGGGCCGATAGCGAGGAGGACAGCTCTGCTTAGCATGCACGGAGGACTATGCCTCTCTGGCCTCGTAGAGCTAATCTTTCAAGTTGTCCTTTTCTGACTTTCTCAGTTTAATCAGTTTAATCTCATCTTCCCTCTTTTCTGATTACAAGGATTTTCTGTAGAAACCTTGCCTCCACAATAAAGACCATGTGGCAATTTATTCTCATATTGATTTTAACATTGCCGGTCCTCTACCAATGAGCCAATAATGGGGGGTGGAGGGGAGGAGCGGTGTGAGGAGGTTGGAGGAACAACAGCCAGAAGAGGGAGGATGAGAGAGGAATAGGAAGTGAAAGGCCTTGGATAGCTTCATTAGCAGGAAAGCCACATACTCCAGTTATCTGAAAGCCCTAACTGCATCTTAAATGCACTGAAAGCAGAAATGACAGCCAAATGGGAAAGTCTCTATAATGATTAAAGTTGGTTAAAGACAGCTATAGCTGCAGGGCTTAGCTCCCATTTCCACACTAAAGGGAGAGACAGACAGACAGACACACCAGGCTCTCAGTCTCGCTCCCCCTCTCACTGTTCTCTCTACTCAAAGACATGGCATGCATCTAAAAAAATAAATCACACATCACCCGCCTCCCTCATACATTTCCTGGATTCTGCTTCCATTCATCCCCTGTCCACTCATAAAAGTGGGCAGTATCTAGTTGGGTCCCCAAAAGAGAGCAGACAAAGACCCATTTGTCAAGACAAGGGAAAAACAACAAAGGGGGGTTGGGAGGAAGGAGGTGAGTCTGCTTTCGAACAGGGTGTTTATGAACTGTTGCTAGACCCTTATGGAGATGTCCAGTTGAGGGTCTTGTCCATGGTTCAGGATGCAGAGGAGCAGTATGAAGTGGGAAATGGAAAACTGAAATAAATGAGAATTTGCTGAGTAGATGCATTTAAAAAACAGTTGTGCTTTTTAGGCCAGATTTAAATCCTATCTAATAAAGAGGGGATATGCAAATTGACCATCACGTTGTCACAAAGATGGCAGCACCCATAGCCACAAGATGGCGGCACCCAGTCCCCTCAGCCCTGTCAGAGTCCCCCAGTCCTGGGGGTGGGGGGTGGTGGCAGGCACGTGGCATGGCCGGACCCACCTGGGGGTGGGTCCAGCTGCTCTGCACACCTGCTGCCATGGTCTCCCAGTCCTTTCACAGAAAATAGGTTGCCTCAAAAGTTGGTTAAGCTTCTTAGGACAAAAAGCATTCAAAATCTTTGACAAGGGAATTCCAATATTTATAAAAGTTTGAACTAGACAATTCAAGGTATTTCCACTACAACCTTCTATGATTTTGTAATATTAACATTATGAATTCACATAGTACCAGCTGTATTGTATGTAAGCAGATATTATTTAAAGGAATGGCCATTATTATTAAAACAACTCATAAAACCACACTGTTCGTATGTCAAGGACATTCTGTGTGATTTTCCTAATGGCTGGAGTTAATGCTCCTAAACTGGCAGTCAGACATCCCCTGAGGGGTCCCAGATTGGAGAGAGTGCAGGCCAGGCTGAGGGACACCTCCCCACCCCCCCACCCCCCGGGCATGAATTTTGTGCACTGGGCCTCTAGTATTATATATCAAATTGATATAATTTACTGGGTGATTTTTGAAGATTTTGAAAACTGTGGGAAATTGACCAACGTTAGGCTTTGGTCAGCCATTTATTTAACATCATGCCCACTGGAAAATGGCACTTAACAAAAACATAGGAAGTGCTTTTGTTCTTTAGTAAGAAAGCTAAATATATTTTCAGGTATTAACTTCTTTGTGGTCAGATAAAACAGGCAAAAAAAAAAACAAAAAACACAACCTAAAAAAGAAACAAAGAAAGTAGAGAAATTTCCACAGGAACTCACATATGCTAGAGGGCTGAAAGGGAGGGCTGCTTTTAAAGTTCTCGGCCTCTTTCCATTTGTTCTGATACAAACTACAACAATCATTAAAAGTTCACTGAGTGCCCCAAACAGTGTTATTTTGCCACGATTTTACTTGGTTCTAAAAATCACAAGCCTGTACAAAGTAGAACAAATCACTACCCTGAATATTTGTCCTCTTCCATGGGTAATGATGGGTAGGGTTCCATGGGTAACGATGGGTATTTTGCACAGTTAATATGCAGTATTTCCACTCTCCCCAGTGAATCTTTGTACTCTCTCTTCAGGGTTCCTGGAGATAATGATATACTATAGCCAGCTGAAAAGAACATCTGTTTGCAGAACTGTGAACTTACAGGAGCCATTTGTCTGTCTGATCTGTTCCCATTATTGTCCTCCCCATTTTGTGCCATTGTATTTCTCCATTGATCAAATCTATGCAAAATAAAGGAACTGAGAGAAAAACACTAAACAACCATAATTCCTTCTCCCTTCAAAAGGTTACCCACCACCTTTCCTGTTAAATAATTCTGCTTGATAGAAGACTCCCAACTTCTTTTCTGTAAGCATGCGCTTCCCTTCCCCTTTAAATGAAAGTCTCTGGTTCACTCGGGCTCCCTGCTTAATGACATTGTGGTGGAGTTAGCCCAGGAGAACAATGCATCCATTAATCTGCCTCATGCTTAATTGGTAACTACTGTATGGGCTGGCATTTCAAACACAGATTGCAAATGTACTTGAATTAGTTACTGTTTAATTGATACAACTGGCACTCAGCCTAGAACCAACATGCAGCTACTGTAAAAAGAGAGAGGCTTGAAAGGCGGGAGAAAAAAAATACAAGGTATGATTGTGATTCATCCTTTATATGTTTATATCAATTATTTGTGGAATCTAATTACATAGTTTTTTTTTTCCTGGGGCTGTAACAAGCAATAGAGCGAAACAGGCTGCTCAAAAGACCTGTAACGCTTGCTGACTTATAAGAATAGCAGCAATGGTTCCCAGCCCCCTCTCCTCCTTGGTCCTCCCTTGCAAGAATAGTTATGTATGTATGGCTGAGGTTGGGCAATGGGATATTTGTAATGGGATGAAACGCCTAAGAGGATAATTTTGACAACGTCTCCAGAATACGAGGATATCAAGGAAACAGAACACCATCATGGCAATAATTCAACTTTATTACCGTTCACACCAGTGTTACTATGAACATATTTTCAACAGAAAAAAAAATTAATTTCTTGAGATTAATGCCCAAATAATTCCACTTGGGCACATCATGCAGAAACCATTAGGTTCTACGACTTCTCTTTGAATAGAGAATAAATTAATTTCGGAAATGTTGTAATGATACTGATGGCTGTCATTTATTGACCATCTTCTCCACACGCAGAATCACAGTAAGCGATGAATACATAATTTCTCATGTAACCCTCCAAAAAGTAATGCTTTTCTCCCTTCTTTGAAACTTTATTTCTTTGATTAAATCTATGTAAAACAATTGAACTGAGAAAAGCATGAAACTGAACTTCTTTACCCTTTTTAAAAGTTAACCCACTTTCAGGCTTAATTGATTTTGCTTAATATAAAACACTCAACTGCTATCTTGACTTTATAGGGATATGCTAATCATATAAGAGGTAATGGCTTTTTCTACCCAGAATTCATATAAAAGAACCAAAAGTCTTTTTGCCAGTCTGTGGTGGAAATCCTCACATTGATTCAGTAAGCAGCTATTGAGTACTATATATCTCATTTCGTTTTTACTTTGTGTAAAACTGATCTCAATTTTATCAATAAGTTCCCACTTGACAAAATTGAAGAGACAGTTTCTATTCCATTTTTTATGTGTCTGTCATTTACCTTTGTTTTGCATTACAAGACTTTTCTTTGGTTGAATTTTAGTAGTATTTGACAAAATATATAGAAATTTCCAATTCTTATTTTACCTCTCAGATTATTCTATCACAACCCCAGAACCAGATATTCAAAAGCTAATTGGACTTCTCTACTGGGTTATCTAATACCATCTTATAAATACCTTCAATAAGGGACTCACCTCCTTCCTTGAAAATTCACTTTTTTTTTTTTTTTTTGCCATTTCTCCTCTCTTGTCAAGACAATTCCATGAGTGGCCAGGATATAGTCCAATTGTGCAGTCTTCTGCTAATCAAGTTTGATGAAAAACAAAATCAAGAATACCTAAATGAATAGCAACACACACATCCTTTACATAACCCAACCAAAACATCACACTTGCTCAATTTCTCATGGGGCCACAGTGGTATATTTTAAATAAAATTCTACTCTCGGAAATGGCAGTTTCTTCCCCTTTAAGACTTTATTAACATTTCTGCCAACACTATTTATTTAGCTTATTCTGGCTATCCCATTAACAAACTGGGTGACTTTGAACAAATGACTTGAACTCTATCATTTAGTTTCCTCATCTGTTAAATGGTGATGATAACACTTAGTTCATTGAATTCTTCCGAGGATAAATTGTAAGGAAACATAAGATGCTTCTAAAGGGCTCAGCAAATAGAAAGTATTATTATATTGCCTCATATATTTGTTATATGTTCTTTATTGATGAGTAGCAGCACAAAAATGCTTTTCTTTCTGAGAACAGTGTAGATCACATATTGACAGATTCTTTCCAGCTATTATGAACTTGTGATCTTGGCTACTTTGGTGATGCAATTTTTCATTTATTTAGAGATAGAGCCTGCTTTTAAAACTTGTAGGCACCTAGTTTTATTCAGAGTCACTCTTTATCATCTTTAAGCAAACTTGCTCTCTTGCTCTCCCACTGGAATAGCGATAAAGACTATATATGAACCCTAGAACTTTGCTTAGTCTAGCTTAATGATAGCCATGTTTCAGCCCCCTTGTAATGTAATGTGATATAAGAGCATTACAATATATACTAAATGTCCATTCTAGTTTCAAGTTTCTGATTCTAACAATTCCAGTTTAGTTTGAAGTTAAATATCCTTGTAGATCAAGAAAAACAAATGAATAAAAACCTGTATGTAAAAATACTACTTTTCTCTGGTGTATAGTTCTTATTTCACTAATTTCTTAACTCTAAGGAGAGTTGAGGCTTTCCCAGTTAACTTTCAGTTTCCTTTGATGTCTCTAAAAACTTCAAGCTAATCAATCCCCAGATGACTCTACTTCAAGTGCTACCCTTTTGAGGCAAAGAGCATCTCTCTGAACTTCAGACCAAATTTTTCTATAAGTATTCTCACTTCATTTAACGGGAGAGCAAATTTTCCTATTCACTGGTCTGTGTCTCCTTATGCCATCCTTCCCTCTCATCAAAATGGTGAGCATTGACTTTCAAAGGAATCTCATTGAGTGTCTCTGCTCCTTTCTCCATATCCCTACTCACTCCTCCTCAGTGATGAGTCAGGGTCAAGACACTCTACTTCCAAGGAGAAAGAGTTGCAATCTGAATGGTTCAAACCCTAGGAATTTGTATTGGCACAACTTTCAAAGAGATCAAGGTGATGCCTCCTAAATGTGGATTTCCCCTTTCCGGTCTATTTCTTCAATGGAAACTACAATGGTAATGAGGACCAGAGCCATTTCCCCTTGAGAAATCCCAGCCTCCTCTCTATCCTTAGCTCTCTCTGTCTCCTGCTTTGAGCCCTCCTTTGCCTCAAGGGGAAGGCCTAGATCAGGGGCGCAAGAGCCCAGCTTCGATAAAGATTAAAGCAGGAGACTTGGCATTGGAGCAGATGCCGGCCTTCTTTCCTCTCTTTCTCTCTAACTCTCTTCACACATATTTCCTTCCATCTTGGAAGGTCTACTTTATTCCATCAACCTGATTGGTAACATTGGAGACTCCGGATTGGGTTTAGGGACTATCCATGTGGCTCAGGGAGCAAGAAAGTTCCAAAAACAGCTGACTTGCTGGAAGTCTGTGTTAGGGATGGAGGCCAGACCCGAGTAAAAAGGATGGCCAGCTTTGTTAGGCTGAGTCTTTCTCTTGTGACTCCATTTCCCTTGGATGCTCAACCAAGAGGTATCTATGGGCAGGGCAGGGCTCAGTTGTTGGTGAGTTACTTTGCCAAATAATACCACATGACATCACTTTAATTGCAATTCAATTAACATAGCTACCACTTAGTATAGTTGATATTAACTTACTCCATTATTGTCAGTATGAATTAGCCAAGTTGCCATTATTGTCAGTATGAATTGCCCAAGTTGCTAGCTCCTTTCTATACTATTCCCTTTTTATAGTCAGTTGGACTGGAAGGGTTCCTCTTCTAAAATCTCTACCTCTTCCCCATCCACTATGCAGATGTAGCAGAGTCAGTTAAGAAACAATGGGTGTATTTTTTAAAGCTATAACCAAACCTTGTTAGTTTAGGACTTATTGCATACACTTTTCAACCTTATTTTTTTTAAAACTTTTGAATATTTTTTTCTTAACTATTACCCAATAAAATCATTTTCCAAACTTTTCTCACACTGATTATTCTATACACAACATACTCCTTTCACTGCCTCAATAAAAGTCTGGATGTAGAGACCATAGCCTGTATTATTGTCTTTACTCCTATTTTGCAAAACATATAATAGGTGTGCAATAAATAGAAGAAAAATTAGTAAAAATCACAAAAAGATAATCATAGAAGAAAGACAAGTAACCAATGAATGTAAAAAACAAACAAACCTTCTTCAATGGGGGCAAAGGGGGACTTTCAACAATAAAGAATTATTTTTAAAAAATAAACTTCTTCCCATTAATTATAGAAATGCACATTGGAACTGCCTATCAAATTAGTAACAATATTAATATATTTTCATATTTGATTCATCTTATATAAAAAGAGTTATAGACGATTGCTAAAAGATAAAAATCTTTCTGGGAAGCAATTTGGCAATATGTATTAAACATCTTTAAAATTTATATTGTCAAAGAATAATGACATGGAATAATTCTCGGTATACAATGCTAATGTTATGATTATTCAACAGATATTTATTAATATCTCACCATGTGCCAGGCACTGCTGTAGGTGAGCAAAGCAAAGCCCTTGTCTTCAAGGATCTTATATGAAAGACAAAGTCAGCTAGGGATATGTGCTCTGAATAGTATGAACAAATAAATGCCCTTTTGCCTGGGACAGTCCTAGTGGAATGCCCTTGTCCCAACATAATTACTAGTGGCAGATACCACAATAGAGTGGTGGGGAGGGTGTGATTTTAGGCAGGGAGCTCCTAGAGATGATGGCTTTTGGGGTATTGGTTCTGGGACCCCCATGGATCCCATAATCTGTGGATGCTCAAGTCCCTTATATAAAATGGTGTACTATTTGCACAGAACCTCCACACATCCTTCCGTATGCTTTAAATCATCTCTAGATTGCTTATAATACCTACCACAATGTAAATAATTGTTATACTACATTGTTTAGGGAATAAAGACAGGAAAAGAAAGTCTGTGTGTGTTCAGTACAGACTCAACCACTGTCGGTCTAACCATACATCAGCAACAACATAATATTTTTTAAAAATATATATTTTATTGATTTTTTACAGAGAGGAAGAGAGAGGGATAGAGAGTTAGAAACATTGATCAGCTGTCTCTTGCACACCCCCTACTGGGGATGTGCCCGCAACCAAGGTACATGCCCTTGACCAGAATTGAACCTGGGACCTTTCAGTCCGCAGGCCGACGCTCTATCCACTGAGCCAAACAGGTTTCGGCAACAACATAACATTTTTAAAAAATACTTTTTATCTGAAGTTGGTTGGATTCAGGGAGCCTGTGTGCAGAGCAAGAGCTCACAGGTGAGAAAGAACAGTGCTGGTGCCACACATGGAGGGTGTAGTTCTCTGAGCCAGTAGGAAGAGACAAGGGGTGAAAATCGAGAGAACGGTACTGATGCTTCAATTAGTAGATTCATGTTACCTGTGATAATAGAAAACAAGGCAGCATGTGGTAAGTCCACTAACTAGAATGACCAATACTAGGGGAGCCAGACCAGGCAGAGGCTCCTACTGGCAGGGGATGTGGGTGATGGAGTTATGGAAGTCACATCATGGCATCCAGGTCTTGAGGGTGAATTCCTGCAGGGGATGGGACTTTCTTGTCCTGGAAAGAAGGTCGAGCCCTGGCTGGCGTGGCTCAGTTGGTTGGGCATCATCCCATGCTGAAGGGTTGCTGGTTCAATTCCCAATTGGGAGGGGGGTGCGTGCAGGAGGCAGCCGCTGATCAATGTTTCCCCAACACATTGATGTTTCTCCCTCTCTCTCCCTCTCTCTTCCACCTTCTATAAATCACTTTAAAGTCTTTTAAAAAAGAAAGTTGATAAAGGACCTGAAACAGTAAAGCAGGGAAGCGAGGGTCTGAAGAATGAAAAAATGGGGACTCTAAGGGTAAAGTTTAGCATGAGGGGTAGAGGGAGAGAACATGGGAAAAGCATGTCAGGGCACGCTCGGCAGCCACAGTACAATTAGAATTCTCAGATGCAATTCCACAGACACAATGGCATTCAAACCTTTCTCTGACACGATTATTGTTACCCTGACTTCACAGATGAGGAAACTGAGGCGTGGAAGGCTATACATCTTGCCCAAGATCAGTGAGGTAAAGGAAAGAGCCGGAACCAGAGCGTGGGTCTTCTGGTTTCTGGCATGATGTTTTTTTGTGGTATTTTTTCTTTGCTCACCCTAATGTCTTTTATTTGACTCTGTGGCAGTTAGAATCCTCTGAAGATTTCAGAGTGGCAGGATCAGAGCTTGCAGATGATATTATAAAACCAAATACATTAGTCACTTTCAGTCCTTTGAAAGTTCTCAAAGAATAGAGGAGAACTTTGCCATGACTGGCATATTTGTATCTAGTTCAAAGGTTCATCAAAGTCCTTCACAGACTAATGAGTTAAAGTTTGCATGCAACTGTGTAGGTAAACGGAGCAACCTAATTATGTCCTCGGCATATCAAACACTGCAGCTCACTTTGCCTAAATCTAATTTAGATATTTATACACTTTCTAAAAATAGAAGATTGAGAATTATCCATTATCCAGAACTAGTCATTCAATTAACGAGGAGATAAATACTAAGGAGCCTGATCCCAATCATCAGAAAATGAGGGCACCCTGAGATCAAGGACATAAGAGCCATCCACTGTCAGAGCACACCTGGGCAAGCGAGGCCTCTGCTCCCAGGGTAACTGGCATTTTTTCAACTACAATCTCTGTGCTGGGCCCATTACACTATTAGTCTTTTCCTACTCTGCAGGGTATTATGATTGTGCCTTTACAGATAGCAAACTGAGACTGTCAGCATCTATAACTTTCCCGAATAGGCCAGGCTGTGGCTCTATCCCAAACCTGTTACACTGGGATGTGCACATTCATTCCATCTGAGTACCCCTCCCAGCCCCTTAAAAAAGAAAAAGGCTTCCATTTAGCGGGGCATGGCACACTGGTTCATGTTATTTGATACTCGTAGAATACTAGTATGTATATTTAAAACCCACAGAATTCAAAGAAAAAAAAATGTCTGAATGGAGGATTCTTATCCTTCTTTTCCTTTTCCTTGTTTTGCGAATTAGGAAAGAAGATCCTATGTAATAAAACACTAATATGCAAATCAACTGAATGGCAGAATGACTGGCGGAACAACTGATCACTATGACATGCACTGACCACCAGGAGGCAGACGCTCAATGCAGGAGCTGCTCCCAGCCCACAGGCCCCAACCAGCAGCAGAGGCAGGGGGTGGGGCCAGTGAGCGGGTGGTGCCAGGCCAGCCGAGGCGGGTGCCAGCAGGGTCCCCCACTTCCCCAATCACCTGACAGGTCACCCTGCAGATCAGCCCTGATTGCCAGCCAGGCCTAGGGAACCTACCTGTGCATGAACTTTGTGCACCGGGCCCTTAGTTTAGTTATATTAAAAGACACAAAATGGGTGGAATCTTTTATACATTCTTCCCGGATAGGTGTTTTCTATACTTGCCACTGATTGGGCAGAGGCTAGAATGGCCAGGTGAGGAAATGTAAATGCAGTCAGTAGCTACATAAATGTGGTTCTTATAGCAAGTGCAGGCCCCCTGGCTCGGGCTCCCTGAGTAGCCATCAGGGCTGCCTGTGGGGCATGGCAAGTAAAGACAGTACTCAGCTGAATTCCTGAAACTAAGGCTTTTATAGAGTTGACTCAACTTTGGGGGGATTTAGAAGCAATACAATGTAGAGAAAAGAAATAAAGGCTAATTTTGGAGTTGATCCAACCTGGATTCAAATCCCAGCTCTGGCATTTGCAAGTTGCATGACTTGAAGTCCATTATTAGACTGGTCTGAGGCTCAGTCATTTCATCTGCAAAATGGAAAGTATAGTGTTTGCTTTACAGAGAAGTGGTGGAATTTATATGGAGTAGCTTACAAAAAAAACCAACATTAGTTCTTTGCCTGACATGTAGTAAAGGCATAATAAAGGTGGACATTCCATAATGTCTACAGAAAGATCAAGGAATTTAGCAGATTTAACAGTATCTCTGAAAATATTCTTATCTCTCCTACTGATAGGGAGGGAGGAGGGGAGGAATATAAGGTAGTTACCGGTTCACATAACTCATGCTTAATAGCAAATAATATAAAGAAAATATATACGTATTTTTATTGTCATAAAGTTCCAGTTATAGTTTATGTAGGTAATGGTAAAACATGTATACTACTTTGAAAGCTTACTATTTTGATTCCAAATTGATTTGTACATTATTTTATAATAGTTCAATTCCTTTACAATGTAACTATTCTAAGCAGCAACCATTTCCTAACCTAACAATACCTTCAGTTTCTGTAAACACTTCCCATTGTACGTTGAATTTTACCTCCTACTGAAAGAGCAATGACTCCAGGTGGCTTTTATCACCTGTAATATCAGAAGATCAAAGAGCATCCTAGAAAGGCACGGAGACCACATTTCCACTTCTGTAGCCCAGGTTAGAGCCACAATGACAGGATCAATGAGAAACAGATCTGGAAATCAGTCAATATAACAGAAAAAAAAAAAAGGAACATAAAGCTATAACCCTAATGAAGGTAGATTCCTAGTTATAAAACAGAGAAGATGATAACAGATTTCTCAAAATTACCTCTGTCCAATTTTTAAAGTCCTTACTTTCAGTCAGAATATCGTTACCTGTATCATTTCCACAGAGAAATTATTGTTCTCTTTTTATTCTAATTATTTAATAAAGGATACTTAAGGAAATACACATTTCTGAAGTTTTTATTCCTTATATTTTAGAAGAAACAGATCAAGATTCTTAAGCTCTTAGAAAAAAGAGAATAACAATATCATCACTGTATGAGCAGAGAGCTCTAAAGGCCTTGATAAATCACATCAGGGTTAATCTGGGTAATTCAACCCACTTTAGTGACAGCAAACATGTAGTATACACTGAGTGGCCAGATTATTATGATCTCTGAATGCATAATAATCTGGCCACTCAGTATATATATTTTAGAGGCCCGATGCATGAATTCATGCATGGGTGGGGTCCGGCCAGCCTGGCCAGGGGGAGAGGACATGGGCGGTTAGCCAGCCTGCCTACTGGTCAAACCCCTAGTTGAGGGGACAATTTGCATATTAGCCTTTTATTATATAGGATATACACTGAGTGTCCAGATTATTATGCATTCAGAGATAATAATAATCTGGCCACTCAGTGTATATGCATAGTACATTTATATACACATACATGTACCATACATACAGGATAGGGCAAAAATGGGTTTATAGTTGTTCCTTTGGAAAATAAAACAATAATTAATAAGTAATAATAAAGAATAAACTCTGTAAACCTACTTTTACCCCACCCTATATATACTATATATATACTATATTTATATGTATACATATGTATACACTATGTGTATATTCTATATACAGAGTAAAAGAAAGAAAATTGTGGTGACAGAACTAGATATTTTTTAAATTGTTTTTTAAAACCTTTGCCATCAGACCAAACATTGAGGTAAATGTACTCTTGTAGGGTCAAACTCTGTAAATTAGGAAATGATTCATGTTACTTTTCTGATTTAACAATTTAAATAGGAAAAAATTAAAACATTGTACAAATGTGCTGTTTTCTGCAAGAAGAGTGAACTTGTATGGAGATGTGTTCGATGTAGTTCAAAAGTGACATTGGTGAGAAAATATGAACTTACTCTGTGGACAACAATTATGTAAACTGTTCTTAAGAGGAAGAATAAGATAAAGCCTGTGTGATCTCTTCTATTAGAGAGCATGACTCCTCCAACGTACAGAAGAACTCTCATGACCTGGACCTCGCCCTGGAGCCCGGCACATCCTTGTTTCAGACAAGGCTGGTGCTTGCCCCAGGGAGCATCAGGTTTGGAGAAGGCTCAGACATGAATGACATCGGGGTCCTGCTACTTCTTAGCCGGGTGTCCCTAGGAATGTAACTCAGCCATTCTGGGTCTCGGGGTCCATTGTGTGAAAATGAACACAATAATTCCTAACTTTTCAAGGTTACTATGGAGATTCAATGTGATGCACCAAGTAAACATACATTGCAGACTGTAAAGCACTCTAACAATTTATTTAAGAATCTTTACAGCTGAGCCCCACAAGCCAACATCTAATGAGTAATATTGGTGATGCTGAAAGAGAAGGAATGATTTGGTGCAAATATAAGTCTCAAGTTTTATCTCAAATTGTGTAGTTTTGAACACCTGCATCTAACAGAGGCACCCAGGCCTTGAACGTTCTCAGTCGTCCTCCCTTTACCATCAAACCCTTTCTGTATTGTTTGGTTTCATGGATTCATACCCTCTCATGTGGGTCCTAACCTATCACCACGGTGGGTGGTTCTTTTGTTTCTGCTTCCTTTTTTCAAGAGTTTCATTTCCTCTTGTGACCTTAAACATTAAAATGATAAATATTTCTAAAAGATATAGAATGTGAAAACCTATCAGTGACTAACTCGGACAATTCAGTTTATGTCAGGAAGATGAGGGAAAGTGAGACACAGGAGGAGGTTCCTGAATTCATCATCCTACACAGGGGCACACAAGACTCTTTCATTCTTAACATTGATGACTGAAGAGTCAGCTCCTTCTTTGTTAAACTTAAGACTAGAGAGAGAGCAGAATATATAACTCATCAGGAGCTAGAGATAAATATGCTAAGAAAATATCCAGAAGGAAGTGTCGCAACTTGTGAAAGTTGTAAGAGGGATTGTGTCTGAGCCATTGCATTGTGTTGTCATTTGGATTTTCTGTACTTCCTGGGTTTCCTGTAATGGGCACATTTCACTTTCACAGGAAGGAAACAAAAATCTACAAACACTTAAAGTAATGGATGAGGGGCAGCCCAAGTATGCGGTCTGTTCTGTGGACTGCACATCGCACAACACTAGGAGGCGCCCTGCACATCAGAGTCCACATGAAGAGCCCACTCTGGTTGTAAAGAACACCCCTTGGGGGCAGTGTGGGAAGGCAGCACAGGGCATGGGCCGGCATGTTAGATAATATAAGACTTTCCCATCCCTTCAGGAAGTGGTCTCCAGATAGCTGATGCCACTGGCCCTCAAAAAATCCCCCTATTGGCTCCTCCCTGGCTTAATGAAGAGCAAGTATGGGTAAGGTGCCTGCAATCTATCAAGCTTCTGCCATGGAGGGAAGGGTTGTCCTGGGAAATTAAGTGATGCTATTCCATTTCATTGGCCTGACAACCCTGTGACATAGACAGTCTCCCTTATCTTACACGTGTGGGTCTGAGGCGAAGCAGGCAGGTGACCAGCGTAAGGAATAAGAGGTACAGAGGCCCCGGCTCCTGACGGGGCAGAGGGCAGACGTGCTCAGGCAGGCCCTCCTGCCCCGCCCGGGACCCTTTCTTCTCGGCCTCCTCCAAGGAGTTGCCTTTCTCTATTTGCCCAATCTCTAGATTTTTTCCCCCTGGATCTCTTCAGACCCTCTATCTTATATGTATAATTTACCCAAAATTATTCGGCAGAAGAGCGTCATTTTATATTTGCCATTGTAAAATCAATCATATCATAAAGTTTTCTCTCAGTGACTTCACACTGAGCAAAATGGTCATTTAACAACTGCCCTAATGTAGCCTGAATATTTCTTCTCTTCTATGTACGATTCATCTCACCTTGGTTTTAAAATGGGCCATCAAACCTACCGTGTCTCTTCTAATGGAGGCAGCTCGATGCATAGGCCATTTGTGTAACCAGCAGCTAGTACAGGTACATGACTTAGAAGGCGAGGACTTTGAATGCATCCAGCTTCCCTGAGATAAGATGTACACCATTTTTGTGCCCAACCCCCATGGAAACTGCCTGTTTCTGGACTTACCTGCTCCTCAGAAATGCTGTTTGGATCCTTAATTAGGTCCACCCGCCCCTTCCGGTTAACCTGACAACCTGCTGCCAGAGTTAATAATTAACAAGGTATCACAATACCTCTAACAGTCGCTCAATTCTTTGCTCACCTGCCTCCCTGTCTCTTCCTGCTGCTTCTGAATTGCTAAAACTCCCCTGGGATACAGCTCCCTATAATAAATCATGGCACAAAGGCACAGACTTTTGTGGCTGTAACTGAAATCCACAATTGGGCAAGCCCGGGAGGCAATCACCTGGCCAGTGCCCTAACCCATCCACATCCTCAGTGTGGCTTGAGCACAGGTGAGCATGAAGTTTTAATGAGACCTTAGCTGCAAATGCGTTGTGCAATTACTGTTAAGATGGGCAAACATTTGGCCTGGAAAGAATTGCATTTTAAGCAATAGGGTTTCCCTATTAGCGGTTCCCAGCTATTAATTCAACCAGTTTGTTTATACATTTTGACAATTGTTCATGTGGAAGAGACCCGGGGATTTTATTTGACCACAATTTCATTATAAGCTAACAGTATGATATGGCTGCTAATAAAAGTTAATGCAAGTTTAGGCTACATTAAGTGAGGAGTTCAAATAAAGAAAAGCAATATCCCCGCCATACTTTACTCTTATAGGTACATGAATCTTATTTTTTCAAACCAAAATTTGACAAGCACACTTGAGCACGTAGAAACTCTGGCACGCAACCCTTGAAAGCATAACTGTCCTTCAACATCCAGATGTGGGCCTGATCTATACAAAGAACAGCCACTTATCCATTCAATCGTTCATCTCTTTCTTTGCTTGGGCCAGTATCTACTGAACACACACACTGTGCCAGGCTCGGGTCTAGATACAAGGGTGACAGAGTCGTTCTCTGAGTGTAAGAGTTTTTGTTCTCCTGTGAGATACAAAGAGGCACTTAAAAGTATGCGAGGTAAGGGCTGGTTTGGGGAGTAAGTAGAGTTGCTATAAATGAAGTCCATAAAAGGAGCAGCTACCACAGCTTGCAGGATTAGAGGAGGCTGCTCTAGGGTGGGCGGGGGGGGGGGGCTAACAGTTGAGTAGGGGCACGCAAACGGAAGAGCAGACCAAGGGTGGTGAATGGTTGAGGATGGGTGAGTGACCCAAGCGGAGAGAACAGGCTCCACGGGGCTACAGCATCCAAAGTCTGAGACCAAAATGAGGCCAAAGATAGAAATGGAGACCAGATCACTTAATCTCTATGTTCAATTGGAGAAACAAATCAATAGACAAATATGTGACAAAAGCTAATGTAAACAAGTCGAGTACAATAAAGAAGATACACGTACTCAGTGGCTAACTGCATGGAAAAGGTCACAAAGAAGGGAATATGCTATCAAGTTTTGAAGCTTGAGGAGTTGACCACATAAGAAGCGGATGCCACTTCATGCAATGCCACAGTGAGCTGTGTGTCATCATTGAAACCAACAGTACAAAGAATGATGGGAAATGAGGCTGCAAAGTCAGGTTGTGTCCTGATTTGAAAGCCTAACAAGATATTAAAAAAGAGTTTTAACTTCACCCAGAGGAAATTAGAAACCAAAAAAGGAATTTAATCTTCCACATGATGTTTCAGTTTTCTATTACTTCATAACAAAGCACTTCAAAATTTAGTGGCTAAAAATAACAGCAATTTATAATTTGCAATGGTTCCATGGGCCAGTGGGTAAGTTCTCCATGTGGTTTCAGCCGGCGTCTCTCATGCATTCAGCTGGGCACTCAGCTGGGGCTGGAAATCCAAGACAGCTCACTCTGTCTGGGACCCTGGTGCTCACTGTGGTCTGCAGCACCTCGTTCCCCACAACATGGCCCTCTTCCTCCAACAGTCAATTCTAGACCATCCTCTTGAATGCGTGGTGGCTGGAGTCCAAGAGGGATGATTTCTAGAGGACAAGCCCTGATGTACCAGCATTTATCAACTCTGCAATTGCTTCATGTGTGCTGATATATGATTGGTCAAAGTAAGTCACATGGCCAACCCAAGTCAATGTCGGTCATGACTACCTAAGGACATCAGCACTGGGAGGCATGCCTATGGGAAGCCACCAACGTGACCAATGTGAGGAAGAGGCCTTCCCACAGAGTGGAGGATGGTGTGAGAGGGTGAAAAGGAACATAATTTAAAAGCTGTCATTATTAGTCCAAGCTAAAAGTAAACAGAAACTATAATCCAGCAAAATTAATGAAATTAGGACAGGAACCATAACTTAAAAAGAGTAAATAAGAGCAGGTGATACAATTGTGTAAGGGGTTAGGAAGGGAAGAGAGCTATTGTGAATACGTATTTTAGTTGGAGACATCTAGTAGAGAGTTGTATGAATCAGTCTGAAATATTTTATTTCATAGTAGAAGTTTAAATAAGACTCAATGGATTAACATACTTGGTTAAATTTTATTATTTCATTTATCATTTACTTCCAACAGAATAAGGAGTTGCAGGGTCCCCTAAAATCTCCCCGTGGCCCCTGAGGTCTCTGCCCTAACCCTCCCAGTCCCTTCTTAGGGTCCCTAACCCCAGGGAGGACAGATCCCTGCAACTGCAGCACAAGCCAGGTCTCCTGTACAAGGATCACTTGTCACATGACCATCAAAGGGCTCTTGTCACATGACCATCAAAGTCAGGTTGTAGGGCTCTGCTGAACTTTCTGATTGGAACCTCAGAATTCAAATTCACTTGTCAAATATCACCCCAGAGCAATTCTCCAGCATCATTTTTTCCCTAATCAGCAAAACACCATATTCAGAATGAACCCATCTTCTATTGACTTTTATAACAAGTAATTGATACAGTGCAATAAAATCAATTCTTCTTTCCTAAGCTCTTTTACTAGTGTACCATGTGGCCGGGGTTGTATTTTCTCTGTCATCTTTTTTTAAAAAATTCATTCTACTCAGAACTTAATATTCATCATAAGGTATAACTTATGATGTTCAGCAAAACTAAGAAAGATAAAAGGACCAAGCCACTGGGAGATAATCACAGTGGAAGTTTGATGTAGATATCCAGACTTATTTCTTGTACTCTACACAGTTGGAATCTATACTTTCACACATATATAATTATATAAAATATAATTTTGTAACTGGATTTCTTACCATCTTTCCATGATCGCAAATGGGGCTCTACATTATCATTTTTTGTTATATATTCTGATTTATAAAACAAATCCCTTATTGATGATATACATTTAGATTTTCTCCATTACATAGGATTATATGAGATTACAAAGACTGCTAAATTGCTTTTGTAAATTTAGTTACTAAAATATATATATAAGGAAAGAAAATGGGACACAAAGGAAGATAATGAAAAACATAAGCATTTATGTCTAGGTTTGCCCCTAAAATTCTGTATGTGTTTATTGCTATACATGGAAAGTTACACGGGAGTTAAAAGTGGGCTCTAGCCCTGGCCCATGTGACTCAGTTGTTTGGGCGTCATCCCATGTACCATGGTTTGATTCCCAGTCAGGGCACAGGCCCAGATTGTGGGCTCAATCTCATGTAGATCAATGTCTCTCACACATCAGTGTTTCCCCCTCTCTCTCCCTCTCTCTTCCTCTTTCTTAAAAATTAATAAAATTATTTCTAAAAATTGGGCTCCATACATTTTATTTAAGCCTCCAGTGCTCACCAAACCCTTACATTCCGTAAACTCTTTGTAGCTAGTTATTCCTTTTATGAGCTCAATAATTTAGCATTTGAGAAGTTTCACTGAAGTCCATAATTACTGTCTTTATGACTCCCTCACCAAAACTTTAAAGCCTAATTTTTAGCTCTAAATCAAAACCACCTGAAAGGTGCCTGGCTCAGGTACCACCCCCAATATCCACATCTCCCTGGCCATGTCATCATGTCAGTCTGTTAGACAATAACCAACAACTGTGTAGGTCCTCTGCGTCTTTTATGATAAAAAGTGTTGCATGTGTAATAAACTTATTTTTAGCTCTTACAAAAATATATATACACACACACACATACATATATATAGTATGTATATAGTATATGTGTGTGTATATATACACATACAAGGTGGGGCAAAAGTAGGCTTACAGTTGTGAGCACGGGAAGCACAGTTTATTCTAGTATTATTACTTATTAATTATTATATTATTTTCCATATGAACAACTGTAAACCTACTTTCTCCCCACCCTGTTAATATATCATGAAATCCTAACCTTCTAGCAATCTTCCCCATTCTTTTGATGATTGTTTGTTGAGAGCTTTAACTAAAATGTATCAAAGAAATATAGCCCGGCCCAACAATTTCTTTTCTTTTTTTTTTTTTTGAGACTCAACTAATACTAGTAATGGTTCCTGGTTACTGCAGCAGCTTCCCCTACAGGGATCTTCAAGCACGCAGCAGAATACATACATAGAATTAGCATCACTCACACAGTGGAGAGAGGCATGCTGAATCCATAGCCATTCTTCACCTGCCATGTTACAAAGCCCAGCGCAGTGGGATTTAAGAGCATGATCAAAGAGGAACTTTTCTAACCGAATCTCCAGGGGAACATAGGGTGGCAGGATAATTACCCCAGTTAGAATTTAGCCAGCCACAGAATTAATACTACCACTACTCTTGCAGGAAACAAAGAGACAGGAGAGGACCCAAAGGTCTTTAATGGCCCAAGAGGTCACACCCTCAGTTTTATATCTCACCCTAGAGACACATGAGGTATTTCCCACCTGACCAGGATGCCATCCAAGGCAGTCCCTCTATATTTTTAGCTAGGCTGAAGAAAATAGTACTATTGTTTTAATAGTACATTGCATTTACGTTGCCGAGGCTACCTGGAGACCCTAAGGCCTACAGCAGGCAGGTCATGACAGTGGAAGAGACAGCTTGGTCTCTCTTGCATGGTCAGGATGGAGACATGGCTTTTTCTGGAGGACAGCCTTCATGTTTGAAGGAAGAACACACAGGGGATGAAAGGAGTCCTTTAAAGGTGCAGACTTTAGTTATCTGGCTGCACTGAGATAAACTCAAACACCTTGGCTGCACTGAGATAAACTCAAACATCCTGGAATACTATGAAGTGGAAGAGTCCCTGAGATTTTCCTCACCATCCCCAATAGCAGCAGTAACTAAAGGTCAGGCTAGGAACTTCTCTCTCCTCCTTACATACATGTCTTTTCTGTGCACCCCTGAGCCAGGGTCCGCCAAGGTCGCTGTGAGGGTCCACAGGCCAGAGGAGCTGTGGAGACAGCTCGGTGCCTCCCTCGGAAGGGCAGCTCCATGCTCACAGAAAGAGCTATCCTAGAACTCTGCTGTAGGCTGCTCTATGCAAGTTCATCAAACGTGCTCAAGTGTTCACACAGCCTTAATTAGCAGCAGCATCTCGGGTTCTTCCACCAAGATGCAGGAGGCACCCATGCCCTCCAGAAAAGCGGGTGAGATCTGGGCATTTTCTTCCTTTAGACCAGGAGGGTTTGAAGAATAATTTTACAATTAGATAACATTAAGAATGATGAAAGCTAGTGAGCGGAAAGCAGCCAGAATTAATTACTTACTTGAGGGTCTGTTCAGGCCTCTTTGGCGGTGTTCCTGCTGATTTTATTATGGCAAATTAACCCTTGCTATTCAGCTTGGGAGAGCTCAATACAACCGCATACTCAGGACCCTCTGCCTCTCACCAGGCCTCTTTCTCCTCTCCAGCCCTGGCTCCCCACCGAGCAGCTTCAGCTCCTCATTATTTCCTTTCTCTTATTCATTTCATTTGTTTGATCACTAAGTGAACATGGTATTTTAGAATTAAGACATGATATTTCCAGAAGTAAAACTGCATTTGGAGAACATTATGGTTGTACCTCCCAGCTCTCTATCTCTCTTCAGCCCCCTGAAAGCAGGTCACGTGTGTCTCCCCTAGAATAGATGGGTGAGTATCTGAGTAATGAATGATGGGTGTCCACAGGTGAGGGAGTACTGCTGCTCCTTAATCTAACATTTATTTAGCAAACACTTATTCAATACCTTACTGTGCCCTGGGACTTCTTTTAGGGTTATGAGAAATATAAAAATGTTTAAGACATGGCTCCTGACATCAAAACCTTATCTGTAAAGAGGGATATGAATACCAAAAGAACAAGTTTATGTACTCTGTTTTAGAAAATAATGCCATATTTTCATAATTTAGCATAAAACTATATATCATATTGAGAAATGCTATTCTAAGTATAAATAATTACATATATTCAAGGTAAAAAGTAATTATTTAGAGCATGGGTGGAGAATATATAGCCAGCAGGCCTTATACAGCCCATGAAATCATTTGGTCTGGCCCT